>NC_090935.1:326188494-326491524 GCF_040938575.1 Ambystoma mexicanum
GGTGTGTTGGGGGGCGGTGCTGGGGAGGTGTTCGGTGACATGGCACTGTTGTCATGTTGTATCTTGCAAGGGGGTAATGACTTTAGCAGCATAGAAGTGTGTCTTTTGATGACACAGCATTGGTGGTGTTTGTGTAGGTAGGGATGCACACAATGGAACACTACCAGGTGAACAATCTCAGGCTGGTATGGTTGTGACAGTTGACTCATCATAATTGATAGTCAGCTGGTATGTGCCAGGGCTGTGTGCACTCCACAGGGGTGTTATTTTAGGTGAAGTAATTAGCCATCAGCTGCGTACGGGCTGCCTCACACCGTGCCCTTTCCCCTCCCATGCTCAGCGGGCGTGCATGTGGTTGGGGATGTGGGGGCACCACCATGTCCACCGGCAGGCCCCTGCGTGTTGCAACGTTGTGCAGGACACATGCTGCCACTATGATCCTGCACACTACTGGGGGAGCGTATAGCAGCTGCCCACCAGAGCGGTCAAAGGAGCGAAAGCGTGACTTGAGCACTCCGAATGTGCGCTCCACTATGCCCCGGGATGCAATATGGGCTGTGTTGTATCTTACCTCGGGTGGTGTGGTGGGGTTCCGAATTGGTGTCATCATGTGGGTGCTCAGAGGGTAGGCACTGTCCCCTGGGGAGGTGATGATGGGTATCATTAGTGGGGTTGTGACATTACTCAGTATCTGACATGCTTGCATGTGCAGAGGCATTTATACTCACCAATCAGCCATGTATCACCATGCCGCCCAGCTTCTAGGTCCCGGTTTAGGGTTGACATTCTGTAAATGAAACTGTCATGGGTGGACCCTGAATAGTTGGCATATACTGAGGTGATGATTCCCTTGGCATCACATACTACCTGCACGTTGATGGCATGCCAGTGCTTGCGGTTTCTGTAGATGTGCTCAGTTGCCCTGGGAGGACATAGAGCCACATGGGTGCAGTCAATGGCACCTAGCACTTTGGGGAAGTGTGCCACCCCGTAAAAATCCTGGACGGCAGCCTGCCTTTCTGCAGGTGTTCTGGGCAGGTATATGTGCCTACGGACTGATGGGCGTGCAGTCATGATGGCCAAGACCTGGTGTAGGCAGCGTGACTGCGTGGCCTGTGACACCCCCCTCACTATGGCACTTGTCAGCTGAAATGATCCAGTGGCCAAGAAGTGCAGTACATTGAGGACCTTCACCAGGGGGCTGAGAACTTGGGAGCACAGGGTGGGTGATGTGAGGTCATCCTCCCACTCACTGACCAGGTGGAGTATTATGTGAGGTGGAAACCTATATCTCCCATACACGTGGTCATCAGGCATCCCAAAAAGGCTGGTTCTGGGTGTAAAAATTCTGGCCCTGGCTATCCTCCTCCTGCGGTATCCCACGGCCACTGCTGCTAGGAACGGTATATTCATCCTGGCGTCTGAGCTTGTTTGTTGTTTGCACGCACTTTTATGCTGCGCGGGTCGACATACGCCTGCTTCCTGCCTCTGTACGTGTTTCTGGATTAGCGTGACTTTTTTTGCATGTGCGTGTGGGCTAGGGGTGTCACGGTATTAGTTTTATGACGGTACAATAACCTTCTTGCCAAATGACGGTATATCATGGTTATCGCGGTATAGCAGGTGGAGTTAACTAATCTTAACAAATATTTTCTAAAAGGTCATACATTTTCAGATTTATCATCACAAACAAAACCAGGCATCCAGGGCCAGAATTGGGCTTTTCAACATACTTTCCACTGAAATGCCACCCCTTGCTTCCACCAAACACAAACACACGTGTGGAGAGGAGAGGCCGAGGTGAGCCCTGCTGCGACTGGAAAAGCAAACTGAATAGCTTTTCTTAAGTGGTCATTTTGGCTTTTAGCCCCCCAATGGCTACTGGTGAAGATGAACATGTTGCTATCTTGGTAACCTGCATGCTACAGATCAATGGAGTCTGATGGTAGTATATGCTTGTGCGCATACACACACACGCACACACGCACTCTCTCTTTACATTACAGCCTTCAGTTTACTTGCGGGCCAAAAGGTGTTCAATAATCACGGACATGTTACACTTTGGCATGGCAGCAGAGAATACCCACGGAGATGAGTACATTTCGCACTGTGACTTATTATATGTAAATTCAATGATGGAACCAGGGAAATCCCCCATTGTCATATGTTTGGAAAACATTATCCATTATAAATATATAAACCCCAAACCGCCAGCCCAAAGTAAACACTTTTCCTTCTTGGCACTGTATTTATTCTTCCTATTGCTAACACATTGATTTTGTGTCAGGCACGTGTGGTTTATGGAATGGCATTAAAAACTGCTCCAACTGAAACTACTTGGCAGACGGCACATCCAACAGTGCAAGACCAAGACTGCGCAGCACTTGCTTACTGCAGCCTTTCCAAATCAGATTGAAAAGCACACTTAACGGTATGAACGGTATACCGGTATAAATGTAACAGTTATTATTGTTCAATTAAGTGGTTCACGGTATCTTTAATGGTATACCGTAATACCGTTACATCCCTAGTGTGGGCGTTCCGCACATTTGCCTCCTGTACTTCCACGCCCACCACAGTGATACACGTACCCCGCTTGGCCAGGCCCAATCACGTGTGAAACTTCCCGCGAGCCCCTGAAGTACATGTACCCCGCTCGCCCAGGCCCAATCACATGTGAAACTTCCCGTGAGCCCCTGGAGTACACGTACCCCGCTCGCCCAGGCCCAATCGTGTGTGAAACATCCCATGAGCCCCTGAAGTACACGTAACCCGCTCGGCCAGCCCCAATCGCGAGTGAAACTTCCCGCGAGCCCCTGAAGTACGCGTACCCCGCTCGCGCAGGCCCAATCACGTGTGAAACTTCCTGCGAGCACCCGAAATACATGCTATTTTTGATACAGCGGGTGTCCGTGTTTGTTGCGTACCCCTTTGCACGTCATTTGTCCTAGAGGGCCACAGTATGGGACATTCATCGAGCTGTATATACGGCTTTTCGTTAGCGCACATTTTTTTAATGCGCATGGACGCTACCGCCTGCCTTCATGTGGCGGACATGTGTTGTTGGTTTGTGTCGTGGGATCGCCATTTCACTGCTGGGGGGTGGGTGTGCAAGGGGACATGAGTGGGGGCCTGCTGGCAGGTGCCCCGCACTGGTGGGGGGTGGGGGTGCAGAGGGACATGAGTGGGACATGAGTGGGGGCCTGCTGGCAGGTGCCCCGCACTGGTGGGGGGTGGGTGTGCAAGGGGACATGAGTGGGGGCCTGCTGGCAGGTGCCCCGCACTGGTGGGGAGTGGGGGTGCAGGGGGACATGAGTGGGACATGTGTGGGGGCCTGCTGGCAGGTGCCCCGCACTGGTGGGGGGTGGGTGTGCAGGGGGACATGAGTGGGGGCCTGCTGGCAGGTGCCCCGCACTGCTGGGGGGTGGGTGTGCAAGGGGACATGAGTGGGGGTCTGCTAGCAGGTGCCCCGTACTGCTGGGGGGTGGGTGTGCAAGGGGACATGAGTGGGGGCCTGCTGGCAGGTGCCCTGCACTGGTGGGGGTTGGGTGTGCAAGGGGACATGAGTGGGGGCCTGCTGGCAGGTGCCCGGCACTGGTCGGGGTGCAGGGGGACATGAGTGGGACATGAGTGGGGGCCTGCTGGCAGGTGCCCCGCACTGCTGGGGGGTGGGGTGCAGGGAGACATGAGTGGGACATGAGTGGCGGCGTGCTGGCAGGTGCCCCGCACTGCTGGGGGGTGGGTGTGCAAGGGGACATGAGTGGGGGCCTGCTGGCAGGTGCCCCACACTGCTGGGGGGTGGGTGTGCAAGGGGACATGAGTGGGGGCCTGCTGGTAGGTGCCCCGCACTGGTGGGGGGTGGGTGTGCAAGGGGACATGAATGAGGGCCTGCTGGCAGGTGCCCCGCACTGGTGGGGGGTGGGGGTGCAGGGGGACATGAGTGGGACATGAGTGGGGGCCTGCTGGCAGGTGCCCCGCACTGCTGGGGGGTGGGGGCACAGGGGGACATGAGTGGGACATGAGTGGGGGCCTCCTGGTAGGTGCCCCGCACTGCTGGGGGGTGGGTGTGCAAGGGGACATGAGTGGGGGCCTGCTGGCAGGTGCCCCACACTGGTGGGGGGTGGTGGTGCAGGGGGACAAGAGTGGGACATGAGTGGGGGCCTGCTGGCCAGTGCCCCGCACTGCTGGGTGTGGGGATGCAGGGGGACATGAGCGGGACATGAGTGGGGGCCTGCTGGCAGGTGCCCCGCACTGGTGGGGGGTGGGTGTGCAAGGGGACATGAGTGGGGGCCTGCTGGCAGGTGCCCCGCAGTGCTGGGGGGTGGGTGTTGAAGGGAACGTGAGTGGGGGCCTGCTGGCAGATGCCCTGCACAGCTGGGGGTTGGGGGTGCAGGGGTCATGCGTTGGTGATCAGTAGTAGTAGTGCAAGCTGACATGTGTCTTGCCTGGGGGGCATGCCCATGGTGGATGGGCTGCCTGCGGAACATGAAGTCCCCTGTGGTGTGGGCTGCCTGCAGGGGCCGTGGAGGGAACACCTGGGAGAACCCACACTGCCAATTCACGTGTAGGACTCCTCTGCACCCCAGATATACACATACCCCACTCGCACAGGGCATGTCGCGTGTGATAATTCCCGTGCACCCCCGAAATACACATTCCCTGCTCGACCAAGGCCAATTGCGGGTGAAACTTCCCGCGCACCCCAGATTTACACGTACCCAGCCCAATCACGTGTGAAACTTCACGCGAACCCCAGGAATACACGCACCCCACTCGCACAGGGCCTATCACGTTTGAATCTTCCCGCGAACCCCTGGAATACACGTATCCCGCTCCCCCAGGCACGATCGCGTGTGGAACTTCACGCGCACCCCTGAAACACACGTACCCCGCTCCCCCATGCCCGATCACGTGTGAAACTTCACACGCACCCCTGAAATACACGTACCCCGCTCCCCAGGCCCGATCGCGTGTGAAACTTCCCGCGAGCACCCGAAATACAGGCTATTTTTGACACAGCGGGTGTCCGTGTTTGTTGCGTACCCCTTTGCACGTTATTTTTCCAAGGGGGCCACAATATGGGACATTCATCAGAGCTGTTTATTCGTGCTTTTTGTTAGCGCACATTTTGGCGCACATTTTTTTCCTGCGCAGGGACACTACCGCCTGCCTTCCTGTGGCGGACGGGTTTGGGTCAGTGCGCGTCTTTGCCCGTGCGCTGGTTTGCCCTATTCGATTCCATGAATACGTGTTGTAGGCGAGCGTGTGGGCGTTCCGCGCACTTGCCTCCTGTACTTCCCCTGTGACACCAACATTTTCACGAGTTGTTCCCCATTCCGAGTGTTCCGCCCTGTATTCCGCCTACTTTTGTTATGTGCGCCGCGCTATGTGCGCTTTCGCTGTGGCCTTGGCGCACACCGTTAGATGACTTGTGCGCCAGCGTGCGCCCCGCACTTTTTCAGCGCACATCCCTGATTTTACTTGCGCACGGACTTCCATGAATAGATGTGCGATGGTTTCCCTGCGATATTCGCACTTGCACTGCAATTTTCGCTCTTTCACTGCGAATCGCACGTTTTCGCACGCTTGCGCCGGAATTTTCGGCGCACATTGATTCCATGAATCGGCCTGTATATTGTGTTCAACACTGTCTAAAATCATCCCTACAATCAATTTCAAAATCCATGCCTGACGTAATATGCTCTTTCTCTAAAACCATATAAAACAGTAATGGACATTCCACTCCTCCCTTTCTGAATGATTGCAGTGACTGAATACAGTTACTTATAAATAGCTACATCTGGCTGCCCAAACACGATTACCCAAAACACTTAAATGTTTGAGAGGTTTGGTGAATCCGGATGCAGTGGAAATTCTCGTGTTTCAGTGTTTGGGTGAATTTATATGCCCTCGCTTATTCCTAGTTATTGCAGTATAGGTGAGTGGACATGTATCCAGTGAGGGGATTCCAGGCGAGGATGAGTGTGTGCCATGGAATGTAGAAGATGTAAGATTTAGTGTGAAATATTGAGGGTTTCTAGAGAGCATTTAGCTGCAAGGTGTGTGGTTAGCTAAATGTGTGTTGTAAGGTCAGAAAGAAGAAAGGTTAAGTAGGTCAGTAGGGAATAGGCTACTATACTGCGTATACTTACCAGGGTAAAAGGCATGGCCCCAGGTCATACCCAGTGGATGCACCAGGTGGATTGATACCAGCCAAGTTCTTGCAAAGGAGATCAATAACCACTGCATTCTTATTTATGTGATCTTTCTGCAATCATCAAAACAGTCAACCTGCAAGCTCTACACATAGGGTCCAAAAACACAACCCTTCCCCTACAGCGGTTCACCTGATACCACTCCAGCTCTCAACAATGCATCCAGAAGAGACCACGAGCTCAAATTCTTTATCTGTGGCCTCTGGGATCCCTAAAGTATCTTTCCTATCCCCTATCACCTTTACCCTCTACATTTAGTAAATTGTTCG
The DNA here is from genome assembly GCF_040938575.1 of Ambystoma mexicanum. Taxonomy (NCBI): domain Eukaryota; kingdom Metazoa; phylum Chordata; class Amphibia; order Caudata; family Ambystomatidae; genus Ambystoma; species Ambystoma mexicanum. Next base: position 326,194,979 of record NC_090935.1, read on the forward strand.
CTGATCTGGGTATTCACTAATATGCTGATGGCCCCCAATCTTAAATGAAAATCGCTACATTAATTAACTCAGGAATTGTCACTCTGTCATCCAGGTTCGGATTTCAGGTACCTACCTAAAACCAAAATGATACAAAACAAAATGTGTCCTCTTCACCCATCACTATACATTGACCGAGGAGAAAGTCTGTCTCTCACAGATGCAACTGGATGACATGATACCCCAAGTCTCTAGCAATGCCAAATCCCTCAGATTCTTCATCTTTATTCCTGAAACCTCACATAGATTAGGAACCTCCCAAAGCCTAGTACCAGCTGTGTCTGGTCCACAGTGTTAAACCTTATCTAATCAATGAAAACTTCAGAACCACGGTTTCAGTCCTTGGGCCTCATTACAACCCTGGCGCTCCCGGATTGAAGGGGGCCGGTACAACACCGGCCCCCTTCATATCGGGAGCGCCGATTACAAGTTTCCCATCGCGGGACCCGGAAAGCACGCCTGGTTTTAGCAGGCGTGCGATCGGGGTCCCACGATGGGAAACTTGTAATCGGCGCTCCCGGAATGAAGGGGGCCGGTGCTGTACTGGCCCCCTTCAATCCGGGAGTGCCAGGGGAAGAGGGAGGCAATAACGGACAAGATGTAATCTGCCCGTTATTACCTCCTTCCCCATTCCCATTGAGCCCTATAAGGGCTCAATGGGAATGGGGAATGGTTCCTGCATGGAGGATTTACCGGGTCGTCCTCTCTCGGAGTAACCCTGTAAGTCCCCATTGTAGGAACCCGGTAATGGAGCCTGGTACGGTGGCAGTCATGGAGCTAGTAGCTCCATGGCTACCGCCGTTCTCGTAATGAGGCCCCTTATCTTTTCCCAACTGATCAGTGGTAATGTGCTCTTGATCGGAGTCCCCAATATCACCTAGGTCCCTAAGAAGGGTACTGCAAATGACCACATGGCTTCATACAGAATGACTGAAGTAGAAACACAATGCTTTTTATGAATTTGGCTGTTCAAGAAATGATTTGTGGGGAGTGGGCCCTATTCAAATCTACCTATTATACAACACAGTGTGGGACAGTGAAAATTACCTTAGTACTAGGGAACCACATGTTATGAAGTCATTAGACGTAATATTCCAGTTGGAATTCCTCTTGCAGCATTCACACTTGCTTCGAGCTCAAGTTTACTGAGATAAGTATTTGTTTTGTAGTGTATTGTATTGCATTCGTTATTTATATAGCACCTTTTTCCCGTGTGTATGGTCTCAATGTGCTAATTGTATAGGAGAGAGAGCATTTGACACCTTTTTATTCCTATGCCCCTTTGAACCACAACCTAAAAATGGTTTACTTAGACCACCACACCAGGCATCTTGGGTTCAAAGTGTGAAAGAAGCAAGTCGTGTGAGGTAGTGACATTTGCAAACCTCTGTGTAGAGGGTGGCGTGCCTGAGGATTCCCTTTCAGCTCTTGCCTCACTGCACACCCCTCTCATTCTTTGTCCATGATCAAAATGAAGCCATTCTGTATGGATGCAAGCTTCAAATCTTTTGATCACTGGATCAATACATCTTCAGCTCAGGTGCCTTGTGTGCTAGCTGAGGGGCATTGGTAAGAAGAGGTTTGTGGAAAGGTTGCAAGGTGAGCAGGAGCCGATGGAAATCGGGGGAGCTACCACAGTTGGGAATGATGCAGGCAAGTTTGCAATGGCAAGAGGGGGGGGTAAATTAGTGGCCTGAGCGAAAGTACTATATTTGAATGACCTCAAAGTGCATTTTCTATTACAAGATGCTTGCATGAAAAGTGCATTGCTTTGAACTGTATCACAATCATCAAATCAAGCAGGCAAAGGGCACAACCAATAACCATTACCTGAGCAATGTTGTGTTGGGAATAGCACCATGGACCATAAAATATTATGTGTAGGCTGAAAATATTATATATTTGTTCACTCTACTTTATATTCCTTATAGATCACACACATGCATGTGAATGATGCCACTGTTAAGAGAGCACTATGAATATGGCTTGTTAGCACTGCCAGAGTCCCACAGGACTGGTGGAGCACCACTTGCGGAATAACACAGAGCACCTGTGCTGGAAGGTCACACTGATGCATCCCAGGAGCACTTTATTGGGTACTGCTTCAAGCGGATAATATATTGAGACCCTAAATAACAGCCAGTACTGAGGTTGTATCCACATTGTCACTGTACTTCTGGAGGAAGCTTAAACTGCTAAAGGCCCATCACACTCACTGGACGCTTGGAGGTAGGTTCACACTGCCAGAGTCCTACAGCACTGTCAATGCACTTCTGAAGTGATCTAATACTGATGGTGTCATGTAGCCTTACGGCATTGCAGGAACATGCTCACAATGCTGGAGTCATATAGTATTGATGGTTCACTTACCGTGATGGAGCAAACTACTAGGACCTTATCATTGACAGTGTACTGATGCAGTCATATGGCACGGATGAACTTCTTCTGCAGAAGCACACTACAGAAGAGTAATATGACACTGGCAGGCAAGGTAACTAGGTGTCTAGGCATGATAGAGCAGTGCTGCAGGAGCCTTAGACTGCTAATGCACGCATAGGGTACTGTAGGAGGATGCTTAACCTTCTGGGGATCTGCTTGCCTGACTAGAAGATGCTCACATAGCTAGAAGGGGCATGTCAAACTTGGGGATTTGCAGCACTGGCAGGATACTTTTGAAGGAGGATTCCAACGCTAATAGTTTATCTGAAGTTAATAATCCATCATCTGAACTACCTCTAGAGTTAATAGACTGCAATAAATGTGGCAGTGTTCTTATTCCTTAGAAATATATTGGACTGACATATTTTAAATATTCCTGTTACCCTGCTAGAGTCCAGCAGCATTGACAAAGTGGATATGGAGCTTCCTCCAGTTCATCGGCTCTCACTGATAGAGCCCTATTGGAATTGCAGTGTGTTTCTGGTGAAAGGTCACACTGCTGCAGCCCTGTAGTCCTTGATAGATCAGTACAGCATGTGAAAGCTCACAATACCTACATGGTTAGCAGGGCACTGATGTGGTCATATGGAATGCAAAACGAAAGAGGTGATGGCTGGAAGGTTTGGATTCAATGCTAACCTCTGCATTGCTCTGGGCAACCCTCCAGACCATTGTTCTTCAGCCTGCCAAGCCACTACATAAGGGGAAAAACCATATGCAAATCAGGCGTGGCCCCACCCCAAAAGGGGCAGTCCAGCCCAAACTGCTAGGTCACATCCCTTCTGCAAGAGACCACAATAATCCCCGACATGTTTCAGCCTCATTGGGTGTCACACAGAATGGGCATTGTATTTCTGGGCGAGGCTCAACCTCTCATAGTGCGTAACATCTACGACTTATTCGGCCTTCAGGGAGATTTGAGTTTATATTACTCGAGTCGTCGTACTTTTGTGGGACGTTCATATTGATGGTTATCTTGCAGAAATGAGAGGCAACTGCTGCAGGAAGATCACAGTGCTGATGTATGATACAGTGACACTGTTGTGGCACCGCTGGAGATAATGAAATCTACCTTTACACTATATGAACAGTGTACTCCTGCGGTCATATAGCACGGGCAATATTTGTCTATAGCAAGTACACTGAATGGGCCTCATTACGACCCTGGCGGTACGGGGTTAACGGCGCCGTAAAAGGTGCAGGCGCTGTTTACCCCATACCGCCTCATTACGAGGTCCCCTCGCGGGACCCAGGAAGTAACGCCTGGTCAAACCAGGCGTGCTTACCGAGTCCCGCGAGGGGACGAGGGAGCAAACGACGCGCCAACTCGTAATGGCCCGTTGTTTGCTCTCTCTCCCATTCCCATTCAGCCCTATGAGGGCTGAAATGGGAATGGGGAAGGTCTGGGTCCGGGTCCTTGGAGGGAGGAATTACCGGGCCTTCTGAACTCGGAATGGCCCGGTAATTCCTCATTCTGTGCACCCGGACGCGGATGCGATTTCGGCTGCAGGCATGCTGCCAATAGCGGCAGGGCTACCGCCGAGGTCGTAATGAGGGCCAATAGGTGTACTGTAGCACGGACAGGCATGGGTGGATTATGTTAAAATTGCTGTGGGTCTCCAGGCTTAGTAGAGCGGTGCTACAGAAGTGTTACACTGTTAGATTCCTTCACCATGGAAAGGTTCACTTTGGAGGGAGCGGTATACCTGACCGCATATGCTCAAAAAGCCACAATTCGAGCCACTTAGCCAATAGTGTATTGCTATGGGAAGGCTCATGCTGCTAGAGCCTGTAGTACTGACAGTGTACCTCTAGAGAACACTCACACTGCTGGAGACCAAGAGCACTGACAGTGGATGCAATTCACATTTTATGGGTCTGCTGATGCTAGCAGGACACTGCTGTTGTCGTTTAGAACAGACAGCACACTGCCAGTGGAATCTCAGACTGACGGGGTAATGTGGCACTGCCAGCACACTGCTGGAGAAAGATCAAATAGGTGTGGTCCTGAAGCCATGGCAGAGCACTGCTAGAGACCTTCATCATGGGTACTTCAGACTACTGGTAAGACACTGTTGGATCAAGCTCACACTGGTGCTGCTCTTTCTGTCTGCCAAGATACCACTGCCCTGAAAGAGAGGTATCATATTGCTAGAGTACTAAAGTACTTTAACCCCAGCTTAATGGTTTCAAAATGCAACACTCGCACCCCACACTCTGTGGCAAGAAACAAATTATTTGTGACAATATTTTGATTTCAAAATAGTCAATTGTATCAATACCAGGTCCGTTGATTTAGAAACGAAGGGTACATTCCCAAATGACATTGGGCCTCATTACGACCCAGGCGGATTTCGCGGTGCTAAATGCACCGCGAAGCATGGCGGAAAGCCGCCGATAGCGCCATGGGGGTTGGCGGATTTACCGCCCCATTCCGACCTCGGCGGAGCGGTAAATCCCCAATCCCCATTCTGCCCTTCCCCATTCCCATTCTTGCCCCATAGGGTATAATGGGAGTGGGGAAGGAGTTAATTACGCCACCGTAAAATACGGTGGCGTAATTAACAACGAGGTCCCGTAGCGCCATGGTTTTCTCCGGCTGGTAAAACCAGGCGGAGAAAACCTCCATGGCGCTACGGGAACTCGTAGTATGGCGGAGAGGTACGCCATGCACTACGCTGGCGTAATACCCTCTCCGCCAGGGTCCTAATGAGGCCCATTGCTGCAAACCCAAGTTTTCAAAACAAGAAAAGTAAAATGCAATGCAGTGGCCTCTTTAAATCTAACTGCTTAGCATGAATAAGGCATACATGATCGTTTTTACATCATTATTTCACATGGATTCATTCATATTTGCACTGACTTTAAATGACAAGTGCAACAATCCAAAGGCATTTAAATAATGGTGCCTTTGAATACATTGATAATGCAAATGACAATTTAATCTTGGCAAATCACTGCAGTCGTTTACTTGAAAAGATCAACATGTAAAGAGTATGAATCACAATACCACTGAGTTGGAGTGAGGACTTATAGTTAGCAACCTTATGTTCTGGGATGCTTCCTGAGACTTAGCACTATTGATTGTTTGGACTACAAACGAGGTTTAATTTAGCATGGACAAGTGAAAGTAGAACCTGATTCGGATTGTTAACAATGCTCTCCCAAACCCCACCTTCACTATTGAACGGGATTACTGTTAGCGACATTAAATGTCATTGGGCCTCATTACGAGGTTGGAGGTAGCCTTAAACCGGCAAGGCTACCCCCAAACTCGCATCTGGGTCCGGCACCGGTGAATGGGCAATTAGCGGGGTATTCTGGCCCCGCCAGACTCGGTAATTGCCCTTTTGCGGGCACCGGAGCTGGTACATCCCCGTTCCCATTGAGTCCCATAGGGCTCAATGGGAACGGGGATGTCGGATGCACCGGCACCATCTACAATGGTGCCGTGCATCGGACCTGCTGTGCTTGTGGGCACCGCTCTGCCCGCCAGGTCAGACCTGGCGGGCTGACAGTCACCCGCAAGCACAGCTCGTAGTATGGCAGTACGGTAGCAACGGTGCCGGTAGCACTACCGGCACCATTGTTACCTTGCCACCATACTTATAATGAGGCCCATTGTCTTAGATTCTTGCAGGGCAAATGCTCTTGTATTTCCATTCTCAGTCTTATAAATCAGCTTCAAAACTAGATTATCAGATACTGTTAAACCTTGCTTCTAAAGTACCCAAGTACCCTTCCGGTTCCAAGCTCGTCCTGTGCCTCCATGACACCTCAGGCACTCGCTCGGACACAAATAATACACAGGGGACCAGAAGTAAAGAGAAATGGGCTGTAATGCAAACACATTAGTCCATGGGAAGGGCCTGAACTGGCCTCAGCCGCCTTAGGCATTGTGCATTCCACAGCTCAGCTCAGCACTGCTCTGCAACCTCGCTTGACATGGGTGTTCAGCTGTTGGGCCAGTCTGCATTAGACGTGTCTCAAATAGAAAAAAACAAGAAAATACAGCATTAGAGTTAGTAACACATATTTTTTCTTCTAATTTTATCTATGAACCACTGTATTCGCTGTCCATTGCCTTTCACAACTTCTACATAAAACACAGTGCAATGAAACGATTCTGATATATACATACTCAATAAGGAAGCAAAAAAATTAAACACGTTAGCCAAACAAGACAACTAGTGTATGTCCTAACTCCTCTGTGGCCATTCATCCACTGTACTGCATAAACACCCCCCACACCACACAATCATCATCAATCATTATCTAGGTTGCATCTAAAACAACACAGTCATAACTACATGTCCCTGCCTGTCTAGCTCTGAGCATCCATGTCACTCTAAAATCCAGAACTACCTCCTTCATGTGTCTGTCATGTTTGTGTGCACTGTCCAAGTCAAAGTCACATTTTCTCTTGCTTTCCAGTATATAGTAAGCCTCTAATACCTCCCAGTCCGAAGGTGCACCTGCAGTCAGTGTCAGCAACAACTTGTAAGTGCTTGTTATATTTCTCCCAAATAGAATTGCGTATGGTAAATACCTGGTCGCTGACTGCTCTCTCATTAGTATGTAAAATGCTAGAAATCAGGATGGGAGATCTGTAGACAGCTGTCTTGTTTTGAAGCTATTTTATTTTGCCTTCAAAACGATTTGGAACAGATAAATCGAATTAAACATTTACAGGACTTTCGATAAGCACGAAAGTATGGACAGACGCTTTTTCTTAAGGGAAATACAGGTGAGTATAGTCCTCTTCAATTATCGAGAGACAATTTCCACAGTGGTGCATACAATACAGGTGGGTAGTGACATAGAACTTGTGCAGGGTGTGACCCAGGACTGTAGTAGGTCCGGGGGTATTCAACAAAATAGTGTACACAACACTATCCATCAACACATATATACAAAGGTTGTGCCACAAAACATCGACACAGAGGTGTTTCGGCCAAACAGGGCTGGGTAAGGGCCCGTGGTGGTGGTGGTCTTCATCAGGATGATCACTGGTAGTGGTGCTGTCCGTATAGGTAATCTGTGGGGGAAGGGAAAGCTGTCAGGATCTCAGGGGATTGATGATTGATTCAAAAATTAATGAATAATGGCTGATTCGTGCCTCGAATACACCAGTGGTGTATCTAAAAACAGCTTACTGTCTACAGTGGTGCAGCGGGGACGCTGTGCTTGGAGTCCTGTTATGGGTACTGGACTCTGGGAACAATGTCTGCAGTGAGCATGGGAAGACTCCTTGGCCAATAAGTACAGCCTTAGGCATCTAGGAGCTGTAAGAGAAAGGATAACAGGTTGTTATGTATGCGCTCGAGGAGGACCGTGCCAGTGAACAGCAGGGTCCAGGCACATCCAGCATGGGATTGTGCGGTAAGTGACCAGTCACTCCGGGGATATTGAACAAATACCCCCAGAGTCACTCCCCCAGGCGCCCTTTATTGAATCTCTGCTCTCTCATTAGGCCATAGAGAACAAATGACAGCCGGTCATTCCACTGTATGCCTTTCACACCCATCTGTTTGAAATGCCCCTTCTTTCTGTTTTTTTCTTCCAGCATGTCACACAAATGTCTATATGCTCCTGCCAGCCCTTTTTGCCCATAAACCACAGGCCATCTTCCTCAGGCACCAATACCCATTGTCTTGCTCTTTCTCTACATTGATATATTGTATTATTTGTTCATCCTCCCCTTGCTGATCCATCAGGAGCCACTCATATTTCCTTTGAGCCTCCTTCTTGACCTTCTGTAGGATAATCTTCATCACTTCAAGATGTGGGTCTTCTGCCACATGCCACTCCTTATTTTCTATAGATGCCATTGGCTGTAGGTCATTGTCAAGTGTCATGATCCACTCTCGCTGAGATGGAGTCATCTTTCTTCTCAGAGCCAACACCACCGATTTTCATTCACAATACTGTGTTACGCTCACCTGGTCTCTGCGGGGACGTTTGAGCACGGTTGCAGCTCTCCCTGGAACTGGCTCCCCTGGGGCAGGCTTCTTTCCCTGCTCCTGTGTTGTGGACTGCGCTGGCTGTTGGTACTGCCCCTGCGAGAATACGAGAGGCTGTGAGAATGCTGTGATATTGCTGTGGTTTCCCTCAAACACTTCTTCACAGAATGTGGTGAGCATGCGCCTGCCCATATAGCCTCACCTGTTTATTTATGATGGTGAGCTCTCCGTCCTGCTTCTCACTGCAGGGGTGCCTTAGATAGACCTAGTTTCTTCACTGGTCCATGTACGTGGCTGCCCAGACCGGCTGTGGCTGAACCAATTCAAAGGTAAGTGTTCTTCAACAATGATTACTGTCCATATTCTTTTGTAATGTCTTTTTTCTGTGATTATTGTCCGTATCCCTTGTAATGTATTTCTTTCTCCCCAATAGGTGATGTGAGGCCCAGCAGAATTGCGGCGCAAGAAGCGAGCCCCAATGGAGGACTGAGGAGTTTACGATGTCCCAATAGGTGGTAAGTTTGGTTCTAAGGTCAAACGCGAGGATTGTGTTGTGCGCGACCTTAGCGTGATGTCTTTATGTTGTTTCTAACCATGTTTGTCTTTTTTTTCTTGCAGGGATCGCCTGGTGAAGTCAGACGGGACTGCTGCTATCCGAAGATCTGCTCGTGGGTGATGGATTCCTGGATCTGCGAGGATGCTGGCCGACGATGGACTCCTGAGTAAGGGTTGGTAGCCGGGATCTGGTAAAGATGCGCTCTGACTGCAGTGGCTGCTGGAATCAGGTAAGATGCGCTTCAGGCGATGGTATTGCTAGAATCAGGTAAGATGCGCTTCAGTCAATGGTATTGCTGGAATCAGGTAAGATGCGCTTCAGGCGGCGGTGAGTGTTACGCTGCTATAAGCAGACCAATGCGAAGTGCTTGCATTCAGGCGGGGCAGGCTTAAATAGCCTGGTTCCAGCCATGCCCCTTTGCTCTGCCTTGTGGCCCCACCCTGCCACTCCCAGAAGATGCTGCACGTGCAGCCCAATGTATTCCTATGGTAACGCCCGACTTGGATGCACATGGAGGCCCTGCAGACGAGGAAATAGCATGTGCACCAGAAATAAAGGGTGCAGAGCACACTTTCTCATGAGCCTGGCGCCAATTGGACCCTTTATGTGATGGAGCTTGTGGTCCTTGCCCTGTGGCCATGATAGCACTCCCCCTCTAGGCACCTCTCACGGGTGCTCTTCCTCCTGGTCCTGGCTTGGTGGGGTTGTTACGATGGAATTGTCTGATTAGTCGTGGGGCATGGACAAATTCACTAGGCTCCCATGTGCGGTCTTGAGGTCCTTAACCTTTCCAGTCTATAAGGTAGTACAGTTTAGATCGCATTATCTTGGAATCCAGAATGGTTTTGACTTCGTATTCCGGTTTTCCTTCTATGATGTCGGGCTAGGGTGGTACCTCAATCCGAGTATCTGGTTTAATTGGTTTCAAGAGAGAAACATGGAACACCGGATGGGTCCCCATATTAGCAGGTAAATCCAATTTCATGGCAGCAGGGTTAATGATGGCTTTGAATGGTTAAGGTCCCAGGTACCTGGGATGGAAGGCTCGGGGACCTTTCAAGGGAATGTTCTTGGACGCCAACCAAACCTTATCCCCAACTTGATAATGCAGAGCCTCTCTTCGATGTCGGTCTGCACATTTTTTCTGTTGTTCTTTGGCTCTGGTCAGGTTTTCAGCTGCTTCTTTGAGGGTTCGAGTGATAGTCTTGTGCAATGTTGTAACTGCTGGCATTTCCAATTCATCAAGTGAATCAAAAGTGGACATTCGAGGATGCCGGCCGTGCACTGTGTAGAATGGGGTCGGTCTGGTGCTAGTGGGGATGGAATTATTGTAGGCGAATTCGGTCAACCAGCGGATGTTTTTCCAGGACTCCTCAGTTTGTTGTAACATACATCTCAGGTATTGATCCAAGATCTGGTTGGTCCGTTCGGTTTGGCCATTGGTTTGGGGATGATGACTCCTGGATAACCAGTGGTCAATTTTGGCTATTTTGCAGCACCTCCTCCAGAGAGCTGAGACAAATTGTTATCTGCGATCTGAAATTAATACCGATGGGAAACCATGTAACTTGACAATTTGCTCCAAAAACACAGTGGCAAGGGCGGAAGCAGTGGGAAGCCTCTTTAATGGAATAAAATGGGCCATCTTGGAGAATAAGTCTACAATAACCAGGATCGTGTTAAACCCGTTGCAGGGAGGATATAGGTGATAAAGTACAGGTACAGTCAAGGGACGTGGTAACCCTGCAGGACTTCACTTCTTAGATTTGTGTTGCGCGCAGACACCACAGGTCGCAATGAAATGGGCAATGTCTTTTCTCCAAGTTGGTGACAAATAGCCCTTTCGAATTTTAGCCCAAGTCTTGGCAATCCCTGGGTGTCCTTCCACTAATGATTCATGGTAGTTTGCTATTATGGTCTTGTAATCTCTTGTCCTGAATATATAGTGTCCCTTGAAAATAGGGTAGATCATTTTTGATGGTGTATTGGTCTCCCCTATCTAGCCACTCCTGTTCTGCTGTTTGGTTCATCCGAGATCGGGGATCAAGTCATCCAAACAGGCGGTTGCAGTGATTTGGTTTTGGATCCGTTCTTCGGGAATGATGGCCACAGGTCAGATGTGGTGAAAGCTTCTTTTTGTCCTCACCCATGCATGATAGGGCGTCTGCTTTCCCATTGCGTACTCCAGGTCTGTAAGTAATGACAAAATCGTATTCCGCAAAGATGAGAGCCCAGCGAAGTTTGCGTGAAGATTGGGACCTGGCAGTCTTCAAGTATTGCAGATTATGGTGATCTGTGATAACCGTGACCGTGTGTCTTGCTCTCAGAAGATAGTGTCTCCATGGTTTGAAGGCTCCTTTGATTGCTAGCCGTTCCTTGTCAGTGATTGCATAGTTCAATTCCAGCGCAGAAAACTTACGGGACCAAAATGCTACGGGATGTAATTGCCCCATGTCTGGGTCCTTTTGTGATAATACTGCTCCCATGGCTATGCTGGAGGCGCCTGTTTTGACCACATATGGCAGGTCGGGTTGAGGGTGCCGAAGAAATGGTGCTGAGGTGAAAGCAAGTTTCAGTTCCTGGAAGGCATTTTCTGCTTCGGGAGACCAGAAGAATTTCTTATTTTTTTCTCAGTAGGGAGGTAATTGGATGAACTATTTGTGAAAACCTTGGAATAAAATGCCGATAAAAATTGGCAAATCGGAACACACTCTGTACTCCTTTTGTGGATGTTGTTGACAGCCATTGAAGGATAGCATCCACCTTGCGTGTGTCCATGTGTAATCCTCGTGGGGTAAGCATGAAGCCCAAAAATTCAACTTCCGTGACATGGAAGAAACATTTTTCCAATTTGGCAAACAGCTGGTGCTGAAGAAGCTTTTCCAGAACTGCTCTTACATGGCCAGCATGATCCTCCTTGGATGTTGAGTAAATAAGAATGTCATCAATGTAGACGAGTGCGCAAACGTCCAATAATTCATGAAGCACATCATTCAAAAAGAATTGGAACACTGCCGGGACATTACATAATCCAAAGGGCATGACCGGATACTCGAAAAGTCCATATTTGGTTTGGAATGCCGTCTTCCACTCGTCTCCCTCTTTTAACTCTCACAAGGTGATAGGCCCCTCATAGGTACAGTTTTGTGTAGATTTGAGCATTCTTCACCTGATCTAGCAGTTCCGGGATGAGTGGCATGGGGTATCTGTTCTTTACTGTGATTTGGTTCAGCGCTCTATAATCTATACAAGTTCTTAAGTCACCCTCTTTCTTTGGTATGAAAAAGAGAGCCGAGGAGGCAGGGGACTTAGACGTGCGGATGAAGCCGTTAGCTAGGTACTGATCCAGGTAAGACTTCAGATGCTGGTTTTCTTGCTTTGTTAGATCATAAATTTCACTGCAGGGGATTTGTGCTCCGAACACCAGTTCAATCTGGCAGTCGTAAGGTCTGTGTGGAGGCAGGGTGTTCGCTTGCTCCTTCTGGAACACATCCTGGTAATCCAGATGTTCAGAGGGCAGGGAACCAGAGAGCCCCAGGATAGATTTCGTCTTGAGTTCCTGGCTCTTCACACTTTTGTGGTAGCAGTTATTAGTGCATTCTTGAGGAAAGGTCAGCATTCATGTTCGCCAGTCGATCCTAGGGTTGTGGGTTTCCAGCCAAGGCATTGGAATGGAGGAGCCTCAATAAGATCGAAAGAGATGTCTTCCCGATGACCATCCTGACACATCAGCATAACTTTGTTGGTATGTTGTGTCACTGGGCTGGATGACAACTGAGAACCATCCACTGATGTGACATTTTCCGATTTTAGCTTTTGCTGGAGAGGAAGGCCTATTCGTGCAGCCAGATCTTGATCAATATCAAGATATAAGGAGGCGCTCCGACTGCGGTTGCTGTTGGAATCAGGTAAGGATATGCTCTGACTGCAGTTGCTGCTGGAATCAGGTAAGATGCGCTTCAGACGATGGTATTGCTGGAATCAGGTAAGATGCACTTCAGGCAATGGTATTGCTGGAATCAGGTAAGATGTGCTTCAGGCGGCGGTGAGCGTTACGCTGCTATAAGCAGACTAACGCAAAGCGCTTGCATGCAGGCGGGGCAGGCTTAAATAGCCTGGTCCCAGCCACACCCCTTTGCTCTGCCTTGTGGCCCCACCCTGCCACTCCCAGAAGATGCTGCATGTGCAGCCCAATGTATTTCTATGGCCACGCCCAACCTGGATGCACGTGGAGGCCCTGCAGGGAAGGAAATAGCACGTGCACCAGAAATAAAGTGTGCAGAGCAGACATTCTCATGATCCTGGTGCCAAAGGCGCCAGGACTGGGTCCAACTGGACACTTTATGTGATGGAACTTGTGGTCCTTGCCCTGTGGCCATGACATACTGTGCTCTTTTTCACCTAAACACTACCAAGTCATGCTGCCACTCACCACCTTCCTTATATGTTGGCCTGTCAATGTCCTTCTCTGGTGCACATGCCCTGAGTCCTGTTGTTTTTTTACAGTCTCTGATATGCATGTATGTAGTTCGCCTGATACTACCCATTCCACCGGCATTTTGTTCACTGCCCCGTCGAAGGTGCACACTGCTCAGTCACCCGTCCAGTTCATTTCTTGCCCTTATGTCTGGGTATGTCTCCCCTCATGCTGTCAGGACCTTGTTTAATCTGGCAGAATGTGGGTGGTACTCTTTTTAGTTGCCTCAATTGGTAGGAAGGCATGGTATCACAAGTAGACACTACAAGGAACTCATCGTGGCAACAGTAAAGACAGTCACAAGTGATCACAGTTCAAGGCATTTATTAAATTCTATGCAGGTTGGAAAAACGCCTAATCTAAACCAACATCTAAGATGGGAGCAAGCTACGACCCTGAAATAATAATAAAACAGTCCTAGTGGCGTCTTGTCAAATAAAAGGGCCTATATTAAAAAAAAAGCGATTGCCAATCCTTACAACTAAATACAAAAGAGTGTGGGATAACATTCACAAGAAAGAAAGAAAGAAGTGTTCACAAATGATAAGTCAAGATGTCATAGCCGGGGGTCTCCCTTCCCCACATTTTGAGCACGGGACAAAGTGGGATTCATGAGCACAGCACACTTTTGAGCTTTCCCAGCACAAGATGACAGTTCTGTTCTCAGGTACTAGGACCCTCGGTGGTTAAGTCTCTTTTCTACAACAAGTCTGTTCCCTCAGTGGACCTGATGCGTACAAAATAATAAACAAAAAGTTCCTTTTCCAATGTAAGTTGGGTAATGGCTTCTCACCCCTGGATCCCCCTCTTCTGGGCTCAGATCCCAAAAATCTTCCTAGCGATGACAGGACCTTTGGTGGTTCGTTCTCTCACTTCCAAGGGCTTGGTATGTTTAAAACCATATAGAAAGGGTCCTTCTGATTACACTTGACTGATTAATCTTTACCCCTTTGTCCCCCCTTCCGGGCTCAAACCCCTCTCGAATATCAGCCTCTCCCCTTTGGGTACATTCTGGCTTATATTCAAAAGATGTTCTCTGTTGCATACATGTGTGGGTGGGTGATGGTTTTTCTTCCCTGGATCCCCCTCTTCCAGGCTCAGACCATTCTGGGATGTTTGCCTCCCTCTGTCATAGCCGGGGTTCACTACTGCTTTACCTAAAAACAATTTTGAAAACTATTTCACCTGTGACATTCAACTGTCTTTGGGTGATCACATTTTACCCTTGGATCCCCCTCTTCCAGGCACAGACCCTTCTTGATTGTTAGCCTCCCTCTATTGGGTTCACTATGGCTGTGATATCCAAAACAATGTAACCCTTAATGTCTTTTTAAACAGTTCACTGTGGACATCCCTGTGTCGGGTTCACTCCTGTCAACACACTGTTCATTGGGACTTCAGATTTCTACCCTTTCCATCGGCATCCCTCTGTCGGGTTCACTCTTGCCAACTCTTGCCAATCACACAGTTCTTTCTCTTTTCTCACTATACAGGATTCATCTCCCTTATCTTTCCAATGATTTGTCGGTCAAAGACTTTCGACTATACAGAGGATTTTGCTAGATCCCTGCATGACCACTTTGACTTTTTCCTTGTGGCTTTCCTAGGGCCTTCTGGTACCAGTAGTTTCAACAAAAGGAAGATCAACCAGAGTCTCTCGAGTAAGTACCCACGTTATGCCGGACCCCTCTGCAGCTGGTTTCCCCCCTAATTTGTTAATAGTTAGTTTAACGTTCCTTCATTAACCATTTGCAACTTTTTTTCAACACAGTTCAGTTTCTTATCGGTTCTCACCTCGACTCACCAGCTCTAATGAACCACTTGAAGCACTTGGCTTTTCTTGTCTCTGGAGTCAAGAATGGTACCACGGTACCACGCATCTCTCCCGGTTCTGATTATCAGTGTAGGAGGGTTCTATGTGACTTTGGCACCTGCTGCAACACATGCTTGCTGTTTGTGGTGTTACGATTCCTTTTGTGGAGGCGTTGCAGGTCTGGATTGGAAAGGGAAAGGTTGCTACTCGCCTTGTTGCCCCTTTGGTTCTCGCCACCTTTCTCTTCCTATTAAACTACCATGCGAGTGGATAGTGGTATGCCAAATGCAAGGTAATCCAGATTTTATTGGAAGAATGCAAGCTGGGAAGAAACAAGTTCAACAGCAAAGCTCTCTCTATCTAATTTCTTTCTGTTTTGAGCAGAAAAGAGTTCATATAATGCAGATGAGTCACTCTGATGTTATCATAATCACTGAGCTATGAAAACCTATCTCTACTACTCATTGGACCTAATTGCTAAGCTACATATAGTATCTATGTGTCCCATCCTACTGATTGGGTAACACTCTATCTAAGGACCCACCCAAAAACCATACCATAAAAGTGTACGACCTCATCATGCTTGAGTATTATTGGTAAGCTTTAAATTACTTCTGTAGTGAAAAGGACATATGCTTATCGGTTAACACGAGGTCACACTCTCTGTGAACTGGCGGCATGATGACATGTTCATGTACATGGGAGGAGAGGACAAGCGTACTGCCTTTGTTCTTAATTAAAACAGCCCATGTTATCTTCACCATGATTGTCTCTGAATTTCAAGGACCTCGTCCTTGCCCACTTCCAGTAATTTCAGCCCTCCCCTGTCGTGCAACAGTAAACGCTCGACACATTTTTGAATAACTATTGTGAGCCATGCCACTTCGACCATGTTAAGATTGTGCTGTCACAATTGTTTGTCTTTTTAGCCGCATTCACGTTTCTATGTCACGCCTAGCCAATCGTTGAGACATTGATCTGTCAGCCACTTAGGAAATTTCCTGGGATGTTCAGTTTGTCCCATTGACTTCAAATAGTCTGCTGTGTTGTTGTAACTTGATTTACCTTAATAGTTGAATGCTCACAATGGTATCATGTTCCATTATGTAAACCACCCCTACGGTGTCCTGGGCCTTGCCATTTCTTTGAGGCAGCTACCATCACACCACCTCAGCATTTTCCTGAATTAAATGTATTTGTTTCAAATAGCATGCTTAGCTGGGGGCCTCTCTTAAAGCTACAGAACTTAAACCTCTGCTCTGCTGGTGAAATTTAAAATGGCAATTGCTTGTCACATTTTTTCCTCTGCAGGACACATTTGCTTGCTATCTACCAATTTCCTGGTGCATGCTTGTCACATGATTTCCCTCCATATGTGTACGTTGCAACCTTATCTGCCTACAATTTTCTGTCCTACTTGTGTACGACGCTTCTTGTAACTAAGTCTTCTTTTTGTATCACATGCCCTTTCCATGTCACTAAATCATCTTCATGTAACAGCGCCTCAATGCCCCTGGGCTTTATAAATGCAAAAAAGAAATAAATAAAATAAATGAATAGTGAGTCCCTATCTTGTGTACACGCCTTCCTTTCTCCCAATCTATTCTATTTTAAAACACAGTAATTGTGCAAGCTAATGCCTTATCTGTTCCCTATTTGTGTGGCACACTATTCTTTGTGTCAGCTGCATTTCCAGGAGAATTTAAAGTGCAGTTTCAAATGTGTCCCTTCTTATATTATAATGTTGTTTCTTCTGAGGATGCAGAGGGCAGAGCCTGAACATGCTCTGTAGTCAATAATTGCCGCACTACACTTCCCCCTCTGGTCGAGTCATCGACCACTCCTTCATTTTGTCTCATCATATTATAGCCATCCTTGGGTAGCCACACCCTGGTAACCCCCTTCAAGTTACCTCTTTGTGCTATGTATTCTGCTGTACTGCATGTCATAAACCAGCACACGCCATTCTTGTCACATGTCATCCTGTGCTCAGTGTTGTTTTGGTTATCTTTTGGGCATGTAAATAATGCTCCAGCTGCCTAGCTGGCTGACCCCATGGGTACATGCGACAGTACACTTCATCATCAGTTTGAGTGTACTGATGTACAGTGTCAGCCACATTATCCAGTACTGTCATTTTGAGGGCCTTCTTGCCAGTCTTTTTACATTGGCCTATTGCTATTCTCAAGATGCAAAAAGCCATTAGGACCAGTACCAACATTGCCAACAGAAATTTGAATGCATCTGTCAGCCAGGTAGGCATCCAGGAGAATATATAACTGAACCAGCTATCGTCCTCAATGTCATCCACTTACTCCTCCATTTTATGGTGCAGCTCTTTCAAGGAGTACACAGCCTCTGTGAAGGTCCCATTCCCCTCATCATGTGTGGGTATATATATGTACAGCAACTTCACCCTATCTTTGCATGCACTCCTCCCTCCATGGCTGTGAGGAGGTCCAGAACATGCCTGTTCTGCAGGGTCATCAATCTGACCACTCTTAACTCCTACTTGATGGCATTTAAGCCTTTTATTGTGGAATTAATAGTGTGTAACAGTTCCCGCATAGTTATCTGGATCCAATGTGCATTTGCTGCTGCTTGCAGGCCAGGCATTAGAAAGGATGTGAATAATGTTGTTTTTACCAAACAACTTATGACTCTCTGGGATTTCATCAAATGCAGCATTGGCCTCCTTGGAAAAATAATTCGTTAATTTTGTGTGTTTGAGGCCTAGCAATCTTTTCTTCCTGTTGTGTGCCCTTGAAGGAAAAGTCCCAATGTCAACCTCACTTTGTGGTATTACCAGTGCTGGTGCATTTAGTAGCACTATTGAACATAAGCCACCCCAGTTGGGTCGAAGCTGCATATAAGCTCTTGTACTGCAGGCCCAGTAATGGTCCATTAGTATAACTGTGCCCACTTGCATAACTGGTAAATCCATAATGCGTTTGCACCATTCATTGGTACCAAGCTTTATTGAACCATTTTTTCTAAAGCATAATGTCAGTGTTTGTAGTTTGTGTATGCGTAGTGGTCCTGCTTCATCTTCCACCCATGTTAAAAATGTTGCAGTTTGTTTCCATTCCTCATGGCACACTCTGTCTGTATTTTTTATCACTTCTATTTGCACAGTCCATATTGCCTCTGCCTTGCATCCCATTATTCCATGAACACATCCTCCTGAAGAATATACTTACCCTTTTATTTGCAATTGTGGTCTAACAGCACAATGAGGTATCAAATTAAACTGGGCATCTGTACACGTAAATATTTGGTGATCCACTTCTTTGACTTCTCCTCTTTTTGTCCTGATAGTATGTACTTGGGCACCTTACTTTTCATTCATATACTCTCCATCATGTGTGCCTCTTTTGCATAGTTGTCTACGTATGGGAATTCTGATCCTGTGGGATACTTCATCATGGCTGATTGTCCCTGAAATTGTCCTCTGGTCACGCATACTCCGAGATGTGCCAAGCAGTGGGCTCTGAAATCAGGTATTTCTTTCCCTTGATCTCTCTCTCCTCACCTTCTCCCTTGACCTATGCCATGAGTTTCGTTCAATAGTTATGGAATTGTCAAAATACCTTTTCTGGTAATATTCATCCTCTTCAATACTTCTCCTAGCCCTTACTGTCTCCACAATGGGCGGAATACTATTAACTGCTCTAACTGGCAATCCACAATTTCACATTATGCCATAGGGACACATTTATCTGATCATAATCAGTCAAATGCAATGTGAGATAAAATAAGAAATAAAAAGAGAAAGGAAAACAGAAGGACCGCAATAGCCATAATGTCAGTCCTTTGTAGATGTGCCCCACGGTGTATTGATCAGGGTCTTATGAACATATCAGGAACATAAGGATATGAAAACATTCCTACAGTTTACATAGTACAGGGCAATAGTAGGCTATTATTTTTCAATGGTGAATGAGGCTAGCTATAACTTTTTCAAAGGATTTCCAACCAATTATAATGACAATAATAAAATATTTGGTTGATTTTTTTTCAAACCACTTTCACTATTATGTGGTTCATTGAAAAATATAAAAATATAAAATTAGTACTTATAAAAAACATACAAATATAAAAATGTGGAAGATAAAAAATAGTCCCAATAAAAATGTAAAGATAGAAAAGTAGAAAAAATAGTTACAGATGCATGCTCTTATGAAAAATAGTCCTTAATACTGTGCTGGTAATATATTAAAATGCATATATGCATGGATGCTACCCCTTCTAACAAAACCTAACCTAGACCCTAATACCCCCTCTAACCACAGACCTATAACGACATTCCTGTTCCTCCTCAAAATCTTAGATATAGTTGCCTATCTCCAGATCCCATCTTATCTGGAGATCAATAATCTAAAAGGCACCAGACGATCGGGATTTAGACCGAGACATGGTACCGAGACAGCCCTCCTTGATCTTAAAAATCAACTAGATGAGCGTAAAGACAAAGGAGCCTACACTTAGATCAGCCGCATTCGACCTGGTAGATCATAAAGTACTGTGCAACCACCTCAAATCGGCTGCCAACTTTTCCTCTAAGGCCACCGCATGGATAAACTCTTTCCTGGACAACAGAACTATAAGAGTCTTCTCATCCATCTCTGCTGCTGACCCAGTGCCCATCACCTGTGGGGTTCCCCAGGGCTCTTGCGTCTCCCCTACTTTGTATAATATTTTTACAAAGCCCCTCTTTGATATCCTGGATAAACTGGGTGTCTCGTATACTAACTATGCTGACGACACCCAGATCCTCATCCCAATCCAAGGAGACTAAGACAAAGACACCATCCTCTTAAACCAAAATCTACCAAATCATCCAAACCTGGATGGCCACACATGGTTTATGTCTCAACAATGACAAAACTGAGCTCTTAATCATTGGTTCCACTAGCAAATTGAACAAACTCTGCCACCTGTACAAATCCTTTGACATTGACGGCATCAGAATTAATGTAGCCAAGGAAGTCAAAATGCTAGGTTTCTACTTAGACTCAATGCTTAACCTTAATAAGCAGGTGAATGCCACAGCCTCAGTAACTAGTTACACCTGCAAGCTAATTCATGCCTGCAAGCCATTTCTGTCTTCGGACAATTGCATCACCATTGCACGAGCCCTTATCCTATCTAAATTAGATTATTGTAACGCACTCTATTTAGGTACAAGAAAACACAACACCCACAAACTCCAAACCTTGCAAAACAATGCCCTCAGAACAGCACTAGGCATCCCAAAGATCAACACATCTCGGATCACAGAAGAACTGTGAATTGGCTGTCTGTCAATGACCGTATCAAATTCAAAACCCTGAACATTACACATAACTGTCTTAACAACAAGGCACCAACATATCTCAGTGAGAAATTTACGAGGCACACATCTAAATGTCCCATTAGGAAAGCCCAAGCCAACAGCATCAGAGTCCCTAACTTCAATCTGAAAAGAACAGGAGGTTCTAGCTTCCCAGTATTGGCAGCCAATCTGTGGAATTCCCTTCTGGACCCACTTAGAGCCATTCCTACCTTTCACTTGTTCAAAACGAATGTCAAACTCTGGCTACAGACTAACGACTGATGACACTTCTCCGACGAATGACCCCTATCATTATCACCATTAACTGTAGATATATACTAGCACCCTGTATGTACGAATTATAAGATAACTTATAAGATAAGTCTGCAACTGTAATATAAGAAATATAAGATAAATGTAACTTAAGAAATGTTAGGTAAGTAAAAAAAGATATTCATGTAACAGTAACATGCAACTGTAACATAAGAATTGTAAGATATTTATGTAATTGTAACCCAAGCTGCCTCACTAGCGCCCAGTTGCCTAACGGCCCGGTGCGCTCTATAAATAAATAAACAATACAATACAATTAAAAAATCCTCAGCATCAACTACTTTATTACTTTTCCAGTGATAGTTCAGCGTCAGTGTTCCTCTAATGGTGCAACGCGATTTATATCTCCTTTATTCTCAAGTTCCTTATTCCTTATATCTTCTTTCTCAGCATGAACTTGGACTCTTGTCCTGGGTCTGTTTTTGTTCTCTTCTCCCTCAGGATCCTGGTAGTTGAGCAGGGAGGCAGCACTGTTGTATCATCTTATGTTGGCTATGTTAACCCACAGAAAAAAGTTGACAACTGCTGCAGTATTCAATTCTATTTAGTCTTTTTCTGTGTTTTTAGCGACACCTCCCTGCCTTTCCCTTCCATGTCAAGAAATGATAGAGAGAGGTATTTAGTCATGGACATCAAATAGTCATGTAACTCAATTTACTAACACAGTTGCAGTGCTTTGGGCATCTGTCTGCGCACGCATAAGACAGCCAGTCTTTATGCAACGTGTTAGGCAATCTTGCTAATCTTGCTATCCCGTGATGCCAGAGAGTTTTGTGCACTTTATGAATGTAAAATAAATAAATAAATACATAAATCTCCAGGCCCCTCCATGATATTATTTCACTATGTATGTTGCATGTAGATTCTGATGGCACTATCACTGCCTGCTTAATGAGTGCATTTATTGCTTCCTAAATACCCTCATCTACTTCTTTGGACATTGGATACTGTTTCACTTGAGGTATTTTATTTATGTATTTATTTGCATTTATATAGCGCGCAAACAGCCTGGAGGCATCGAGGCGCTATTACAAGAAAATTGCTTAGTTACATGACATAGATAGGCGGCTAGGTTACATTAGCCCACAAAAGAAAATTGCTTAGTTATATTCCATAGATAGGCAGCTGGTTACATTAGCCCATACATGAATTTAGATATGCAGGATTGGTTTACAAATGTGATAGTGCAGCACAGCGTTACATGTTGAGCTGCATATCATGCTTCAATGTCAATAGGATGCAGTTGTTTGGCTCCGGACACACAGAGTTCAATGTCAATCTGATACATTTGTTTGACTTTGGACACATAGAGGTGGCTGGGTAGGGGTCTAAGTGGCGGTGTGTGAGAGGTTTTAAGCAAATAGTCTGGTTTTGATTGCCATGTGCAAGTCGAGATGAGAGGTTCAGCTCTGAGGGTATGTGGCAGAGAGTTCCAATGCCTGGAGGCAATGAAGGGGAAGCTAGCACCCCCACCTCACTTTTACCTCTGGGAACAGGCAGTAGATTGGCATAAGGTGTTCTTGTGGGTCTGGAGGCGGGAGGAATGATGACTCTGTGAGAGAAGTAGGGAAGTGCTGTGATGGATGCATTTCTAAGTGTTAGGTGGTAGGTCCTATTGGCCTACGCACAAATAAAATACAAATAAATATGAAATAAAATTGTTTTATTTCATATTTATTTGTGTGCCTCTACATAGATATGTTCTTTACCAAAAGTCATGGTCATACCTAAACATAGGTTGACCTCTTGAATCAAAAATTGAAGTGGTGCATTTTGGGGACCCCCCCACATTTTGTGTTTATTGTTCTGCTCATTTGTCCCCTGGATGTCTTTTTAGTATTTTTCCCTTCTGTGAGGTGCAAGAGCAAGGGCAGGGCCAGACGCTTCATGCAGCCAAGTTTCTGTAACAGCACAGAGGTCAAGGCTGTGGGTGATAATCATGTTGTGTATGTCTGCAGCGTGGGCAGCGTGGGCTGGGAGGGAGCAGGCGTTAATGAGGGCACAATTAAGGTTGGGGATATAGGGAAGAGGAGGTGAGGGGTTGGGTGGATATTGATATTGACTGGACTGATGCACGATGGCATGATATTAGGCATAGTAGGCAAGGTGGTTTAATTTGTGTCTGTGGCAGCAGCATTGTGTGTTGGCATCGCAGATGCAAGATGCAATGTGTGGCAAGGAGGCCAGAGGCAATGAGGCATTAGCAATATCAGCATCATCGGTGCTGTGGGTGAGGGACACGGCGAGCTTGGTGGTGGCTGAGGTGAGAGAGGCATCACCTAGTTCATTGCAGAGGCGTGCAGTTAGTGTTCTAGAGGCAGCATGACTGGAGGTAATGGTGGTCGGGCAATGTGGGCTTGCAGTATGTGTTTCCTGCATGTGGTTAATGGGTATTGTGGGCTTCTTGGGGGTTAAATGATCTGGATGGACGAGCAGTCTGGGGCCCTGTGTGGGCATGTGAATGACATATATGAAGGTAAAATTACCCCTTTCTTTAATTTTATTTTTACTGCTCCAATCCCTTTGAACAACCCCACATCATATGGACTGGTCCTCCATTCTATGGCGGGTTCCCGTGCCAAGTCTTCATCCATAAATGATGGTACTTTCTAGCTAGCATTATTTGTTGTAGCACCTCTGTATACTCTATTCTCAATTGACATGGTATATTTATCTCAAACAATACCTCATCATCAGAGTCACTGTAGTCAAGCAACTCATTATCTGTCAACTGGGCCAGTCTGTGTGATGTGTCAAGTGCTATTACTGTGTGCCAACTCACCCCTTCTTATTCAGTGCAGTGTAAAATCACTCTATCCTCCCTCACTACAGCCATCTCTAACTCAATTGTAACCAGTTCCCCTTCAGTTACATCTGTAGGTATCTGGGTTCTGCATAAAAAGTCTGTGGGTAGTTTCAATAACTGTCCCTCAATGCAGGGAAGCCATGCTGATATCACTTGTAATCCATAGAAAAATACTTCAGGATCCACTGGTACTCCCCTCTGCACTTTCTACACATGAAAGGCTTGTATATAATCTTTTGCTGTCTGGAAATATATGCCTCGTGTAGAGCATATTATGCCATCCTCTGCGAATGATATTGACATATTGAGTTTGGCTATACAATCTCTTCCCAATATGTTAACAGGTGTCTTCCTGGAATACAGGAATGGGATACCTACAGTCTGCTCTCCTACTGTCACAGGTTTTTGTTGTCCCTGTGTCAACTAAGAAAGAAAGAGTCCAGTCGCCCATAATACATCCACCCTCGGTTCCTGTTCAGGGTCTGTGGTTACTGATACGATAGGGCACATCAAGCTATTCTGTGGGCTGTCCTATTGGAGATTCATGTTCAGTCCTGTCCCTGTAAAAGGGTTCTACCCAACTGCTTTCACTCCTCCTATCCAGGGTGTCGGTGGCAAAATGTTTGTAGCCCAAAGTGTCACTGCGTGTTCTGATTGCTCTGCATTCTGTGGTTGCTCTGTCAACATCTGCTGTGGTTGTTGTAGTGCTACCTGTGACTCTACCTGTATCCCTTGTGGTTGCTGCACCTGCTGTGCTTGTGCCTGATCTGGAAGTATTATGTGTAGTCACATTAACCATAGTCTGGCTGTGGTGCACCATATAGTGCTGGATATACCATTGCCCCTCTTGGCCCATACTGCATTGCACCTTGCTGCATTGCTTCACTACTTCTACACACTTGTGGAATGTGTCCTACTTTCCCACATGTCCAACATACTGCGCCAGTGCCCCAAGGTCCTCTGAAATGGGGCTGTCCCCCACCAAACCCAAATCCTCTCTCTCTGTGAACAAATCCTTTTCCTCTGCAGTAAAAACTACTCTCTACTCTTCCTGCAAAATGACCATCCATGCCCTACTGTGGCATGACAGTTCCCTGTCCATTATTCCTGTTTCCTGTATTTATCAATACCGCTCTTTGTACTGCCATTTTGGATAATTTCTTCTGCCCCAATTCTGTCTCTTCCTTTTGCCTTTCCTCTATTTTCTTTTGATTCTTTTCTTGCTTTAACCTACAGGGATGGACAAAAGTCAATTGTATCTCTGGCCATGGTCTCATTTCAATCCCCACAATCTTTTTTAACTGTGTCTGCACTTTTTCCGGTAGGCCCTGACATACAATATGATAAAACACTTGTGTATTTTTATCCCAATGGTCTTTAGTTTCCAAATACCAACGTTCTTTTATGTGTTGAATATAGGCAGCCGAGTCCTCAGTAGGCCCCATCTTCCGAGTCATTATGGTGCTCATGTCAGATTGTGCCTCAGTGCCTTTCATACATTAGCTCTACATTAGCTCTACAATTATTGAATAGTGACCCGTCATATTTAGTGGTGTTATGTTCTGTCACTGCAAAATAACTTGCTCGCTTCCACACGTCCTCTGCCTGGTCACCTAATATGGATATAAATAGGATTTTCATGTCACCTATAGCTAATGCTATCCCAGCTGTCTCTCGCTGTAGCTTGTAGATCCACCTGCCCACCCCTGCTGTCAGTGATTGCAGCTTATCCATCAAGTTATTTGTGTCTGTCTGATTCCATGGAGTATACTGGGGCTGCCCTAATTCCTTGTGGAGCAGTAAATTGTGTTACCCCTTTCTTGCGCAAAGGTGATGCTGCACGAGTTCTCCTTTTCAATGTCTCAGCTACACAGTGTTGCTGGCATTCAGGCAAGTTTCTTAAGAAATATGGTTATTTATGGTCTTCATTTATGAGGAGTACTGATGTGAGGGGTGGATATAGGCTTAAGTTTGGCCCCAGCAAATCTGCTATCTCTCCTATGCCTGGTCCTGTGGTATCCATTTGTGTGGGTTACATCTCCTCCTCTCCACCGTCTTCATCATCAATGTCTACCCAATCTGTCCCTCTGTCACTTTCTCCACTCTTGTCATCCGCAAATATGAGATCAAAACTCACCCCCTTACCAGGCTCCCTTACATATGTTCCAATACTCTGGCAATACATCTCTGTCCCTCTTCCTCATCCCTTAACTGTGTCTCTCAGCTGTGCCATGCTTCATTCTCCATTGTCACTAATGGCGCCTTTCCTTTTACCAGTTTTGCCCTCCTTCTACTATCATCACTTTCTGCATAAGGGGATTCATGTCTGGGATTACTATACCCTAAAGCTGCTACTTGTAGCAGGTATATTCCTGGGATGGTCAGGGCTGGTGGGCTCTCCTCATATGGAGGTGGTACTGTTTGTTTGTTTGTTTGTTTGTTTATTTCTAATGCGCACCAAACCCAAAGGTAACATGGCACATCAATAAGAATGTGCAAAGCTTACATGTTACAAAATAGTTCACAGTTCAACAAATTTGTATTTACAGGTAATACTACAGAGGCAATATAACAGTGCCTCACAGTATAGATACAAATGTGCAGGTTATAAGTAAGTTAGGTTCTACAATTCACTAGATTACGAAGATGGACTGAGGCAGCCTAGATGAGGAAATTGCGATGGTGTAACTAGTGGTTCGTACAGTTGAGCAGGTTGATATAGTTTTTTCTAAGGTGTAGATATGATTGGTCTACTCTAAACTCGTGAGGCAAGGAGTTCCAGAGTTTAGCAGCCTTCATGGGAAAACTGTTACCGCCAATCTTGTTAAGTCTAAATCTCTGTACCACAAGGCAGTTCTAATAGACATTCTTCTATTTAGTCTTTTTACTAGGTAGCTAGGGGCAGCGTGGTTTAATGCTTTGTGGGTCAGAGAGACCATTTTTAGCAGTATTTTATTGTGATTGGAGAGCCATTTATGTTGGCGTTTGATAGAGGAGATGTGTTCTCTTTTGTTTATGCCTAGTGCAGCTCTTAAGGCTTTATTTTGAAGGGTTTGTAGCCTCCGGATAATGGCTTTGTTAGCACCACTGTAAAGAGCATTGCAGTAATCCAGCCTAGAGAGTATTAATGCTCTAGCCAATAGCATGCAGCTGTCATTAGAAAGGAACGGTTTTCCAGCTCTGATAAGCTTACAAGTCTAAGCAGTGGTGGAGGCCAAAGATTTCACTTGTTTATCAAAGGACATAGTTGACTAGAGGTAAAAACCAAGGGTTTTTACCTCCTTAGTTACCCTAATGATGTTTCCATTGATAGTGAATGAGGAGTATTCATGGCCTAGTTGGTTGAGGTCAGAGTGGGTACCCAGGATAATCAGTTCTGTCTTATCATCATTTAGGCATAGACGGTGGGTGGCCATCCATGCCTGAATGATGAGATATACCCTATTCACCAGCGCCAGGTCCTTACCGTGATCCCCAGAAAGAGGGAGGAGAATCTGTGTATCATCTGTGAATTGTATGTGGACGCCTGCCTCAGCTGGTGATGGCGGGGCTGTTGTCTGTGTGTGAGCGCTCTCCTCAGAGGGAGTAGGCGGCGACACTGTGGGCTGCTTGCGCTCCTCTTTATACATATTAAGCATCCATTCCTTCTTAGGCCCCTCTGTCTCTTCCTCAAAGGTCTCCCAGAGCTCCAATATACCTAGCCTGTTCTTAAGCTTCCTGCCCTTGTATATGGTGTGTAAATATGTGCACATTTGTTGGAGTACACCTTGACAGTAGGTGCCTTCTTGTGGCAATGACATGTACATCTTTCCAGCAGTCCCTTTCACCCATTCAGCATACTACTTAATGATTTTAGTACTATATCTAGGGAACGCTTTGCATAGGTCAATTATTGGGGTATCTGACATGGTAACAACTTTTAAGCAGTGAGCAGCTTGGCACTTACACAGAATAAACAATACAAATAGTGTTCATCTTACCAATAATCAGAACAAAAAAATTCTTCACAATTCTCAGACACTTTTCCCTTATTCACACCTCCTCCCCACTTCAAATATACACCACCTATTAAATCAGTTTTTTTCATTGTCTGGGGCCACACCCCAATGTCCAAATCCTACTGGGTCACAACAACAAAATCTGCTGACAATGTAAATGTTCATACTTACCCAATCAACCTCTACAAAACAATACTATCTGCTATGCTCACAACACACAAAGAAAAACACCTCTACAGGACCTGCATAACAACACAACACAATGCCAGCAATCAACAATGTAATCAATTAAAACACAATACAACACAATAAAATACAGCTGTCTTCCGTTTCTTTTCCTTTTCCTCTGGGTATCCTTATCCCTCTATCTCTTTACTCTATCCGTAAAAGAAGGTTGGCCCCTCAGGGGCCCTACTGAACAGCTTTCCAAGACCGTGTCTAGGGATATCCTTTATTTTTATTTTTTTATTTTTTTTATTAAGTATTTGGTTTTACAATGATAAAAACCTTGAGCTTATACAAAGAATAAAAGAGACAGAAGCAAACAAACAGAAAAAAAAGAAATAAGAAAAATTAGAAATGTCACATTGTCATTTTCATCCCCAGCCCACTTTAAGACATCTCTTTATAGTCCATGTAATAAGATAGCAAAGTTTTGTAAAGTAAAGAAAAAAGCGTCCATGGAACTAAGTGAAGAGAAAAGTAGCCAAACCAGATCTTCTATTTTAGCACCGGATCATTCTTACATGTCTAAGCAGGCTCATCAGCCTGATATGTGTTTGAGAAGATGTATTTCAAAAATCCAAGTACTGCTAGCACCAACGCAGTATTACTGCCTTCTAAAATCTAAGATCACCAGTGGTCCGATGATCTTGTTGCGAATTTCCCAACAAATCTGCCCATCCATCTATTTCTCTTAATGTTGAGGCCTGGACATCACATGATCAGATGGTAAAGGGTCTCCTTTTGCTCATCGCACCACCTGCAGCTGAGATTCCTCAAAGTCTTAATTTTCCTAACTTCTAGGATTTCTTTCATCGGCATTAAGTTCATTCGGAGTCTCATGAATTCCATTCTCCGTTGTCTGCATTGGAATTTTTTCAAGTATTGTCGACTTTTTCCTCTGTTACTAGGTGCTGTATTTTTATGGCCATACAATCTGAGGGTGCTGACATTTTCCCTTGTGTATATCCAATATAAGTCTAAAAGTTTGCATTTGACTCTGGTAGGATTTATTTTTAATACATCTACTGAAACATTCACTTCGGATGGCTAAACAATTCTCTGTCCAGATGATCAAGTTGTTTTCAGAGTCTTCACATAAGTCTAGATGTAGTAATTTAAAGCCTCCTTTTGAGTTGTTTAAAAGACATTTCCGAAAGAAGGCAATAGTTTTCCATTGAACTATAACAAGAAGGGAAGACAATCCAAACTCTTCTTGTATGAGGTGGATAGGGATTCATGCAGGGAGAGCCAGATACTTTCACGAGTATACTCCCTCTAGCTTAGGCCAACGATCCTTAGATATCAGGAGAGTAGATTCTGAGCCGCAGATTATTATAGGAATGACCTTGATGTTGTATAAGTCTATTATTGGTTGCAAAGTAAACTTGCAATATTTTCTGAGAATGATTCTCCCCTGCGAAGTTAAGTTTCTCATCTTCGATGTAAGGCTAAGTTCCTGAGGCGCTTCTATTTTACTGTTGCTGATCGTAAACCCAAGGTAGACCACGCTTGTGACTTCGGGTATGATTTCTCCCTTAAAGAACCATTTCTCCTTACCCAATGTTTTTTTTGCTGTTTTTCCCGCAAAGTTAAGAATTCTTGACTTGGAGACATTCACCTTTAGGTCATTTCCATCTAAGTATTTTGAAACAGCATCCAGCTGTCGTTGCAGGCCCACTTTGGTTTGATCAAGCAGAATGCGATCATCTGCATAAAGCAGATGACCCACAGCTGTACCGGCCAATCTCTGTGGAAATGATCTAATATTTTCAAAGGCCGATGGAATGTCTGAAATGAACTGATTAAAGACAATTGGTGCAAATCTGCACCCTTGTTCTAGGCCTTTTGTAGTAGGTATTGGGTCAGTATAATTTCCTCCTCTGTCCAACTTAACCTGCATGCAGGTGTTTATATGCAATGCCCTTAGAGCTTCTTGTAGGTCCGACGTACAGTTCAATTTCTGCAACTTTTCCCAAAGTTTAGGTCTCTCAATAAGGTCGAAGGCCTGAGAAAGGTCTATTGAAGCTAGATGTACCTTCTTCTTTGAGCTTGATTTGACGATGATCTTAATTTAGTTGATCAGGAATAGGTTTAGAGCAGTCCCCAATCCCTTCTCAAATCCTGATTGCCATTCATCAAAATGACCTGTTGAATATCTCCAGTTGTTAAAGGCTCTTAGGATAAGGGCAGCAAAAATGTTACCCGTCACATCAAGGTCTCTTATTAGATGGATCAGACCTATCGCCCTTTTTGAAAATTGGTACCACTATCGACGAACACCAAGAAGGGGGTATTTTTTCCATTCTTTTGATGCCTTCTAATTGCTCATGCATCACTTCCAACCAACCTTCAGGGTCTTCCTCCAGCTGGCTGTTTGTCAGGCTGTCTGCCCCCGGGGCTCTTGAGTTGCTCGCTGTTAAAATCAAGGCCTTGATGTCTGTTTTTTCTGTTGGGAATGACTAGGTGGAGTTAGTAAGGCAGTCCTCAGCCCTAATTACCTCTTTGGACTTGAAGAGTGCTTCAAAATGGGTCTTCCAGGTTGCTACTGATACTCCGTTCAGCAGCATTGAATTTTGTGGTGTGTTTAAGTTGTTTCATATTTTCCAAATACCTGACGTATTTTGAGATCCAATTAATTGGAGCATCTCCTCCGCATCCTGTTGGTGCATCAACCATCTGTGATTTTTCATCCAGTTCTTGTGGCAGGTTTTCGGGTTTTTTATGACTGAGGCGTCACCTCCCTCCTTTCTAGATTTTTATCAAATTGCTCCTTAGAGTAATTTTCTTCCTCATAATTGCAGCATTGAAAGCATGAACCTTCTTAAAACCAGCCTTTGGGAGATGCCAATCAACCTCTTTAAAGGACTCTAGCGTGCTACTCCCTGGTATATTGGACTGGTTTTCCTTGTTCATACTCAGAGGCCGATTCATGGAATAATTAGCGCGGCGCAAGTGGGCAAAAACGTGCGAATCGCAGTGGAATAGCGAAAATCGCAGTGCAATTGCGAAAATCGCACGAAAAGCAGCGCACGTCGATTCATGGAAGGCCGTGCGCGAGAAAACCAGCGGATGTGCGATAAAAAGTGCGCGGCGCACGTTGGCGCACAGGCCATCTAACAGCGTGCGACAGGTCACTGCGAAAATCGCACAGGCCACAGCGAAAATCGCACATAGCGCGGCGCACGCAACAAAAGTAGGCGGAACACGGGCGTAACACTCGGAATGGGGAACAACTTGCCAAAACGTGGGCGTCACGGGGGAAGTACAGGGCACAAGTGCGCGGAACGCCCACACGCTCGCCTACAACACGTATTCATGGAATAGAATAGGGGAAAAAAGCGCACGCTCAAACCAGCGCACAGGCACAAACACGACCGCCACAAGAAAGCAGGCGGTAGCGTCTCTGCGGCTGTAAGAAATGTGCGCCAAAAGGTGCGCCAACAAATCGCACCTATATACTGCCATGATGAATGTCCCATACTGTGGCCCTCCAGGAAAAATGACGTGCAAAGGGGTACCCACAAACACGGACACCCGCTGACAAAAAATACGTGTGCGTGTATACCGGGGTGCGCGGGAAGTCTAACACGCGATTTCAGCAGGGTACGTGCATCACAGGGGTTCACGTGAAGTTTCACACGCGATCGGGTCTGGGGGAGCGGGCTACGTGTATCGCGGGAAGTTCCACACGCGAACAGCCTGGGCGCGTGTATTTCAGGGGTGCGCGGGAAGTTCCACACGCGAACAGCCTGGGCGCGTGTATTTCAGTGGTGCGCGGGAAGTTCCACACGCGAACAGCCTGGGCGCGTGTATTTCAGGGGTGCGCGGGAAGTTCCACACGCGAATAGCCTAGGCGCGTGTATTTCAGGGGTGCGGGGGAAGTTCCACACGCGAATAGCCTGGGGGCGCGTGTATTTCAGGGGTGCGCGGGAAGTTCCACACGCGAATAGCCTGGGCGCGTGTATTTCAGGGGTGCGCGGGAAGTTCCACACGCGAATAGCCTAGGCGCGTGTATTTCAGGGGTGCGGGGGAAGTTCCACACGCGAACAGCCTGGGCGCGTGTATTTCAGGGGTGCGCGGGAAGTTCCACACGCGAATAGGCTGGGGGCGCGTGTATTTCAGGGGTGCGCTGGAAGTTCCACACGCGAATAGCCTGGGCGCGTGTATTTCAGGGGTGCGCGGGAAGTTCCACACGCGAATAGCCTGGGCGCGTGTATATCAGGGGTGCGCGTGAAGTTCCACATGTGATTTGACAGTGTGGGTCCTCCCAGGTGTACCCTGTACACCCTCCACGGCCCCTGCAGGCAGCCCACACCACAGGGGACTACCCTGCATCCCTGGTCATGTCCCGCAGGCAGCCCACCCACCATGGGCATGCCCCCAGCAAAGGCACATGTCTCCTTGAACTAATGAACACCAACTCATGTCCCCTTGCACCCCCACCCCCCAGCACTGTGGGGCACCTGCCAGCAGGCCCCCACCCATGTCCAACTCATGTCTCCCACCACCCCCACCCCCCAGCCACCAGGGTCAGCCTCCACCAGGCCCCCACTCATGTCCCCCACCACCCCCACCCCCCAGCACTGTGGGGCACCTGCCAGCAGGCTCCCACCCATGTCCAACTCATGTCTCCCACCACCCCCACCCCCCAGCCACCAGGGTCAGCCTCCACCAGGCCCCCACTCATGTCTCCCACCACCCCCACCCCCCAGCCACCAGGGGCACCCTCCATCAGGCCCCCACTCATGTCTACCACCACCCCCACCCCCCAGCCACCAGGGTCAGCCTCCACCAGGCCCCCACTCATGTCTCCCACCACCCCCACAACCCAGCAGTGCAGGGTCACCCTCCACCAGGCCCCCACTCATGTCACCCACCACCCCCACACCCCAGCAGTGCAGGGTCACCCTCCACCAGGCCCCCACTCATGTCACCCACCACCCCCACACCCCAGCAGTGCAGGGTCACCCTCCAACAGGCCCCCACTCATGTCACCCACCACCCCCACACCCCAGCAGTGCAGGGTCACCCTCCACCAGGCCCCCACTCATGTCTCCCACCACCCCCACCCCCCAGCACTGTGGGGCACCTGCCAGCAGGCCCCCACCCATGTCCAACTCATGTCCCCCACCACCCCCACCCCCCAGCACTGTGGGGCACCTGCCAGCAGGCCCCCACCCATGTCCAACTCATGTCTCCCACCACCCCCACCCCCCAGCCACCAGGGTCAGCCTCCACCAGGCCCCCACTCATGTCTCCCACCACCCCCACCCCCAGCCACCAGGGGCACCCTCCACCAGGCCCCCACTCATGTCTCCCACCACCCCCACCCCCCAGCCACCAGGGGCACCCTCCACCAGGCCCCCACTCATGTCTACCACCACCCCCACCCCCCAGCCACCAGGGTCAGCCTCCACCAGGCCCCCACTCATGTCTCCCACCACCCCCACACCCCAGCAGTGCAGGGTCACCCTCCACCAGGCCCCCACTCATGTCTCCCACCACCCCCAAACCCCAGCCACCAGGGGCACCCTCCACCAGGCCCCCACTCATGTCACCCACCACCCCCACACCCCAGCAGTGCAGGGTCACCCTCCACCAGGCCCCCACTCATGTCACCCACCACCCCCACCCCCCCAGCACTGTGGGGCACCTGCCAGCAGGCCCCCACCCATGTCCAATCCATGCCCCCCTGCACCTGGGTCCCAACATTCCCCAATCATGTCCGTAATGCCCATCCTCCCCTGCCAAAAGGCCCAACCAACTATCACACCCACCCACATATCAAAGGCAATTACATGTTACACCCCCAATTTAAATAATGCAATTTAACACATGTCTGTCACACACAATGGCTGCAAGTGAATGACAAAACACCCAACATGACATGCCTGAAAGCAATGAGATGATACGACACATTGAAGATTAAAAAAATAATATGTATTTAACAGCAAGTAGAATGGAAATGAAATAAGAAAAAACACAAAGCAAATCAAACAAAACAAGATGAATGTCCAAGAAAATAATCTGAAAAATTAAAATAAGCCAATGAAGAAGATCATCCTGGGTCCATGAGCCCTACCAAATTAAACCTAACTGACTACTAAATAAAAAGTGAACTATATACAAAAAAGTGGTGCATTGTCCAATCGCAACCAAAAAAAAATCAAAAAAACAAAGGAAACCTAACCCTAACTATACAACTATATACAAAGGCAGCGGGCTATTCGGACGGCTCACTGGTTGTTGTCATGGGCCAGGGCATCATCGAACTCCTGGTCAATGGCTTGGAGGCGGGCATGTTCCCTGGCCCCGAGGTCCCGCAGGGATAACGCAGTGTCAAGCTCAAACTCCCTGCGAAGACCCTCGAGGCACTCCTCCGCCCTGACCATCGTGAGCCGTTCCTCCTCTGCCCGCTGCCGCTCCGCACCTATCCGCTGGCACAACCTCTCCCACACGGAAGCCACTCCCATTCCAGGGTTCTCCTGCCCTCCGGCCGATGCCTGCACCCCTGATGTTGATGGCCCCGAGCCATGATGCCTCCCACGTTGAGCCTGCTGCTGCCTCCGACGCAACTGCCTGTGCCAGCACGACGGCATCCAGGCTGATGGAAACCACCGACGCCGTCGTGCACGTGCCCTGCCCGATGATGCCGTCACATCCTCCATCTGCTGGGGTCCAGTTGCTCTGGTGTCCACCCCTGCTGGATCTCTGACTCCCGACTGTGGCAGGGATGGGATCCCCACCGAGCTGGCTGCATTGGTCGCGGCAGGTCCACAGGGGGCCCTGGTGGCATCTGGGCTGGAAGACGGCAAGGAGAACGACTGGTGGATAGCCTGCACAGAGGAGGAGAGGGCCGCCACATTGGCCAACACATGCAGGAAACCCCCGAACATGGCCGATCCCAATTGGGCCACGTCGGCACGGTGCACTTCGTGATGACGTGCGTGCTCCTCCCGGGAAGCACGCACAGCATCACGAATCACAGCCGTGCGCATCGCGACCCCAATCAGGACCTTCTCCGCACGGCCAGGGGTTCCCACGTCCGCAGGTGGAGGGGAGTCAGGTGACATGGACATCCCCTCTACCTGCGGACAGGCCTGGGACGGGGCATCCCTGCTGGTGCATGGTGGTGCACTCACAGGGTCAGGGACAGCGACATGCACAGGCCCCTCCACGGTGACCTGTGCTGCCTCCTGCCCCTGGCCCTGGACTGCACCACTTGCACCAGCAGGGATGCCCCCACCAGGCCCCATGTGTGCCCCAGTGGCGGCCTCCTCCTCCTCTGTGCACACCACCAACCTGGATGGCTCCTCACCGTCTCCCACCGTAGCAGGCCCCTGTGGGGGCTCACCCACCCCTTCCGCTGCAGCCGTGGGGGCATCCCCGCCGCCCTGCTCCACAGCGCCGTCTCCGCCCTCTTCTTCACTAGCCGCTGCGTAGAGGGAGACAAAGAACACAAGCATCAGGGCACTGTACAATGGTCCCCTAGACAGGAAGCAATAGCAGATGAGCACCACTGTCAAAGTACACTTCCATCATGTCCCTCCACAACACATGGGTCAGTCCAGGCAAAACACACACAGTAACAGGCATGGTGCATGCCATGGACATTTCCATGCATGTCCAATGGACTCTTGAAACATTCAATGATATGTAACTCACATGCATCATGGCTCATGCCCATCACATGCACACACTTCACCTCAGTCACATCCATCTGGCCCCAAACACACCAAACACAGCGGATACAAGGGTAATTTGGCTGCTTTACTGAATCTCTGCATTGTCACACACATGTGTCATGCATCCATGGCATGCACAAGTCACAGACACGCAGGTCAGGCACACAGACATGGCTACCATATATGTACCTGGCATCAGCACCCATCCCTCACCCCCACCCATGTCCAGGTACAGAGACTGGCATGCTCTCATGTTCAAAATCTGAATAGGGCTCCCCATGCGGCATTTCAACACATGCAACAACCATGTGCATCACACATCACTGGTCGCACATGCATTACCATGATGTCCCTGCACACATACATGCATACATGGCCTATGGCACACATACAGGCAAGTATCATAGAACCAGCACACCGCAACATGCCCTGTCTCACACAGTAATGCATGGACACTTACCGCTCAACTCCAGACGGGCCTCCCTCTCAAGGATCTGGGCGTGGAGCGCTGGGCGTACGCGTTCCAGGACCCTCATCTGGATGGAACTCATGCGGCCCCGGCCCCCCTCCACGAGGCGCCGGGCCTTCACAAGGGTCCTGGACCTCAAGTCCTCCCAGCGCTTCTTGATCTTCAGGACGTCGCGGGTTGCCACCCCCTCCGCGTTGATGGCAACCACACAGTCGGCCCAGATCCTCTGCCGTCCTTCCTTGCTGGCGCGGGACGATCCAAAGAGGGCATCATACTGCCCCAGGACATGCTCCACCAGGACACCAACTTCGGTGACAGTGAAGCTGGTGCCCCTCTGCCCCTCTGGCCTGGGGTTGCCACTGGTGCCAGATGTGGAAGTGCCCGACATGGCAACCCCAGAGGCAGGTGTGGGTGGGCAACTGGGTCCTGGGGCTGGGCTGTGGAGCGATGTAATCCCAGTCGGGAGTCTTCAGTTCCAGCAGGGGTGGACACAGCAACTGGACCCCTGCAGATGGCTGATGTGCAGGCACCAAATGGCAGGGCACGGTGGCAGCAGGCAGGCAGGCAGGCAGGCAGCAGCAGATGGCACGTGGGAGGCTGCTCGGGGCACTGGGGGGCAGTAACTCGGCCTTCTGGGCAGGAGCGTGGGCTTCCGTGTGTTTTCGCGTGGCCAGCTTGATACGGAGTGATTTGGCATGTGAATATCCTGCACGTCAGCGTGAAATCCGAGGAAAGGCCCTTAGCGCGTAAGCGCGTCAGCACGCATACGCGATTCTATTGGACCAGAGTCCCTCAGCGCGTAAGCGCGTCTGTGACGTGACCCGCACGGGTGTTCCCCACTCAGCACGTGATGACGGGGCACACGTGGAGATACTGCACGTCAGAGTGTCATCGCGTGTAATTGGACAAAAGTGCGCGTACACGCGATTGGCCTATGTACGTGTATTTAATGGGTGCGCGGCCACTTACACACGCAAGTACGTCAGCGAACCTGTATCCCGTGGTGCGTGTGAATTTCCGCACGCTATTGGACTGGGAACTGGATTCCAGGGGTGCGCGGGTCACACGCTGTATCCCGTGGTGCGTGTGAATTTCCGCACGCTATTGGACTGGGAACTGGATTCCAGGGGTGCGCGGGTCACACGCTCGCCTAGAACACGCGCAAAGCATAAATTGCGGACTTTAACAATAACAAGCTCAGACGCCAGGATGAACATACTGTTCCTAGCAGCAGTGGCAGTGGGCTACCAAAGGAGGAGGAGGAGGATAGTCAGGGCCAGAATATTCACACCCAGAACCAGCCTTTTCGGGATGCCTGATGACCAGGTGTATGGGAGGTACAGGTTTCCACCACACATCATACTGGACCTGGTGAGTGAGTGGGAGGATGACCTCACATCACCCACCCTGTGCTCCCAAGCACTCAGCCCCCTGGAGAAGGTCCTCAATGTACTGCACTTCTTAGCCACTGGATCATTTCAGCGGACAAGTGCCATAGTGGGTGGGGTGTCACAGGCCACCCAGTCACGCTGCCTACACCAGGTCTTGAACATCATGACTGCACGCCCATCAGTCCGCAGGCACATATACCTGCCCAGAACACCTGCAGAAAGGCATGCTGCCGCCCTGGATTTTTACGCAGTGGCACGATTCCCCAAAGTGCTAGGTGCCATCGACTGCACCCATGTGGCTCTACGTCCCCCCAGGGCATCTGAGCACATCTATAGGAACCGCAAGCACTGGCATTCCATCAACGTGCAGGTAGCATGTAATGCCAAGGGAATCATCACCTCAGTATATGCCAACTATCCCGGCTCCACCCACGACAGCTTCATTTACCGAATGTCCACCCTAAGCCGGGACCTAGAAGCTGGGCGGCATGGCGATACATGGCTGCTTGGTGAGTATGTATGCCACTGCACATGCATGCATGTTGGATACTGAGCAAGGTCACAACCTCACCAATGATACCAATCCCCACCTCCACAGGGGACAGTGCCTACCCTCTCAGCCCCCACATGATGACGCCAATTCGGAACCCCACCACGCCACCCCAGGTAAGATTTAACACAGCCCACATTACAACCAGGGGCATAGTGGAGCGCACATTCGGAGTGCTAAAGTCACGCTTTCGCTCCCTTGACCGTTCTGGCGGGCAGCTGTTATACGCTCCCCCAGTAGTGTGCAGGATCATAGTGGCAGCATGTGTCCTGCACAACGTTGCAACACGCCGGGGCCTGGCCGTGGACATGGTGGTGGCCCCACATCCCCAACCACATGCACAGCCGCTGCGCATGGGAGGGGAAAGGGCACGGGGGGAGGCAGCCCGTACACAGCTAGTGGCTAATTACTTCACATAGAAATCACACCCCTGTGGAGTGCACACTGCCCTGGCACATTCCATCTGACAATCAATGATGACTCAACCTGACACTGATCCTGAATGTCTGGAGAATGAACCGGGAATTCCATGTCAGCCTGAGATTGTTCACCTGGAAGTGTCACAATGTGTGCATCCCTACCCACACAGACACCACCAATGCAGTTTTGTGAAGTTACACATTGAAGCAGCTAAAATGAATACCCACTTGCAAAATGCAACAAGAGGACAGTGCCATGTCAGCCAACCCAACCCCAGCACTGCCACACGACACACCGTGCCATGTCATGCTAATTGCAGGTAAACAAAGTAATCCCCACAACATGACATCACTCTCACTATGTACAGTGGCACTATTAGAAACCTGCAACACCTGAAATGCTCACAGCAATGCCGGACCAACAACATACTTGAGCACGTAGTACCATTAAC
This sequence comes from Ambystoma mexicanum, assembly GCF_040938575.1. Lineage (NCBI taxonomy): Eukaryota > Metazoa > Chordata > Amphibia > Caudata > Ambystomatidae > Ambystoma > Ambystoma mexicanum. The sequence continues at coordinate 326,233,908 of NC_090935.1, forward strand.
ATGACATCACAAATGTTACATATTAGTAGTCTCACCACCTGGAAATGCCTGCACTCCCACCACTACCAACTGTGCAGTGTTGGCGCCATGTAGAGTTGTAGGTGCACTGCTGCCAACATGGTCCCCATCTCCAGACTAGAGGTCCTTGTGTGGACTTGAGGAAGGGACCTGCAAATTGGGAGGTAGACACAGAAGAAGAGTTACACATCAATGCAACATGCAGTGTACAACACAACAGCAATATGCACTATGAATGTATACACAGTATTGACTACAGACTGGCCACACAGCTCATGGGAGTCCAACGTCACTGTGTAATTCACTGTCACTTGGGCACACCCTTTGCAAGCCCATGGAAACGGGAAGCAGGAGGGGTGTGTGTGACTCAAACCCAAGCATCTGAACCAAATACATTACAAGCCTGCATGTGCCCAGCCACAATGCAGCGTATGCCCACAGGAACCACGGAAGCCAACAGATCGAAGCCAACAGATCGAAGCCAACACATCGAAGCCAACAGATCGAAGCCAACACATCGAAGCCAACACATCGAAGCCAACACATCGAAGCCAACAGATCGAAGCCAACAGATCGAAGCCAACAGATCGTCCCAAAAAAAATGGGAATAAAAGAAATCAAAATAAAAATAAAAATAAGAAACAATCAAAAATGGCCATTGATGGGCCTGGGGGGGTTGGGGAGGCCACCCAGGAGGTCCAAGGACAGGATGCACACCAGAACCCACCTGCGTGGATCCTGGGAAGATAAAACACCTCCATGGGCTCATGGCCCACACGGCTACCCTATTGTGGGAGTATCACTGCTGTCGCTATTATCACCCTGTGCAGCTGCATCCGGAGGTGGTTGCACTATGGGAGGCAGCCCACGCAAGGCCCTAGTCTGCTCCTCCATGGCTGCAAGCATGCGGGTGTGGTAGGTCTGGTTCTGGAGGATGAGTGTGCGAGGTCCCCATGCAACAACTCACGGGATGCCCGGACCTCCGCCCTCGTTGCCTGCATCTCAGCTGAGAGCGTACGGGTGAGACGCTCCAGCTGCTGTTCTGTCCTTTGGTGTGTTGAAGCCTCAAGCTCAACAAGAGTCGTCCTGAGGTGTAGGAGCTCCTGCCTCAGGGCTTCCCTGCGGCCCTGGGACTCAATGGAGATGGCCTCCTGCAGAGTCGCCAGTGCCGCCCGCCTGTCCCTGTTGGACCCCAACATGTCCTCCCTGTGTGACTGGCAGATGGAGTCGGTTGCCTGCTCTAGTCGCTCCATCAGCCTTTCTGGGGGGACAATGGAAGTGGCCACCCTATCCATGGCCTGAGCCATCATCTCGGATGATGCAGCCTTTTGGGTAGCCATACCGTAAATGGATTGCTCCCATGCGGTATTGCCGGGTGGCGTACGGCCACCACGTCGGCGGGCACCACACCTGTCTGGGGCAAGGCGAACTGCGCCTTGCTGTGCCGGCACTGCCTGAGGCTGCAGGACTGCATTCCCCCTCTGATCTGCTGGCCCAGGAACAGGATCAGATGTCGCGGAGTGTGACCCTGCATCCGTAACCACCGAAGGCGTAGCTGCCAACACTGACATCCCCATGGAGGGTACTGACCCTGGTGCAGGTGGGTGAGACAGAACAGAATCCCTCCCTGGAACACTCACCTGCGACGGCACGTAGGTCTCATCCGAATCAACACCTGAGTACAGCTCGGGGGAGGTGCAGCCAGAGACACCCCTTGAGAGCACGACCTGCAGCACTTGTGGGTTCTCCCCCACCACCACACCACGTCCCTCACTGGTGGTTGGTCGGCCCTGGGACACCTCCTGGGTCTGCACCATCTCCACAACCCCAGCAGTATCAGGTGCGTCTTCCCCTGCAAAGACATGAAAACAAAGAAATGGAAACAGGCATTAGCACCATGGCACACATTGAGGGCTGAGAAGCAAGAGAACCAGTACTTGATTGACACATGTCCCACATGACTAAAACCCTCCCATGCATGCACCCTCACTGCGTATGAAGTGCAGGCAAATGGCACACACTGATGACACCAAGATGGAAGATGAACAAATTTTCTGCATGCTGCCTGGCAGTGGCATCAGACATTGGCCTGTGATTGGCAGGTGAAACACACATGCCATCACACAGATGGCATGTACCATTGCTATTGAGTGAAGATGGAGAGGAGGGCAGCACCTATTCATTCAGTCCAGTTCCCGCATGTAATAGCTTTTCTAATTCTAACAGGTCAGATTTTTCACCTGGAGCTGCCAGTCTGAAATGGTCAAATTGCACAGGGACATGTATGTACAAATGATATCCAGGTAACAAAGTCACTCCACTTTACCATACCCATGTCAGACATGTGACTAGTGGACAGCGACATGCCTAGTGAAAGTGGTGGAATGCAAACAAACTGACTGAATGAACAGTGAAAAAGAAGCAAATATGTTGTGTCAAGGTGACACTTCAAGGGCAACTGGCGTGCAATTGTGCTAGATGTCTACTGTTGGCAGAAGGGATACTGCTATGGCCAAATGCAGCTGCGCAGGAAGGATTGCATGAAGCACATGGCTGACCCATACGACTCAGGCGCACACACTCTCACCTGGCACCCAAACAGAAGCCCTCACACACACACCATGCACATGGATGACACACACATGCATGTGCACTCACCGGACAATGCCTCGTAATCAGCCAGATCTCCCACGCCTTGGATCTGTTCCTCGTGACGTAGGTCCCAGCGACTGACTCATGTGGAGTGAGTTCCATGTCTACTACTGGAGACCCACCTCCAGTCACTAGAGTTGCGGCATGACTTGAGGCCAGCTTACTCTTTGCCCTGCGCTTTAGGTCATTCCAGCGCTTATAGCAATCATTGGCTGTGCGCCTCACGATTCCAAGGGCACTTACGATGTCCGCAACGGTCTGCCAGTGTGCCTGGCGTTGTGCAGGTGTGGTCTTGGATCCTGCAACAATGACCATCTCGTTGTCATGTCCGGACACATACTCGACAAGTGCATTCAGTTCGTCATCCGTGAAGCTGGGCTTCCTGGACGGGCCGGACTGTGTAGCCGTGTCTGGGGCATCAGCCTGTGCCGGACGAGCACTCTTCCTCTTCCGCTTGGAAGGTGGTGGTGATCCTGAGTGTCCTGCGCCGCTCTGGACACTAGGGGCAGGAGCCCTGGTGGACTCTGTATCAGGAGTGTGGGATTGCACACTCAGCATGGGAGTTGGTGCAGGCATTGGCTCTAGTGTGATGGTGTCAGGGGGAATGTCAGCAGCATGGACTAGGACCGACACTGTCCTGGCTGGGTGTGTGAGGGCTGGGGTGGATGGAGCCGCAGCTGCCCCTGCAGCCTCTCCGCCCTGCCTCCTTGGTGCAGCAGATGACCTTGCTGCCCCAGATCCACGTGGCATGATGGCATCAACGTGCACCAGCGCACGTGTCGTAGCCCTGCTGACCTGGAAGTCAGCCATGGAGTCAGCCAGGTCTGGTGCCACAATGGGCTGGTCCAACAAGGGCTGAGCATGGATGGTGTCAGCCACTTCAGCCTCAACGGGAGGGGGGGGTGGGGGGGGATGATGGGTGCCCTTGACTGGTCCTCCACACATGGGGGGACAGGCTCACCCTGCAAGTTACGACCACGTCCCCTACCGGATCCACCACGGCCACCACTTGTGGCTCTTCCACCTTTGCCACCCTTACGGAATCCTCGCCTCCCAGCCATGGCACTGATATTAATGTGCGTATGGGAGTGGCTGTAGACAATTGTCCTGGGCAATTGGGGGTCAAAGGGGTTGGGTACCAGATGGTAATTGTACCCTAGTGCTCTAGCACGGCTGATTGTAACCCCTGGGGAAAGATGACGGGTCACGCAACGCACAGGAGGCCCAAAAAAGGGAGATGACGTGCACGCAACCCCTCCTAGACCACGTGTGCAGAAAGAAAAACCTGCACTACGCTGTGGCACCCAGTAACACAAGAATGAACGTATGCATGTCACACGCAGCCTAGAATGACCTCTGAAGGGGTAGGCTACACACGGGGCAAGCACAGAAGTTGGATACGTGCGTGACTCACCGTCTGCCAGGTAAAAGAGCGTGAAAAATGAGCGCGTTTGGCTGGCTAAACCCCCGCCAAAAGAAGATGTGTACGCTGTCTGAGAAGACAGGACAACAGTAGAAGGGGACACTGTTTGAGGGAACAGGCCCAGGTAAACCAGTAAAAGAGAAAAAAGAGAAAAAGCTGTCAGAGGTAACAGGGAATACGAACTGGAAACGCCGTGAAGTAAATCGCGTGTGAAACGACAAGAAGTACAGAATTCACCCACTCGCTCTCCACGAAAAGCACGTACAAGGAAATGGTGTTCTACATGTACCTTATATACAGGCCCACACGTACAGCGTCACTTACGCGGCGTGTACGTTCACCAATCACACGCTTTGTCACTCCTGCGTGTAGATCCATTTTCACCAATCACACGCTTTGTCACTTCTGCGTGTAGATCCATTTTCACCAATCACACGCTTTGTCACTTCTGCGTGTAGATCCATTTTCACCAATCACACGCTTTGTCACTTCTGCGTGTAGATCCATTTTCACCAATCACACGCTTTGACACTGGGACGTGTCACGCAACAATTTCCTGCACGTGCAGGTGACTATAGGCGCGCATATGCTGTTGACGGGTTTACGCGCTAAGGGCCTTTGCTGATGTGTGGGATTTCACTCCCTATCAGGCTGTCCACGCGTTCACACACGAGAGACCACGCTCCTGGCCAGGAGGCCAAATTACTGCCCCCCAGAGCCCTGAGCACGCTCCCACCTGCCATCTGCTGCTGCCTGACTGCCTGCTGGCCACGTGCCCCACAGTGCTGGTGGGTGGGGGTGTTGGGAGACATGGGTGGGGGCCTGGTGGAGGGTGCCCCTGCACTGGTGGGGGTGGTGGGAGACATGGGTGGGGGCTTGGTGGAGAGTGCACCTGGTGGCGGGGGGGTGGGGGTGGTGGGAGACATGGGTGGGGGCCTGGTGGAGGCTGCCCCTGCACTGCTGGGGGTTGGGGGTGGTGGGAGACATGGGTGGGGGCCTGGTGGAGGCTGCCCCTGGTGGCGGGGGGGTGGGGGTGGTGGTAGACATGGGTGGGGGCCTGGTGGAGGCTGCCCGTGCACTGCTGGGGGTTGGGGGTGGTGGGAGACATGGGTGGGGGCCTGGTGGAGAGTGCCCCTGGTGGCGGGGGGGTGGGGGTGGTGGGAGACATGGGTGGGGGCCTGGTGGAGGCTGCCCCTGCACTGCTGGGGGTTGGGGGTGGTGGGAGGCATGGGTGGGGGCCTGGTGGAGGCTGCCCCTGCACTGCTGGGGGGTGGGGGTGCAGGGGGACATGAGCAGGTGTGCAGGGTAGTCCCCTGTTTTGTAGGCTGCCTGCAGGGGCCGTGGAGGGTGTACAGGGAACACCTGTGAGGACCCACCCAGCCTAATCGCGTGTGACTTCCCACGCACCCCTGTAATACACGTACCCAGCCAAATTGCGTGTGATGATTCCCACGCACCCCTGTAATACACGTACCCAGCCAAATCGCGTGTGATAATTCCTGCGCACCCCTGTAATACACGTACCTGGCCAAATCGCATCCCTGTAATACACGTACCCAGGCGAATCGCGTGTTAAACTTCCCGCATACCCCTGTAATACACGTACCCTGGCCAATCGCGTGTTAAACTTCCCGCGTACCCCTGTAATACACGTACCCTGGCCAATCGCGTGTTAAACTTCCCGCGTACCCCTGTAATACACGTACCCTGGCCAATCGCGTGTTAAACTTCCCGCGTACCCCTGTAATACACGTACCCTGGCCAATCGCGTGTTAAACTTCCCGCGTACCCCTGTAATACACGTACCCTGGCCAATCGCGTGTTAAACTTCCCGCGTACCCCTGTAATACACGTACCCTGGCCAATCGCGTGTTAAACTTCCCGCGTACCCCTGTAATACACGTACCCTGGCTAATCGCGTGTTAAACTTCCCGCGTACCCCTGTAATACACGTACCCTGGCTAATCGCGTGTTAAACTTCCCGCGTACCCCTGTAATACACGTACCCTGGCCAATCGCGTGTTAAACTTCCCGCGTACCCCTGTAATACACGTACCCTGGCTAATCGCGTGTTAAACTTCCCACGTACCCCTGTAATACACGTACCCTGGCTAATCGCGTGTATAACTTCACGCGTACCCCTGATATGCACGTTACCCGCTTTGCGTTCCTTGTTTGGCAGCCCTGTAAACTGGTCCAGGGTTAGCGCAGCCCTTTGCGATGATTTAGCGATTTTGATGGCTTTTCCTTGCGCGAGGGCGTTCTTGGGGGCGTTACTGGCGCTGCTGCAGGGTCGCTGCGATACTCTGCGCCACGGCTGGTTTGGGAGCCTAAAATCCATGAATACGCTGTGCGCGGAAATCGGTTTTAGCGCACGTGCCTGGCGCAGTCAATCGCACGCGGACACTCTGCGCCAGCCGCTTGCGACACTTTTCTGCGAAATTCTATGAATTACCCTGTAAGTCTATTGTGTCACGGTTGCACATATAAGTCCACAGTTGTTATATTATGTGCAATATAGGACCAATTTCCCAATGCGGTTGTGCGGATGGTCACTCTTATCTGTTGGACGAATTGAGAAATCTAATAGACTGATGCAAATAGATAATCCATAATTTGGTGTTCCTTCCCTATACTCCACAATGCTTTTGCTGGAGTATCTTCCTGCATGTTGCCATTGGCCATGAATATATTTCTTTCCGCCATCACCTCTCTCCATAAGAACCCTCTGTCTTCTTGTTTTAAGGAATTAATGTGATGATGTTCTAATAGTTTAGCATCTTTATCAAAACAATGCATGTTAAAGTCTCCACAGATTACAATTTCTAGGTCAGGTTTTATGTCCCTTGCCTTATCCATGACATTCAAGATCATTGTGACAAAGTTATCGTCCGAAGACCCTAACTGACTCCAGTAAAGATTAAAGAGAAGTAAATTTACGATCTGGTTAGAAATTCTAGGGCCAGTTGTAATCAATAAGGCTTGGATCCAAGGAGACAGACAGAATTCTTCAATTACTCGAGATTTTATGTTCTTTTTCAAGACGATCAATAGGCCTGCCATTGGGCGACCTTTGTTTCCTTTTACTGCAGGATTAATAAACATCACAAATCCTTCCAGCCGGGATACTTCACATAACCACGTCTCTTGTAGACATATGATTTCGAAAAGTTCAAATATTGGGTTTCCCTGGCTGAAAAGATGGGAAAAACCATGTGTGTTCCATGATGCAAGAGACATGGCTTTCCTTTGGATATGCGACTGATTAAACACTGTCTCTTCTCTGTGCTATGAGCTACAGTTGCCAACTAGCGCACTCGACAACCAAGAACAGTTTTCGGTTCTCGCCTCTCTTTGTTGAAGCCGCACCTTTGTCTTGAGTTTAGAAGTGCTTTTGGTTACAGTTCTTGTTAAATGGCCAAGATTAATCGGACAGGCTCGTTCATCGTTCAAACTCCCTCTATGGCCTTGGTCTGTATTGCTCTTGTTATATCTGTTGCCATCTGGAGTAATGGAGGTCTGGTATGTATAGTCCAATGAACTATCACTTTGTTGTTCCTCATTGTCATATTCCAATAGCTCAACGCCAATAGACAGGAACTTCCCTGCTGCTCTCATGATCTTAAACATGATATCTTCAGAGGCAACATAGATTATTGCTTTGTCTAGTCTGTCTTCATCAGGAAATTCAATAAATCGAAGATCGCTAGAAGCAATCTTTCTAAGTGTGGGGATGCAGTGCAACAACCGTAGGATGTTAGCTCTGTTTAACACAATTTCCTCCGTTCTTCTATGAAAGTTCTCAATTAGGAGACGATTTATGTGCTAAAATCCCCAGCTTTTTGGTCTGAAGGAGCCTTTCTGGTTGAGCTCTCAGTTTTGTGCTGATGCTTCTCCATCACTTTGCTATTTTTACTGGTGTTGAAGATGTTCACTCTTTTCTCCTCCATTGTTGTAAATACTGTCGCTGTTTTTTTCACACATCCTTTCAGTTTTATTGGTTTGAATTTTGAAGGTGGTTCTTCTTCTGCTGAATCAGGCACACTTGGAATGTGCCTCCTTTTAGGAACCTGTGAACTAGAGCAGCTCGAGGTAATCCGTTTGACATTCCCAGACATAGGCTCTTCGTCTGAGTCTGTTTCTTGTATCTTCTTTTTCCTTATAATGGAGAGAACTTTTCGGGGTTGGTTGTTACCTCCCACTTTCTGTTTCTTAACTGTGTTAAAGAACACAATTCTCACGGGATTAGGCTCACCAAGCTTTGCCGTCTCAGAAGTCCTCATTTTCAAATGGTTGTCTTGAACCCTCATTTGTACCTTACTTTGTTCTACTCGTACATTCTTCTTGTGATCTAGAACATGAGCCTATCTTTCCGTTAGTGTCAAGGCCGGTGTCTTCCTCTTGGGCCGTAGTCACTTCTATTCGAACCACTTTCTCTGAATTTAGGTGTTCAGAGGTTCCATCATCTGTATTAGACTCGTCTCCCCTTGGATGGTATAAGTAGATAAATCGAGAAGACATTTCATTGAGTCATGATCAATAGAAACTGGAAGAGTATCCTTGTGATTTGGCAAGTCTTTCACTTGCTTTTTTCCAATGGAGTGTTTTAGTTGCTGCAGTAAAATGGCATTTATTCCCGTTTTCAGCTGTCTCAGTCGATGTCGATTTTGAACCTGTATCTGCAGCCTTCTCAAAACGCAGTTGGTTATCATTCGGTTAAGTGAACGAAAAATGTCAGTTTGTAATTTTGCTTCCTTTTTCTGTTTCATCAGGACTGATTTAAGAAGGTCCTTTTTTGCTTGGAGAAAAGGTTTTTTGGTCCGCTTCATTGAGTTTGGTGAAAATGTCATATTTTCTTTTTTTCAGACCTGTATCTAGTGCTTCCACTGACCTTAATGCTCTAATTCCATCAAGATTTGTGTGCAATCGCTACTTTCTTTATTGACAGCAGAACCAGCACCTTCATGTCTAGTCACTGATGGAGCTTTTGGAGCTTCTGGAGTACCCAAAGACAGCTGCCTTTGTTTCTTATTTTCATTTGAGTCCTTTGGAACTATATCCTCCTCTATCTCTTCAACAGATGGCTTCTCCATGGCTTTTGTTGTTAAATCTCGTCCCACACGACTTTCCCTTGATTTGTTGGGGGAACAGGGCTTAACAGGAGGTACCAAAGGCGTGTTTCTGGTGTCCATGGAAGCATGATTATTAAATGAACAAGCCTGTTCAATCTTCCTCTTGTGTTTGTCTTGTGTGGCTGATTCAATGATATTGTGTAAAATAGTCGTAATTTGTTCAGTGTTATGATCCAGATTCTCTTGAATAGCCGTTACGAAGCCCTCAATGAATATTAGCTTCGAGTGAAGCATTGCTATTAATGTTGATTGATCTCTTATCTGATCATTGAGCGTTTCATGAAGCTTCATGTAAGGGGATAATCAACGTTAAAGCAGCAATCAGATCAGGATTTATTATTGAGTTATTTTTGTCCAGTGAATTCTTTCGGTCCAATAGCTCCTGTACCTCCAATAAAGCTTTGTCCATAATGCAAAAATCCTCTAGAGGGACGTTATAAGGACCACACTTGGAGGGCTCACAAGAGGTCAGTGTCGCAATGGTGTTGCAGGATAGGTTTTTCTGAGTCAAAATGGGGAGCGATCTAATTGTGGACTCTTTTCCCCTGTTGACTATGGTCACCTCCAAATTCTTCTCCCCCATTTGCAATGGTTTGTCCTTTGTTAATGCATTGTTTGTTTTTGCCTATTGTGTTTGAACTAAGTCGGTGGAACCATTTTCGGTCTGTGCCCGCTCATTAGCTCTGCTAGCTTCTTTATCCGATTTACCGCACAGCAGCATATCTGCAGTTATGGTGGATGGTTTCCAAGCTGTTTTCACCTTCCCTTTCTGACATTTCATAGGAGAATTCAAGCTGGAGTTTCTTTTCTCAAATTTATATATGTTTTTAGAGGGGGAACCAGAAAAGGAAAGGCACAATTCGTCAGAAGGAGAGCCTGAGCCCAGGTCTGCATTACTCTCCTCATTTTCACCAAGGGATGGGAAAGTGTTAGAATCAAAACCCCTCGATATACTTTCAGTTATATTTTTTTGTACTTTAATCAGTGAGCTCACGTTAATATTTGTATCTGGCACAAGTTCAATTGAGTCAATGGGCTGTAGTATGTTGTCTGCAGAGTTTGTGTGAGCGCCTCTGTGGAATTTCAATTGGGCAGCCTAAGACATTATTTGCTTCAATCTCAGGTGAATTCTGGGGCTCAGCTGGCTCACCCAAAGACTCTATCGGGTACAACTCTTCACAACTCAGGTTTCAATTTTCTACCTTCTCAGACATGTCTGGACTCTCCTCGGATTCAGGTCTTGCACCTATCTCCATGTTACAAGTAGCCCAAAGGCCAAAGTACTGCCCTTTTTAAAAATATTTCTAATCCCTTTTGCCCCAAACAGGAAGACCACAGGCTTTATGCGAGCACACCACCCCTAATATTGTCATGCACAGGGTTCAAAGGCTCAGATTTGCCCGCAGTCGCCCCCACCAGAATACCAGGAGAGTTTGTGAGCCAGGCGATGAAACTGCTCGCAGCTCGCAGCATCAAACAGGAGACAAAAGAGAGGGAGGGAGCAAAAGCCAGAAGACACAACACAGAGCAGAGGGTTGCTGCTTTCGCTGTTTTCCCTCCCTCCTATACCATGGTTTCACCTTGAAAGGTTCTGCAGAGATCACAAATTCCTCTGTGGCTTCTCAATGCTACTATAACAATATCCGTGTTGTGACGCAATGCGGCAGCAGAGTCAGCGACAAAGACAAAGAAAGCGGCAAAGATAGTAATAGCTGCACGTTCTTACCGTCTATTTGCTGCAGCGGCGGTCGTGATGAAAGTCCACTGGTTTACTTCCTTTTTAGTTATTTAGGGTTACAGTAACCACAATGACCACAGAGGCTCGCATGGCGGGAGCTCCTAAACCCTCACATGCCAAACGAACACAGGAACACTCAGCTCAATCCACTCGCTCTGCGAGATTGAGCTGTTTTGAGTGTTCTCAGTAGGTCACACCTCCAAAATTAAACAGTGAAGAAATCCACAGCACCACAAAGAGTATCCTGTAACGCCAGCAACGCCAAACACAGGAACACTCAGCTCCTTTATTAACTTCACTGTCTCTTAAATACCATACAATACATGTCGCAACCCCCAAATGTTACCATGCACATTGCATACTCATTTTCCATGGACATTTGAGGATTGTGGGCACTGTGGTCCCCTCAATTTGCCAGCTCCTTGTTTGCTTCCAGAGGGCAGTGGAAGACCAGGTAGTATTCCACTCCAAAGCCGGCTCCTGCTGTCCTCCTGTTAAGTTGTGCACAAAAATAAATACTGCTCTACTGAACGATCCACTGTCCAAAAAGGATGGTGATGGGGACACCCCAAAGTCCATAAAACTCCAAACGTACTCTGCCACCAGATGAAAATCAGAGGTCCAAAACAATATAGCCCTCTATCTGATATTTGCCAATAAAGAGACAATACAGAGTGGATTGTTGTATGCCAAATGCACGGTAATCCAGATTTTATTGGAAGAATGCAAGCTGTGGAGAACACAAGATCAACAGCAAAGCTCCCTCGCTCTAATTCCTCTCTGTTTTGAACAGCAAACACAGTTTTTATAATGCAGATTAGTCACTCTGATGTCATCATAATCATTCAGCTGTGAAAACCTATCTCTACTGCTCATTGGTCCTAATTGCTAAACTACATGTAGTATGTATATGTCCCACCCTACTGATTGGTGCCACCCATAAAACATCCCATAAAAATGTATGACCTCCTCATGTTTGAATATTATTGGTAAGCTCTAAATTACTTCTGTGGTGAAAAGGACATATGCTTATCGGTTAACATGTGGTCCCACTCTCCGTAAACTGGCGGCATGATGACATGTTTATGTAGATGGGAGGAGAGGACAAGCGTATCTCTTTTGTTCTTAATTAAATACAACACCCATGATATCTCTGCCATGATGTCTCTAAGTTACAAGGACCTCGTCTTTGCCCACTTCTAGTAATTCTGGCCCTCCCCATCTCTTCTTGCAACAGTAAATGTGCCACTCTGTTCTTGACCCATTTAAGAATACCTATTGTGAGCCATTTATTTTTTATTTGCCTTTGTAAATCGCTCACACAGCCCGGGGCATTGAGGCGCTGTTACCTGAATATGTCTTAGTTGCGTATTTATAACGCGCTTAATACCCAGAGATTTCTCAGCATGGACCCGTGGATTGAACCTGTGTTGCTTCGTGTTGTCTTGTTTCCAAGGCGAGCATGTTGCCACTGAGCTATCCTCCCAGGACTCCCATGCCACTTCCACCATGTTAAGATTTTGTTGCAGCAATTATTTGTAATTTTAGCTGTATCCGCGCTTCTCTGTCATGCTTAGCCGATCGCTGAGACATTAATCTGTCAGCCCCTTAGTACATTTCCTGGGATGTTCAGTTGGTCCAATAGACTTCAAATAGTGTACTGTGTTGTCGTAACTTGATTTACCTTAAAAGTTGAAATCTCACAATGGTATCTTGTTCCATTATGTAAACCTCCCCTTCGGTGTCCTGGGCCTTGACATTCCTTTGAGGTAGCTACCATCCAGCCACCGCTGCATTTTCCTGAATTCAATGTATTTGTTTCAAATAGCGTGCTTAGCTGGGGGCCTCTCTTCTAACGATTTCCTGGTGCATGCCTGTCACTTGATTTTCCTCCCTATGTGTAGGCCGCAACCTTATCTGCCTACAATTTCTTCCCTACTTGTGTAGTGAGTCCCTATCTTGTGTACACACCTTCCTGCCACCTGATCTATTCTATTTTAAAACAAACTAATTGTGCAAGCTAATGCCTTATCTGTTAACTAATTTTGTGGCATAAAATGAACTATTCTTTGTGTCAGCTGCATTTCCAGGAGAATTTAAAGTGCAGTTTCAAATGTGTCCTTTCTTATCTTATAATTTAATTTCTTCTGAGGAAGGCAGGGGAGCAGAGACTGAACATGCTATCTAGTCAATAATTGCCCCACTACAATTGCCTGACTTTGCCTGACCCTAGTGTTGGGACATGTCACATAAACAGCTTTAGTTTGTTTGTCAGAAAGTGTTAATGTAAAAGAAAAGGGGGTGGTAGAGTTTCCAAGTATCCTATAGAATAGAATGGGTAAGAGGTGTTATATGGAATTATAGCACTTGTACTAGGGGGGTTGGTAAACTCAGAAGGGTGAAATTGTTATGGTTTGTGAAACAAACGGGAATGACTGGAATTATTATCATGAAATGAGCACAGGGGATTGTGGGAACGGTAGTGTTTTGTCAAAGTAGACTGGAAGTTCAGGAAAGAATAATCAGAGGGCCGTGGAGAAGAAACTTTGAGTATGTATGGGTTGGAAACAGGAAAACAGGGATTCTGGGAGTTGTGGTTTTCGAGTGCATCAGGGGTTAGACTCCTTAGGGATTTACCAGATATGGAGGGATCATCAGATTGGGATAAGAGAGATTCTTTGTGTGGAAGGGAGGTTGATGTGGAACAACCTCCAAAAGACTAAGGGACTTCGTCCTCCCCGCCTTTATCCCTGGTATAGTACCACATCTCAACTGGGGTATTCCCCCGAGCATAAACCCAGGCTCTCCTACCTCCTCCCTCACTAGTACGGCCCCAGGGATGGGATCTGAGAGTGCCAGACCTTCCCTGGCCACCTGAATAACGGATTCTCGAGGTCTACTTAGGAGCATACCCTCAGGTGTCTTACATACCCTTCCCCTATGCTGGTTGGACTGCAGTGTTTATTTCGGAGATTCTACCATGGAACACCCAGACTGCTGGTCCAAGCATTCCAGCATGCAATCTGGATCAATGTCTTACTCCAGTATAACAAGATGGTTACTGGTTGGGTCCTCAACCCTTTCCTGGTCAACCTGGGTTTGTTCAGGAGATGATTTAAAGAGTTCTCTCACCTCTCTTTTCCTCTCTATCTCCCTTTACCTTTCTTTAGTTTCCATTAACTCTTCTTCTACATTTTCAGGGCAGATCTCCATAACATGACCACACACTCCACAAAATAGGCATTGTTCAACATGAGAAGATTCTGAATCGTTCAGGGAGATAGTGAATGTTGTCCCTTTCCTAACCTTATTGAGGGGGTTAAAAAAATATATTTGTGACATGACTGTTCTCCAGTTTTTGTTCCTCCTGGTCAATAAAGGGTACTTCTTGCATCTTCCCATTTGGGTTTCTCACCGTCTCTCTCAACAGCTTGCCCTTTGCTTTTCCCTTTGAATAGTAAGGAATGGGGCGTGCAATAATGGTTGCCCTCCAGATCCCTTCGGACAGGTGAGATTGCTTGAGACGTATGGGGAAGAAATTGGATTTCCATTCTCTGTTTCATAGTTTGGAAAGATTGTGTCATGTTTTCCATAAACCTCACCCTATTGGTGGAAGTTCGGGCTTGTTTGGGTTTGCCTCTTGACTCAAGATTTCTGAGTCGTCATGGAGAGAGTTGTTCATTTTCTCTTTCTCTAATACTCATGTTAGGGCATGGAAATTTAGAATTGGATTCTCTTCATATTGGTGGGCTCTCCAACTAGTATCAATTGGATCATATCCCACTTCTCACACCAAATGTAAGGAATTCCTGGTGGCAATAGTAAAGACAGACACAAGTGATCACAGTCCATGGGTATTTATTATACTGTATGTGAAGGATGGAAAAACGGCAAATCTAAACCTAAATCTAAGATAGGAGCAAGCTAAAACCATCAAATAATAACAAGGCAGTCCCAGTGGTGTCTTGTCAAATAAAATGGCTTATACTAAAAAAAAAAACAGTTGCCAATCCTTACAACTAAATACAAAAGAGCGTGGGATAAGAAAGAAGTGTTCACAAATGATAAGTCAGGATGTGGTAGATGGGGGTCTCTCTTACCCACATTTTAAGCACGGGAGACAAGGCGGGCTCCTGGGCACAACACACGCTCGGGATTTTGCAGCACAAGATGACAGTTCCGTTCTCGGGTATCAGGACATTCGGTGGTTAAGTCACTTTTCTAGAAAAAGTCTCTTGCCGGTGAGGACTGAGGTGCGCAAAATAATAGACAAAAATTTCCTTTTCCAATGTATGTTGGATGATGACCCTTCTTGAATGTTGGCCTCCCTCTCGCGGGGTCACTATGGCTGTGATATCCAAAACAATTTAAACCTCAATGTCTTTTTAAACAGTTCACTCTGGACATCCCTCGGTTGGGTTCACTCCTGTCAAAACACTGTTCATTGGGACTTCAGACTTCACCCCTTTCATCGGCATCCCTCTGTCGGGTTCACTCTTGCCAACTCTTGCCATTCACACCATTCTTTCTGTTTTCTCACTATGCGGGATTCATCTTCCTTAGCTTTCCAATGATTTGTTGGTCAAAGACTTTCAACTGTACAGAGGATTTTACTAGACCCCTGCATGAATACTTTGAACTTTTGCTTGCGGCTCTCCTAGGTTCCTTCTGGTACCAGTAGTTTCAACAAAAAGGTAATCACCCAGAGTCTCTCAACTAAGCAGCCATGTGGTGCCGGACCCTTCTGCAGCTGGTTTTCCCCTAATTTGTTTAAAGGTTTTTGAACTTTCCTTCATTTGCCATTTGCAATTTTTGTTCAACACAGTTCGGTTTCTTATTGGTTCTCCCCTCAACTCACCGGCTGTGATGAACTGCTTGGCTTTTCTAGTCTCTGGAGTCAAGGATGGTACAACAGTAGCAAACGCCTCTCCCTGTCCTGATTGTCAGTGTTGGAGGGCTCTGTATTCTGTTGACATCTGCTGCAACACATGCTGGTTATCGTTCGCTGTTTTATGATGCCTTTTGCAGAGACTTCCCGGGTTTGGGTTGGAAAGGTCAAGGTCGCTTCTCTCCTTGTCACCACTTCGGTTCTTGACGCCTTTCTCCTCCTCTTGAACTGCTGTGCTTAGATAGCTGTCTCATCTTGTGGTTTGCCTTGCTTGTTGTGTGCTCTTAGGCTCCATCTTTTACCCATGTGGGAAAGGAAAGGGCCATCAGTTTTGTGTGGTTTGGATCAATTGCCCAACTCTGCCTGACCCTTGTGTTGGGACATGTCAGGTAAACGGCTTTAGTTTTAATCCGTTGTCTGTCACGGTGTGAGAAAGTGTTACTGTAAAAAAAAGGGGTGGTAGAGTTTCCAAGTATCCTACGGAATAGGATGGGGAAAAGGTGTTATATGGAATTATAGCCCTGGTACTAGGGGGGTTGGTAAACTCAGAAGGGTGATATTGGTAGGGTTTGTGAACAGGAATGACCAGGATTATTATTGTGAAATGTAAAGGGGGGATTGTGGGAACCGTGGTGTTTTGTAAAAGTAGACACAGAGTTTGTGAATGAATAATCAGAGGGCCGTGGAGAAGAATGATTGGGAGTGTTGGGTTGGAAAAAGGAAAACAGGGATTCTGGGAGTTGTGGTTTCAGAGTGCAACAGGGGTTAGGCTCCTAGGGGATTTACCAGATATGGAGGGGTCATTGGATTTGGATAAAGGAGATTCTTTGGGTGGAAGGGAGGTAGATGTCAAACAACCTACAACAGCCTCAGGGGCTTTGTCCTCCTCACCTTCGCCCCTGGTATAGTACTGTGTCTCTCCTGGGGTATTCCCCCAAGCATAAACCCAGGCAGACTTCCCTACCCAGGTGATCCTCCCTTGTTCGTCCACCCCAGGTTTGGGATCTGAGAGTGCCAGCCCTTCCCTGGCCACCTGAATAAGGGATTATTTAGGTCTGCTTGGGAGAATACCCTCAGGTTTCTTACAACACTGACATAAGAGCTGCAAGTTTCAAAACCTGTATTGATGGTTTAAAAGGGGTTGGAAAACTCCTATCTCGCTCCATAACTAAGATGGGAGTATTCTCAACCATCAAACAAAAATACAGTCCTAGTCAGTCCTTAGTCAAAATCAAATGGCCTATACTAATAAACCTAATCCCTGCCCTCTTTCTAGTACAATAAATGTGTAAAGGAAATAGGTAATGCAAAAAAGAAAATCATTGTTCAATAAAAATGTCTGTATGGATGAGTAAACTCCCTTCCCCATGTTTTGTAGCACGGGGTAAGGTGGCACACTTGGACCTTGCGACACACTCTGCTTTTGGAAACAAGGATGCAGTTTTTTTCGTGGACCAGGGGCCACTTGGCCTTCCACAAAAAGTCTTGTAATACAGTTGAACAAAAGTTTGTTTCATTCTGGTCACCGCAATTCAGTACAGGGCTCCCTTCCCCTCAAAAGCTTTTCATCACAATTTGTGGGTATCCTTTCCCCAAGCTTCAATCACACCTTCATAGGCTCCCCTCCATCTGGCTCAAGCCTCCTTTCATTTTGCTTCTGCTGTCGAAGACTTTCAAAACTGCAAGGCTTTTACTCTTCCCTCGGCATGACCACATCAACCTTCTTTCCTCAAACATCACTTTTTCTGCCCTACATAAAGGTCTCTTGGTAAATGTTGTTTCGTACAGCACTTATTTCAAAGTTCAAAGATATCTCTCACATCCAGGTTTCCCTCTGCCGGGATCAAACCTAATGGTTCAAAGACATCTCTCACATTCAGGTTTCTCTCTGTTGGGATCAAACTTAACCCCAGTTCAAATCTTGTATCTCAGTTTCTTTCTCCTCCTGCTCCTTCTGCGGCATCAGGCATTTGTTCAATTGGGCAATCTTCTTACGCCGGTTCACTCTGTTATTATGTGTCTTTAGTTTACAGTTCTTTACAATGCTTTGCTTTCTCTCACATCTTATCCCCACACGTGCAACCTTAATTCGTCGGATACTGTTGCCATCACTGTTGTTAAAAAGCTTCCTGCTGAGATGAGTATGGAAGAAAATAGTACCACCTTCAGGAAACACCCCAAAACGCATTTGTTTGTCTAAATTACAAGCTGTTTGAATTGTCCCTTATATATGTTGCGCCCTGATGCATGCGGGCTCCAGTGTATTATAAACTAATAAACATAAACATAAACATCAGGTTTCATTTAGCACAGACTGGAATTTCATTGATTTCATCAACTCACCAGCTGTGTTCCATTCATTTTCATCTTTCGCGGCTTTGATCCTGAAGTCAAGGCTGATAACACAACTGCTGCTGCACCTCCCCAACTCTGCTGTTCACCCGGCAGGGTGGCCGTTATCCTTGAAACACAGAAGAGGTTTGTCTCTTCTCTCTGGCTGGGTTTCCTTGCGCAACTTACAAGGCCCTTCAGAGGTAACGATCTCTCTCCAGGGTGTCCAAGGTTTCTCCATACCTCGGTTCCATCCCTTGGCCTGTCGCTCTACTCCACCTGGTTCGCTGTTACCCTGGAAGAACTGCTCCTTTTCATGCATCGCCTTGCTCAGAGTGTGTCTCAGTGTTCCACCTTTTAACCATGTGACGAGAGCTAATAGGTATCAGGTGTATGTAATTAAGATCACGTGCCTGGCCCTGCCTGATCTTATTAGTGGGACATGTTCAATGTATAGCATGGGTGGTACTCCTTTTAGCCTCAGACCTCCTCTTCCTAGACTCAGTGTTTGTGTAGGAATGTGAGGATCTGGGAGGTTGGAATATCCTATCAAATAGGATGGGCCAGGTGTTCCACCTCCACTCCCTGAGTACCCCTCACCCAGGTGATCCTCTCGCTTTTGTCCACCCCAGGGTCTGGATCCAAAGGTGATGGCCATGCCCTGGCCACCTGAGTATGGGATCCCCGAGGTCTAGGCAGTGAAACACCCTTTGGTTTTTCACACCTCCCTCATTCTCCCTCATCCTCTCCCCCCCCCCTTTCTCAGTAATACGTAGAGCCACCCCCACAGCGTTCTGCAATACCCACCCCGATCCGCATAGGCGCTTGTCCTAGCATCTGGCAATCCTGCCCCTCTGTGTGTTCTCCCATCTGCAGAATGTACACCCACCACTGGGCGGACCTTAACTTTTCCTCAACATCCACCTTCCCTTCCACCACCCTCATTATGTCCTCTGGCAACAGTCATATTGTTTGTGTAAGCATTAAGTAAGTAAAATCTGAGGGTCTCTGATACTTCCCTATCTTCATCACCTTCGTGGTATCTTTGTGCTTCACTTGTAGTTCAGCACTATCTCCCCCGTCCCTTCCCTGTGGTATGCTTTGTAACTGCTATTTCTGGGCAACCTCCACCTCCCTATTCTTTTGTATCGACTGGGGCACCACATCCAAATTGTCCAACATGCTCCTCAACCTCTCCAGCATTGCCCTCGACCCTGATTTATATGACAGGTCTGCCCCCTTCTCCCGTTTGGTCCGTGGACCGGTGTCTGCCATATTGTAACTGTAACTGTAATCTATGATATGATATGGCATTTATAACGCGCCTATACACAAGTAAATGGCTTTGGCCCTACTGCACGTTAACTCTTGCTTCCAACCTCACACACCTACCCTGTGCTCTCTACTGCATCGATCCTACACAGTTTCTCCATGACTGGCACTCTGACTGTATCACAGGTGCCTAAGAATGCTCTGACCCAATTGCAGTCCTGTAGTTGCCCTTGCAACCATGTACTTGACCACTGCAGCACTCTGAGGCACTTTCTCTATATTATTCCCTGAAGACTCCAGAGTCCCTTACTCAAACGTGCAACAGGTACAGTGTGAAACACTTTTTTTCACCTACCTGTTGTATCTGTTGTATACCCCCATCACGCATGCCAGTAAGGGGTGCTCCTGGGTACCGGCACCAATTTCTTTCAAGGTCGTCCTGCTTCCCCACAACATCTCTGGCACTCGCACAGACACAAATAATACACAGGCGTACAGACATAGAGATAAATGGGCTGTAATTCAAACACCAGTGCATGTGAGGGCCTGCTCACTGCTCCACCCCTCCCAGGCCTGACTCACCCTGAAATACAAACACAGTGGCTAAATCGATTCTCCACCCATGAAACAGTACATAATAACACATATAATTACAAAAAGGTCATTTACGGACAACAGGGGAAAGAGCATAGCCTGCAGTTGCAAAAGGCTTTCACCGTCATATCTGAGAGGCAGCCCCTGGCCTTGGGATTTGACCCAGCAATGTCATCAGCTGTGTAATTCTCAGGAGGGGCCTGACCTGGTCTGCGCAGCCTGAGCCATCACACATTTCACAACTCAGTTCTGCGACCTCGCTTGCCATGGATGTTCACTTGTTAGGCGAGTCTGTAGGTCAGTCTCACTGCAACAGATGTGCCTCAAAGAAACGACAGGAAAATGCAGTATCTAGTTCTGAAAGGGATGTGTCATTTATGTACACCAGTTGTAAATAAATGTTACATAAACTGTTATCAGTTGTGCTTACCTGTGAAAAGGTTGCAGTTGAGAAGAGCGGGGCTCAGCAGAGACTGGTGAATCTATACGAATCCCTCTGTCCAGGAAAGCTGTTGGACTTGAACTGAGCAGGGCTTTGTTGTAATCTGCAAGACAGGAATTACAAATCTCCCCAGCTTCTTGTCTTTGGTTCAGCTGCTAGAGACTGGAATGTCCTCTGTTTCAATCTAGATTCAGGGGCCTGAATTTTTGATTCTGCTTCTCCAAGTTCTGTATGCTTTTAAACCCTTTCTTTCTATTTTCTTCCATATCTTTTTTCTTGTATGACTGACATTTTCTTATCATGTTATGATATGATAAGTCATGTATAATGCACCATACACAAATGTTTCTAGGTGTGACAAGACAAGGAAGGGGAGACACAGGGAGGACAAAAAGAACGGTCTTACTAGGCCTTGTGTCATTCAGATTGTGGAAGTGCAAGGGGAGGATAGAGGAGAATTGCCAGGGAGAGGAAGGGGGGGAGTGTAATAGGGCAAAGCTTAAGTAGGTGCCACCGGGGTGACCGGCTCTGAGTAAGTGCAAGGAGGCATGGGACTGTAGGGTTGCTGATACAGCCCATAAGTGCATAGTAAGCCTGGAGGCAGTGAATGGGGCTACTCGTCATGAGGGACCCTGGTGCCCATTAAGGTTCAGAGGGTGGCCAGGTAACCAGTTGGCAAAGCAGACAGGTATATCAGCATGGGAGAGAGAAAGCAGAAGCGAAAAGGAAGGTTAGCCCTTAAATAATCTGATGAGCCCTCCCACTTCAGGAGTTATCTGTTACAGCATGCTCATATTGTTCCAAAGCCTCTTAAAACTAAATGATTGTTTGTCGAAATACCATTAATTCCCCCTTTCAAATAGCATTTTCCAAACCCTGTATCCAATAAACTTACTGGTTATTGACATGGAAAAAGTTAGGGCCCTCGTTATCTGGCAACAGGAAGCAGAGAACTGAAGGAAGACTGGAGGGGTAGACAAGTGGGTGGAAATGCGTATTTAAAAATGGGTAGAATGTCGCCTCTTATCCCTAGGGGTTACCGCTAAATGCAAACACATACACGTGCAGATCTAAGTCATATGGATACACAGCAAATATCCAGAGATCAGAGCCAGGTTCAGACAGTGGTCTCAAGGCATACTCTAGATGCAAGCCCAAGGCGGCAGTAGAACAATGAAACAGAACTTCACAAAGTTGCAGTAGAAAAGAAAGTTGCAGAATTCTGTGTTGCTAGTTCTGACTTAATGGCGTACAAGACAGTAGTGCCAGCATCTAAAGCACACTGTATTTCATCCTGCCAGTCTGGAACACAATCATTAGAGGCCAATGCTGAGTCTGAAACTAACATTGAAAGAACTTTAAATACAGCTGTTGCTGAAGTCTTCACCTCTTAAAAATAACAATACAATTTAGATGTTCTGAGTCTTGACTAGTTGGAGAGCAAGCAAGCTCTTTTCTGAAATTAAACCTTCCTACCATAATAGATTGACACACTTCTGCCCTCACTTTTGGGAAGGAGGAAGATCCATAACAGGAGTGCAGATTGTTGGCACTGGAAAGGTAAGCACTGCTGAACAAGCACTGATACATATAATGAGACATGGTATAACTACAAAGACAACGCCACTGCTCCACTATCAACTATTGATTTAAATAAGGAATCTATCACGAACCAGTTTATCAGTAGCAGGACCAATTCAACATCTATCATAGATCAGTTTATCAGTAGCAGGACCAAATCAACATCCGCAGTTTGTACTTTATGAGGAAGAAAATAATCTGATTAAAGAGTCAGAATTAATAGCCCAGAGCACTAACCCCAGTGGAGGAAAGGCCTACAGGGAACTCGGACCTTTCCCCTTGGGCCTGTACACATGGACCTCTTTTTTAGAGGTGCCCTTTTTTCTGCTCTTCTTACTCTTTTGCCAGTTACCCCACCCCATTCCTTCAATCTCTGCTCAGTCGCCATAGCCCTTTGAAACATGTTTAACTACTTGTTAATCCCTATATAGAGACACATGTGCCTTTAAAGTCACTATTTGGAGCAATACTTTCAGGTTTTCCTGAGCAGAGACCTCCCCCCATCAACCAAGTCCTTCTTAGAGTGATTGGCTTTGGCAGTGCTTGCTACATTCGCTCGCACAGTATAATATGGGGCCACTTTAAACAAAAAACATTTCAAGGACCAGTTTGAGCTTCCTGTCCACCCCTGATTAAAAAGTGTTTTGGTGGAGCTGCAGGTTCCATGTGTGATACTTCACCATCCAAAAACAAACCTAACCACAACCCCAGCTATTGAAGTACTTAGCCGCTATCAGGCTCGCCTAACCTGCAGGCATCACCAGGAGTGCTAGCAAATCTGTCATTTTCAATTCTGGCTATGCGTGCTCAGGTCGACATTTTAAAGGAGTCCCTTACTCTGCTTACATGTTAATTTATATCTCTAACCGACATACCAACTTCCCTCTTCTTTCAGGAATGTCAACTGCCTCAACATTTAAATGTATGTTTTACTCTTATGTTCACGTAGATGAAGTAGTATGCTAAAAGGATATGTTTTGTTTGTGTGCAGTGTTTAATATGTGTATTCGGGAATCTCTTGGAATACGGCGTCTTTAATGATGATGATGCACTGGGAATTGTATCGAGTAGATGGGGTAATCTTTGTAACATTGATGTTTTTCCTTACCTTCTTGAGAAATGCGTTGTTGGTAATTTATGTACACTGAGGATGGAGGCTTTCGATTTGGCACCATTTGTCACCTGGAGTGTTGCTTAGGTGCTTTTCCTTTTTTTGTGTATCCGTGTAATGCCATTTGGAAATACCCTTAAACATATGAGTTTGCACTATATAATTTAGGCTTTTATTGAGATGCTTTGTGCTCTTTAAATAATGCATAGCTGCACACAATTGAATATATTGATGTTCTACAGCATATATGAGGATATACTATACACATGGCAAACACTTAATTAGGTATTTTGTCTATCTGAGCAATGTCCCAAAAAATAGTTTGTTGTATAAAATTTCAAAAGGAAGTTTATAAAGTACAAAAGTGGTTGCATCCAAGTACAATATATTGCAGCATCTTCCACAATCTGCAGCCGGCACGTGTTTCGACCCCTTGGGCATTCTCAAGGCTGTGAAACATTATACGTGTGAACCACAAAAAATGTTTTATAACATAGGATATCAAAAACATATTCATACATTGTTTGAGAACCAATATTGTCATTAACAAAACCAAAAGATTAAATGAGGTACATACCCAATGAATAATTTGAGGCAGGTGTGTCGGTGGGAGACAGAGAAATATTGTAAGAATGAATACATCCCATGAACTCATCAATTAATAGCGCATTAATAAGCATCTATGTCACATTGAATGGGGTGCCAGTTACAAGTTGTCTGAATAATATGGGTTATACATGATATACTTCAAGGGTATACTGTATGTGTGGACAGTCATATGGGTTAACATATATCACCTCGAGTACTAGAGACACTGTATCATCATCACAAGCCCATTCTTCATTTGTGACAATGAATAAATATTAAGGACTGTAATTGGGAACACATCATGTGCATTACGGCACGCACAACCAACTGGCAAGGTTCTGTGTAATAATATAAAACTATTCATACAGATCAGATAACAATTCAGCTGCCAATTGTAATATCTTGATACCTGAAGAACACCCAGACCAGCTGGTAAGATATTAAGTAGGTTTATTGTAAGATAGTTTCCAGGAACAACATTGGCATGTCCCCTCAAGGCAGCATATCTCTCAACTGTAAAACACAGAACCCCAGCTTCAGAGCAAAACATCGCAACACTCCACTCACTCTGACCTCACCACATTCCATGTACAGTGATGTCATCACCTCACCCAAGGTACACATTACAATACTTCTCCCTCCTTTCCTTTATTGAACTAAGTGAAATTGCACAAAAACCACCACCAGACAAACCCCTACACACACGTGTGGCCAGCACGTAATGCACCAACTTACCAACTCCACTGGCGACAAGAAACTGCCACCCGGAGAACACCTATAACCCTGAACACTCCAAGGACACTCCAGATCTATGAAACTAGGGAAAGTGCTCAATCATAAAACCATGGGACACAACAATACCTACATGGCACCCCAAGAAACACTATCTAACTGTGCCATAAGTAATTGGACAACATAACAACCCGTATCAAACAAGACACCCAATTTAACAACTCATGTCAAACAAGACACCCAACTCCAACTCCAATTCCACTCCTCTTTCTATAAACAAAACAGTGAGGAACACAACACAATCTAATAAGGGCTAACTCCTCCCCTAAACAGAACTGGAAAATACTCTCGAGAAACGAAAACAATAAACTAAGCACTTCCACCTGTTCCAAGCTGCCCCTTGGAACCTAGATCCTGCCACGACCCAGCGTCCACACAGAATAAAGTACCTAACACGCCTAACCCTCCGTGCACAAACATCCTTCCGCCCTAGTCTGCCCCCTAGGACACCAGGGCTGCCACCCCCGGGCACGAACCCAGCTCAACAAGAGCAACAACAAGCACAACAACCGTAGAACAGTTTACCACAGCACCCCTACAGGGCACCCCAACACCACAAGAACACCTAAGAACCCAATCCCAAAGGATAGCGGAAACATAACCACCCTGAACCAACACAATACAACTGTATCTCAACCTGGAACCCGTGGTCCAGCCAACTGCTCAACGGCAGCACACCCACTAACACTGTGGACCCCAGGTCCAGCCTACTGCACCACTGCAGCGCATACACTAAACCATGGACCCCTGGTCCAGCCTACTGCAACAACGCAGCACACACACACCACTCACCTTGGACCCCTGGTCCAGCCAACTGCAAAAACAGTAGGACACACACCACCATAGGACACCACTATATGGCCCTAACTAATAGATTGCTATTCAACAATAGCACACAAACCTCACACACACACACTGAAGATAGGAATTCCCCACACACCATATGCACCACTGCTAAACTCACAGGGCATACAATGGAAACCTTGTACATAACAGAAACCTTGGATTACATGTGCAGATAAACAGCTACACAGAACACTAGCATAACCGGTCACATAACAGGTGACATTTCTTAGCGCACCATAGGTTTGAATCGCTGCCTTCAAGACAGAGGATAACACTGCCATTAATAAACTATAACCACCCGCGGGCACCCCCACCCACGAGTCCATCCAAACCCAAAATGGAACCAACCTGTAAAAAAAAAATTTTTTTTTTAACATTATCACATAAATTAAAACATCACCATTGGTCATCAAATGTGAGTACCCCCACCCACAAGTCCAAATTCCCAAAGGTTGAGTCCCACCTGCAAGAAAAATACAGTTAAATAGACAATGCAATTTTAGGCATGTTAAATGCAACCACACTAAAAATCTCACTGGCACTGAATTATGCATTTACAAAACACAGTCCTAAACACACACCCACATACACTCATATTCAACATTCAGCGTGCGCATCCACACTCACTCACACAGGCCCATGCAACACGCACACTCTGAAACTAAATACAACCGGCAATAATGAAATCTCACTAGTCAAGTAAATTCCTCATCAACAGGAACATCCTCTTCATCACATTAAAATGCTGCGACATCGGGCCTAACTCCTCCAAGGCCCATGCAGCACAACAACTCCGGTCACTGACCACTGCCAAATCCTCTGTTGTGCCTGGTCTACTGGAGCTGCAGCACCTAGGATCCTCCTGACTGCCCCTCGACACGAGACGAAAGCTACTCGTGGAATACACACATTTGTCAGCAATGGCTCCTTCCATGCCATTAGACAAATCCGCTTTATCACCCCTATCCTGAAGATGAGGTCTACAAACAGCAACTGAAGGATCAACAGAAGTATTATTCCTGTGCCGGGTACACGCAACGCAGCACAGTCCTTTCCTGCGTTCCAGCAGCTCACGCTGGAACGTACGGCACAACGTGGGGAACGTGACCTCTAAAGTGGGTTCGACACTCTCATCAAGAATACATCCGTCTTCCAGCTTCCCGTGCTGGAACGCATGACCCATGGAACGCCACGTCACCATTTGCCTTAAGCTACGGTGAGAACAACATCTCTCCTGCTCACCAAAGGATGCAGATTCTTCAGCGTCCGCGGCACCATGGAACCTCTTCCCAGATGCCCTCCTCCACAGCACACCGCACGGAACTACAAGTCACCAAGGGGAAACAGTCTCCATTCCGATAGTCGCCTGCATCTCGGCGCTTCTCTCCCGGACACAAAGAAAGACCAACCGGCTGATTTCTTCATGCGAATCTCCGCTAGCACATGCAGAACTTTCAACTGGTCCCGATTGGGAACGGAGCCAGCTCACAGCGCTGCCTGCTCTCACAGCTGTGAAGATGAAACAAAGGAACTCCACATTCCGACCCGTGTGCCGCCAGACTGCACAGCAGCACCCAGTGCTATTTGGAGCCCTGCAGACCGCACAATGTGCCTCAAGCCCTCCAGCAGCACCGGTCCTTGTATTCAGGCGGACCTGGGAGAAAATACTCCAACTGCACTTAGGAGCCCTGAACTGCGTTGCACACCGACCTGTGTGCTGACAGGCTCAAAAATGCACTGCACACCGACATGTGTGCCGAACAGGCTCCTTTACTCAGCACCACCCTGTCTGCTGAAAAAGACCTGTACAGACCAGATAAAACAACTCTGGACATCTGCCTGCTGTAGCTTGGTGCTGGGACATGTATCCACTGGAGGGCAATGTTTCCTGGTTCTGGACAGTCCCCTCCTCAACAGCATCCCATCCTCGTCACCAGTGTAATATCTTGGTACCTGAAGAACACCCGGACCAGCAGGTAAGATATTAAGTAGGTTTATTGTAAGATAGTTTCCAGGAACAACATTGGCATGTACCCTCAAACCAGCATATCTCTCAACTGTAAAACATAGAACCCCAGCTTCAGAGCAAAACATCGCAACACTCCACTCACTCTGACCTCACCACATTCCATGTACAGTGATGTCATCACCTCACCCAAAGTACACATTACAAAACCAATCCAAGGCTAAATAACTCATTTTATTAGTTAATATCCGTTGAATAATACATTTTCCATCCGACATGGTGCTATTTTTATAATCACTAAGTGTGACTTTGTGAACTGGCAAGGCAAAATGCTTCATGTCCCAGCATTCAATGCTTCAAAAGGGCCGGCATTGAGGACGTGATGTTTTAATGCCTTTTACGCTTGCGTATGACGTCACAGTAGGCGCACGACGTCATACGCTACTTAATAGTATTTCTACCATTTCAAGATGGCGCCATGTGTGCGACGCGCAGACCCGTTCCGGGATCTAGCCCAATGACAATTTCAGGTGAGCATGCGAACATATCATCTAGTATATGGATAATGCTGTTTCTAGTTATTTATTTATTTCCATAATGGGCCATTTTTACAGAGTCGTATCTGTATTCTTCAGGTATCCAAACCCCAATCAGACGTTAAGAAAACACGAATCTTGGGCGCGTCACATATATACTGGCAATCGTAATAACTATAGCATTTGAACTGAGGAAAGCGCATTCTTTGCGCTCCATGCCACTAGAGATATGATAGTTACTAATACATAAAGGGGATCAAACCAGTGGTTTTAGATACGCAGTTAGAAGTAATCAAGGATCACTATTTGCTTAATTTACAGATAATTAGCCTTATGAAGGAACGACTTTGTGATTGACAATATCAATCATCATTACATTACAACAAGTTCGCCACATAGAAGTGCATTACGTGAAGACCGATTTGCTGCCATTGTACTGGTAAGGAAGTAACCCAGACCTAGTAATCAGTGTAACAAATAGATAACTCCCATTGGGTAACGTGACTGACTTATTCTCGCCCTATGATTACAATAGATAAAATAACAGATGAATTGGGTGAGTTGTCAGTCATATTTTGTGCATTACATATAACCTGCATGCGGACATGGCCACAATGGGTTAGACATGTTAATACCACATGTGACATCAAATACATGATGCACTATCTTATTTCACATGATTTTTTGAGGTTTGGCACCGATGCACAATGACGATGGATGGGAACTAACCCAGTATTGACTTTGGACACCTTGTAACTGGTACAATTGTGAACACACCAGGAAGGGAATGATCTCTTAATCCACGACCGCAATGCTACAGTGGCAATTTCATTTAGTTTTCCAGCAATTAGGCTGTGAATGCATCTCTGAAATACATGTTCAATGTGACATAGCTGCTTTTTAATGCACTATTAATGGATGAGTTCATGGGATGTATTAATTCTTACAATATTTCTCTGTCTCCCACCAACACACCTGCCTCGAATTATTCATTGGGTATGTACCTCATTTAATCATTTGGTTTTGTTAATGACAGTGTGCCAAGTGTCATCCCCACTTCAGCCACGACAAAATATGTGACGTATGATGAACAGATAAACCAGAAGAGAGCCGCAGTCAGGCTCTGCCGAGTGCCTATCAGAGTGACAGCATCTATTGAAGTACCGACACCTAAGAAAACATGGACAGTAAGGTACCCATTGAAAAAACCATATCTACAGGCAAAACAAAATGACGGTTGTCAGAATGGAATACCCGAAGAAGCCAAGAAGATATTAATGGAAGACGAATGGTGATGTCATAAGGGAATCAGACTGATGCACATATTGAAGATATAATGACCGCCGAATACTGATAAAGAGATGAAATACCATGGATAAGGGACATCTTGAGCCTAAAAGGGAAGCAGTTGATGTAAAAAAGCAGTAACTTATGCCAAATGCACAATGAAGATATTCCGTTAATTTAAACGTGTACAGATGCAAGAAACTTCAAGAAGCAAAGAAATCGTTAAGCTTGCTATACATATATATACCTCAAAATCACTTTATAGATGAGTGTAAATCCACTACGCACATAAGTAGAATTGAACAAAGGTTACTAAAGGTCTCAAGAGGAGAGTGTTGCAGCAAACAAATCGAGAATTAGGATGGAAAGAAACCCAGCTGAAAGTAACCATGTCAAGAAGCCAAGGTTGTATCGGGCTGGAATAGGCCAACAGTGGATACAATTAAAGAGAAAAACAACACAGTATCCTGTTCAAAGATCAAGATAAGCCACAGGTAGAAGACAGGCAGAATTAAATCAAATACACAGAATTACACAAGAAGAGGCCGATTTCACAGTGTCCGAATCACATGACAAGGCTGGCGGGAAGGGATGAGACTTTCACACCTACGCATGGATCCCTGCCATACTCATACTCCTTAAACTTTCTCAGACCAAGAAGCAGACTCAAGGCCAAACTACAAAGAAGTAATTGACACATGACCACTGAGGTGATGATTGATTGTAACATAATTGGAGGGAACCTGGGGCGCAGACAAACTCCTTGCACCTGGCTGGTTGTTCTGCATGCTGCTAGACGTAAGTTGGAAAGTATGAGTGGGGTGGATGCCAACCCAATACCAGTAGACCATTTAATCTACGGTCCTTTAGTGAGTAGAACCAATGGGATGTCGTACGTTTAGTGACGTTTATAGTGCCCATTTTGAAGGAACGGCTTAGTTGCCCCACCTGACATTGATTATCCAATCCCCTCTCCCCGTTACCACATACAGTTATAGTACCTATGTTAAAGTTTCCTTCCTATAACCAATCACTTTGCTTGCTAGGTTTTTAAGATTGTGCGTCAGTGATGACGAGTTTTTGATATAAATACTGTGTTTTTTTGGAAATTAAGTGGGGTTGAAGTCAGAAGGAAGATCGAGCGGTTGTTGATGTTCATTGTACTCCCTGTTTTTTGTACTTGTCATTAAACGGACTCCCTTTGCCAAATTTTTGATTTGTCATAGTTATTTGATGCAAGAGTGTGAATCTGCATCCCCATCTATCTTGAGGGTGCTGCTACTCATCTTAAAGGGGTGTTTGGAGACCTCCAGTTAAATGGGCCGTCTGGGGTCCATCCAGTTCACTTGGTAGCAGAGATTAGATGGTTAGATTAGATAAAAGATACCCATTGGCAGTTGACATAAGTAACTTCGGGTCCTCAGCAATATCACAAGTCCTTTGCCATCTGGCTGAAAGAACGAGAAGCTCCCTGTAGATAGTGGTTAGTTTAATTGAAAACAGTGCAAGTTAGGTGTGAAGGGACCTTTGCTTTTCCCCAAGAACCCCTTCCCACTTCTACGAGCAGCTGATCGAATGAGTGGTACGGAAAAGCGGTAACGAAGGCAGTGATCTCGAGCGTCCGGAGAGGAAAAACATGCAAACGGTGAGTGAAAAAGACTGAATGCTTTGGCAAAAGTTGGTTGCCTTAAAACAAGTAAAGGGAAGGTACCGGAGGGAGGTGGAACAAAAATAACGTTAGAGTAAGAGTATAATGTGTATGTAAGGGGAAAACATTGACTCGAGGGTGGCCGAGCAATAGAAAGATACCGCGAGTGGCTGAGATAAGAGTGTACGCCCAAGTACCTAGGTTTTAAAGAGCGCTAGAAGAAGCCTTCATTAAAAGTCCAGAATTGATAGGATGAGGTAGACGACCAGATCGATTAAAGACAATCTGAAAGAAATAGGCTTAAATTCCATGTCGGAATACAAATTAGGGGCAGGATGCATCTGAGTAAGCAGATGGCATGACATTTGTGTGGCCGGCCGGAGTCTATCTGTCTGTTTTATGTGTTTTAGTAGATCTATGACGTCATAAGGTAAGCAACTTTTTTTAAATAGCATGAAAATTGCACGATTGTAATGATAAAATGTTGCATGGCATGGATTGATGGTTATAGTTAACAAAAATAAAAGTGAAAATTATTGTTGAAAAACGGGATTGGAGCTTGCGACAATTGGTACTCGCTCATATTGTTGATCTTGTTTGTGAAATGTAAAGCATAACAAAGTGTTATATAAGGAGAGGATTAACAGGTTAAGCATGGAAGACATTACCCCAATGATACACATGTGTAAACAGCTGCCGAAGCATGCACCCAAGCTTAAACAGTACAGTGCAGAATGGGTTAAAGGGACCGCAAACAAAATGTTTATGCCATGGCCACAAGGCGGATTGCTATCTGAAACGGTCCTGCAGCACATGACGACATATGTGCACACCACGTATACTAGCTAGTTTAGAACTTTGGAAAATATACTAAGAGGAAAAGGAGGAGGATTAGATTGGATACTGTTAGATTGCATACTGAATGTATGCACAGAGGGGGGTAAAGAGCCTTCTGCACAACCTGCCCCGTCTGAAACAAAGAGCGAAGCTACTAAAGAGGAAGGATTATACCCACTGAGGGAACTTAAAGCAGCCACGGGATATAGCAACCCATCATATGCATCGCCTATGCAAAGTAGTGACGAAAGCCCAGAAAAGGATAGAGAAAGAGATATTGCCTCCAAAGTCCGAAGGACAAGGAGAGACGTGAAAAGGAAAAAGGAGACCAAGCACAAGCAAGTACATCTCTAGATACGGGAAGAGAGGGAAAGAGATGGAAAGGAGATGAGGATAGGACTGATGAGATGGCATTCACACAGAACGAATGGATGGGAGGTCAGATTTTATTGAAACTCGATGGTAAAGGCATTGAAGTTATGAGACAAAGGGGAGAACAAGACAAATTAGAAAGGAAAGAGAAGGAAAAGGAAAAACGATTGAGAGACGAAGGGGCAAATAAAAGATAGGCAGAAACTACAGCAGTTATAGCGTGATGAGCAGGTCAGAAAACAGTAAAAGGCAGAGAAGAAAGAAAAACGTGATCATAAGCAGAGAACAGCTGATGATCAGGATAGAATAGAACAAAGGAGAATAGAAGAAGAAGAACAAAAGATATGGGAGAAGAGAATAAAAAGACAAAACGACGAGGAAATGCGAAGGGCAAATGAACTAAGAGATGCGAGGAAGCAAGAAGAAGATAGGGTCAGAGAGGAAGCGAGAAAGCGTAGAGAGTTTGATGACGACAAAGAACGCAAACGAAGACAGAGAGAACGGGATCTCGGATATCTGAAAAGAGAGGTTAAAAAAACCTGATCCAGTAGTAGACTGGGAAGATATAGAAGAATTATTTCCTGAGTATGAATCAGTACCAGGCATGTCTAGGGAAAATATAGAAGATGACTTCGACACCAGAACCATCTGAGAGACGATAGATAGAATATATGATGAGATGGGGATAGAAAAGGTACCCCAAGGGAAAGGAGAGGATGAGTGTCTTGAGAGCACTCAGCTGTACGATACTGAGGACGCATCCCGAAATAACAGAAATAGAGAGCTGTCCTTAGATAGGCTGACTCTAAATAGAAATGAGAAGTATGAGAGAAGTTGCACGAGTTTGGCACAGACAATATCGGACACAGAAAGAGAAGAATGTGAAGAAAGAGAAGACGACAGAAGTCGCGAAAGACGCTACTCTGGGGGAAAGGGAATAAGATGGTCGGATTCTAATGGGTCTGCACGTAAGGCATCAGAGTCAGCCATAGAATCAGATCGGCATGACGGAGTATCATACGGTCAGAGGAGGGTTTCTCCACCACCGTATGTGAGCAGATTAAGAAAATTGCTAGGTAGACGGTGATGCAGGAATATTACCGCTGCGGTAGACAGAAAAATGATGAGAGAGGAAAAGGAGTGTCATGTGTCACAGTTCCCTTTACTGGAAAAAGGAGAAACAAGGCCACAATATATACCTTGGCCGCAGATGGATAGAGAAAACCTGAAAAATAAGCTCCCAATGTTGACATCCGTAGCCGGAAAATGGATACCCGAGTTAGAAAAAATGACAGGAGGGAGCACTTTAGCTATAAATGATATTAAGGGTCTTTTAATCGTCATACTTGGTGATAGAGCTGACGATGTGTGGACAAGTACAGGTTACCCTGGGGTGACTACAGTTAATACTGTGCATGATGGAGCGCCGTTTAACAACTGCAGAACCGCGGTATGGAAAGCACTTCGAGTGCTATACCCAGACACTTCTGATATGGTAGCTATAATGACACGTAAAATGAAGGAGTCAGATGATCCATTGCTTTACTTTCAGAATTTCCAAGACTCCTGGGTATTGGAAACTCGGAAATCTTGGGGGAAATCTATACCCGTGTTTTACCATTTATTTTGCCAATGGCTGCCAGAACAGGTACAGTAGCAACTCAAGAAATTGGTAGGGATTGAGGCTAAACCATGGTCTGAAATACAGCTGACCATCGCACACTATTGCAGATTGCTGCAAGAGAAGAATCGCAGAAAGGATGCTGCACGAAAAGGTGAAGAGGCTAAATTAGTGCAGAAAAATGATCAAATATGCCATTGAGGAGGCAATGATAATGAACACAGACAGATCAAATACACAGCAGATCAATAATCAAAGGCAGTTTGATCAAAGCAATAATGGGTTTTACGCAAGAGCAAGAGGCTTTCTAGTAAGAGGATGGCAGAGTAATCAAGGAGGTTTTCAGAGTAATCACAGAGGTTTTCAAAATATGCAAAGCAGAAACCAGGATATGCAAAATGGGCAAATAATCAGACCACCGCCAACATGTTGGATGTGTGGGATGACGGGGCATCTAGCACGTATGCGCAAAAGTCAAAGAATGATGCAAAATAACCAATTCACAAGAGGAGGGATGGTGAATCCATATGTGTTCTCGCAGCAGGGTGGAAATGGATTTGTACAGAATCACATGATGCAGCAGCAAGAGCCAAGAGTACAGCAAAGCTTACAACCACAGCAGAAGGTGACTCATTTTCCACAGGGACAGTCTCAACAGTCGCCAATTTAACTGGTACAAACAACAGGCACAGGTCAGGTACTGAATTCTGGAATAGGAAATGCCACAAGTGACGGGGGAAATCCATTGACTCCGAGTGGGACAAGATTATATATGGAGTAGGACAGCTCACTGGGAGATCTGATGTGTTATATCCTATCAGTGACACCGAACCCTCACGAGGAACCAAGGGTAGGTGTCTTTATAGGGGATAAAGGTATTATTTCTTAGTTGACACAGGTGCAACACCTCGTGTATACGTGAAGGCAAGTTTTCCTTGGACGGCAATGCCATAAATACTCAGGGCCTCATTACACGGACGGCGGTAAGGGTTAACGGTCACCGTTAATGGCAACGGTGACCGTTAACCCTTACCGCCGTACTACGAGGTCCCTTAGCGGGTTGGTGCTTTAACGCCTGCTTTTTGCAGGCGTTAAAAACCAACCCGCTAAGGGACCTCGGAGCTAATTACGGCACCGCAAAATTGCGGTGCCGTAATTAGCGCCTTCCCCATTCCCATAGAGCCCTATGGGGCAGAAATGGGAATGGGGAAGGGCAATGGCGGAAGGGGGATTTACCGCCCCACCGACCTTGGAATGGGGCGGTAAATCCCCTTACCGCCAAGGCGGTGCCGGTAATTTACCGGCATGGTCCAGGGTGCTAATAGCACCCTGGATCACCGCCTTCCGTGTAATGAGGCCATCAGGGTTTCACAGGAGCAACAAGTCGTGTTCCTTTTACAAAAGAACTTCCAGGTTCCATAGGAGAATGTGACTTGAAAGTGCCACTGTTATGTTAAAGGCAGACACCAGTAAATATATTGGGACGAGACCTAATGACAAAATTAGTTCACGGAGAAGGGCATAGTATGTTCAACTCCAGGAATGCATTATTTGAACGTGTGCGAAATGATTAGAGCATACGCAGGACAAATGGCTATGAGAGCTATACCATTAGAACCCGAAATATTCGCATATGGAGTATGTATATTAATGTCATGGCTATCAGGCCTTGCAGACAAAACAATGAGAACCCCAGATGAGTTTCTGTTCAGACCAACAATACCTATGCATGAGAAACAGGGACAAGTGTTTCCCTTAACAATACAAGCAGCCCTAGTGCGAGGAGAGATGGCTTTGCTTGATGCTTATAATGATGAAGGCAGACAATGGTGCACAGTAATCGCTATTGGGGAAGGTTACAGATTGACTGACATCACTGATGACGATCTATTTGAAGAGCAAATAGGTGAAGATGAGATGACAGTTGAGGTTAATCTCATTTATTGGGTGAAAATGATCAAAACAGAGGTGCCTCCGAGAATGATGCTGGCACAAAAACATCTTGAATATTTTGATGACAACATGGCAAAGGTGCTTGTCTCAATATGGACTACAGGCCCTTATGATGTAGGCTTACTGAAAGGAGTCAGAGAAGTGAAGATTAAATTGAGACCAGGAGCAATATTACCAAAAGCACAACAGTATCCCATCTCTAGGGAGGCATATGAAGGGATTTTTAAGACAATTTCTGCCATGATGGAGCAGGGCATCTTAATGATGTCAGAGTCGTCATGCAATATTTCGGTTTATCCGATTAAAAAATCAAAGGGAAGGTCTTGGCATTTAATATAAAATTTAAGGCTGATAAACCAGATAGTAGAGGCTGAGTTCCCTCTAGTCCCAAACCTGTCCACGATCCTATGTAATATACCCGTTGAAGCGAGGTATTTCACTGTGATTGACTTGAAAAATGCATTTTTCACAATCCCATTGCACAAAGACTCACAAGAATTGACATTGTTTACGTTCAGAGAAGTTCGCCTGAAAAGCAAAAGGTTACTTCAAGGATATTGTGAGTCTCCTTTGATTTTCAATAGAGTCCTGCAAATGCACCTAAGCAATATTGCATTAGAGAGTGTTGTCTTGCAATACGTGGATGACATTCTAATTTGCAGCACAACAGAGGAAAAGTGCAGACACGATTCTATTCAGCTATTAACTATA
This sequence comes from Ambystoma mexicanum, assembly GCF_040938575.1. Taxonomy (NCBI): domain Eukaryota; kingdom Metazoa; phylum Chordata; class Amphibia; order Caudata; family Ambystomatidae; genus Ambystoma; species Ambystoma mexicanum. The sequence continues at coordinate 326,270,247 of NC_090935.1, forward strand.
CTGGCTGAGAAAGGATATAAAGTTGACAAGGAGAAATTACATTATTGTCAACAAGCAGTGCAGTACATTGGTCAGCTGATCTCACATGAGGGGTAAAAGGTTACCCCTGAAAGAGCTGAAGCCATTTCAAAATCAGCCAAGCCACACACGATAAAACAAATGCAGAGTTTTCTAGGATTATGTAATTATGTCAGGCCATGGGTCTTTTATTACAGCTCTTATACAAGGCCCTTGTTACAAGCCTTAAATAAAGCACAGGCAACGAAGGAAACAATTGTGCGGACCGAGACCATGGAAGAAGGGTTTGATGAACTAAAATCGGCTATTTGCATGGCACCAGTCTTAGGGATCCTCAATTATGCAGAGGAATTGTACCTGTTTTCACACACAAATGGCAGTGTTATGACAGCAGTGCTCACACAGAAATCCACGCTGGGGTACAAGCCCCTTGCATACTACAGTGGAAATTTAGACCCAGTGATGAGGGGTCACTTCCCGTGCGAACACAGTTTGGTTGCTGCAGCGTTCGCCATGGAGAAGGCTACAACCATTGTGATGGGATGCCCAATGACGTTATTCGTCGAACACGCATTATTTGCCATTCTAGAGAAACCAAAAGGCACTTTGACATCTTAGAGAGCTTCTGCTTATGAAGTGGTCATATCAAAGATAGAGAGGAAGTAGAGTCAACGGCTACCCAGGCCAAAGGCGTGACAGGGGGTCGCAATAGTCATTGCAGTGGAGCTAGGAAAATACTAGCAGGAGAAAAAAGATCACCGTGGAGTATAATAAACAGGAAGGTTTATTTTAACAGGAAGACATGTTTACACAATTCTTTATGTGTCGTGGCACATAGTGTATGCATACTTGAAATACATTTACAGGTTGCATATCGGTGAGTTAGTAATCATACAATAGTGACCAGATATTCTATGCATTGTTTACATTCACAATACATTTAACATTGTCGACACATAGGTTGGTGTTTCTGCTTCGGTAGGTTACAAAGAGCAGTGGCTGGATGAAATGAGGCAGCGCTGCAAGGTAGTACCGAACTGTCTTCAGGACATCAAGTCGTAGTCGGACTTGGTTAAGTAAGAGGTGCGTCATCCTGTGGTTTAAGGGTGGAGAACGCTTTTAGAAACGGTGATGCAAGATTTGAAACATAGTGAAAGTAGGGCTGCAAGGAGTGGACCTACCATGTGCAAGTAAGTTGACACCATGGCGGTGGTCTTGTGTTTATCCTGCTGTTGGTAAGTACGGCTGGGGTGGGCAGTCTGCGTTTGTCAGATGCCCAAATCTAGTTGGAAGGGAGTCATAAATTGACAGTGCGGTAGTTAGCGGTAGGCTAAGACAAATTAGGGCACAGGTAAGATCTTGTCGTGCAAGGTATTAGTGATTTACGAGAAAGGTGCATAAAGGGAATGCCAATCATGGATTTTAATTGTTGGACGTGCTGTAAAGAACTTAACTGTGCGGTTGGTGCCAGAGTAAGGAAGGGCTGTTGTTGAAAATGCCCTTTACAATTAAAATGGCGGCCAAGGGAAAGTAGCTAAGTCATGATCTGATCGTGACGATTAACATTCTACCCCGACTCTAGGGTTGAGAGAGGTGAGGAAGGCCACTTGATAAATAAGTGCTGGGACCAACGGCAGTGAATCAAAACCATGACCGTACTAGTTCTTACCTGTGCCGAATTGAAAAAGAGCTGTATCACTGCAAGCTAGTTGTGCGCATGTGTGCCCTGGAGGGTTTGGTGTGCGTCGCATGGATCCAGTTCTTACGACCCGCTACCCGCACAGCAGTCTGAGTGATTAGCAGGACTTGGTAGGGACTCTCCACCGAGGTGCAAGGCAAGACGACCTCTCAAAAACCTTCATGAGGATCCAGTCCCCCAGTCGTAGACTGTGACCACGACCCTCGTATCGTACAGGTATTGCCTCTCGCACCTGGTGATAAATTGAAAACAGATTTTAGTCAACTGGTTACAGTAATCTGAAAGAAGCACATTTTCCATATCCTGCAAAGAATTGTTTTTTGGCAAACCCCAAATATTAACAGGTCTCCCCATTACCACCTCAAAGGGAGAGAAGAGCCCAGTCTTAGTTTGAGGGGTTGTTCTCATCAATAGTAACACGATCAGTAAGGCGTCCGGCCATTTTAGCTTGGTGCCAGCACACGTCTTTGCGAGCTTGTTCTTTATAATGCTGTTATGCCTTTCCACTAATCCGGCACTTTGGGCATGTCTGGCCGAATGGAACCGTTTATCAATCTGTAATCATTTGCAAATTTGTAGGATTACAGTAGTGATAAAGTGTGGCCCATTATCCGACCAGATGACTCTCGGCAGCCCAAACCTAGGAAAAAACTCTTTCAACAGAGTTTTTGCCGTTGTTATGGCCGTTGCAGCTCTAACCGGGAAGGCCTCAACCCACTTACTAAAGGCACAAATGACAACCAACACATATTTAAGATTGTTACAACATTCCATTTCAATAAAATCAAAGTGAATAACCTCAAACGGGACAGAAGGTGGAGCGAAACTTCCTCTAGGAGTCGAGGTACCTTTTCCTACATTGTGCTGCGAGCAGACCATGCACCCTTGGACAAAACGCTCTGCGGTTTTGAAAATGTTATCATTGGCCCATACACTGTTTAGCATTTTAGTCAATTTACACGCACAAACATGTGTCGGACCGTGAGCCATAATAACCATCACTGTAATGTAGGGGTCAGGGAGTAACCATTTTCCTTCAATATTGTCCACCCAGCACCCATTATCATCCAGTCTCCCTGCACCCTTGATCCATCTCTTAGTTTCCTCTATGGTAGCATCTGCTTGAATGTCTTTTACAGCATTGATACTTTCACCCAAAGTGCAAATATTTACAGTTTCTCTTACAGCATACATTTCTGAACTGGAATCAGTGGCAGTTTGTTTAGCTATCTGATCAGCGAAAGCATTCCCTTTTCCTACATCATCTGTAACCTTTTATAAATGAACATTTTATAATAGCTAACTGAACAGGGAGTGCGAGTGCTGAAAGTAATCGCACTATTAAAGTGCCATGCTGAATTTTCGTTCCGTGCAAGGTCAAGAAAACTCGTTCTTTCCAAAGTCTACCGAAGTTGTGGACCACCCCAAAAGCATACTGACTATCGGTATATATATTTACTGTAAGCCCTTCAGAGAGTTCACAAGCTCGAGTTAATGCTATAATTTCTGCAGCCTGCGCGGAATTATGCATAATTCTTTTGGTTTCCACAATCGTGTTTAAAGTAGTGACGGCATAAGCAGCCGTGGATGTACCGTTCGGAAGTTTAAAACAAGAGCCAACACAAAATAGCTCTCCTTGTGGATTATTTAAAGGCATGTCTTTCAGATCGATTCTACCTTTAGTCTCTTGTTCTGTCACATAAAGGCAATCGTGTGACGTTTCGTCACCATCAACAGTGTCTTGCGGGACAGCTAACAGTTCAGCCGGATTTAATACACAACAACTCTGAATTTGAATGTGGGGGGCAAACAAGATTCATATCTTGTCAATCGTGCAGAAGTGAGGTGTTGCGTTTCAGTTCTATTCAATAAAATATCTACAGAGTGAGGTACCATTAGGGTTAACGCATGACCCAGGACCATTCCCTCACTCTGTTTTACAGATGCAGCAGCAGCAGCAACAGCTCTCAAACATCTCGGCAAAGCGCATGCAACAGGATCAAGGGCGGATGAGAAATAGCTGCATGGCCTATTCTTCCCTCCATGTTCCTGCGTTAACACAGCCAAAGAACATCCATCACCTTCATGCATATACAACACAAAGGCCTTTTCATAATTCGGAGTTCCTAAAACCGGCGCTGAACACAGCGCGGATTTGAGCAAATCAAATGTTATCTGGTGTTCCAAAGTCCATGGCAATGGCCAAGAAATGCCCTTCTTTGTCAAAGCCAGCATTGGTTTAATCGTTAACGAAAAGTTAGGGATCCACAATCTACAGTAAGAAGCCATACCTATCAGGGCTCTAACTTCCTTCTGCGTATTTGGGACAGACATGCCAGAAATAGTTTTTAAGATCAACAACGCTAAAATGAGTGGCAGAAGCCGGAATCATGGTTAGTATCGTTGTAACATCAGGTACAATAGGAAATTGAGGAGCCACAATGTTGTTAATAGCACGTAAATCAATTTTAAAATGAAAGGGAATCGTATTATCACCTTTTTTGTATACTGGCAAAATGGGGCTGTTACATAGGCTACCCGTAATTTCCTCAATTACTCCACGATGCACAAAATCAGAAACTATACATTTCAAAGCCTGCTCGCCTTCAACTGAGATTTTATATTGCGGGATGCGAGGCAATTTTATTCCATGTTTCAAAATAATTTTAACAGGTTGAATTTGAAGAATGCCCACATCATTTTCATCAATTGCCCATAAGCATTCTGGAACATTACTGAATTCTGGCGGTAAAGGTCGAGTCAAAAACTGAAAGGCGAGTGATTGCTGAGGTGAAATTGTTAACCGAACTCCGTCCGGAGAACAATGTATTACTGCATGCAATTCCTTCAACAAATTTAGCCCCAGCAAGTTCTCCCCACAGTTTGTGGTAAGTAGAAATGGACACTGTTGCGTGAAGGGACCCAGTGTTATCGGTACCGGCAAAGAGACCGGACAAACTACAGGTGTGCCTGAAAACCTTACGGAAATGTTGGACTGCCCTGACAGGGGAATATTTGGAACCCGTGAATGATCAATGGAACATTTCTGTGCTCCCGTATCTACTAAAAATAGATGCTTCCTATTTCCCACCGCCATCTCAACGTAGGGGCCTTTCTGATGAATGGGAATAGGCGCAGTTTCCAAATCCTGCTTCAGGCAATCCTAGCGAAACAGAATATTATCAAAAGGAAGCTCTTCAGAGAGGTACGTGGCAGAAGGGTGATCAAAAATGTTTCTATTATCCACATTCGAAACTTGCTTATCTTGTGAAGGAGGTTGCTGTAATTCTGGTGCAAACTGACCTCTGCCAGGTCCCCCTGTACCTGGGCGACCTCTGGATCGTCTACCCATGTTCCCAAATGACCTTTGCTGCAAGGTCAGACATTGTGCGCACCAGTGGCCTTCCTGCCGACAATAGGCACACTGGTTAATGGTTACCGGAGCCAGGGGCGCACTTCCCTGTGGAATGTACTGACCTCTAAATTGATTAGCCCCTCTAAGGCTTCTAACAATCTGTTGCAATAAAACTTTTGTTTTCAGGTCACCCTTTTTTTTCTCAAGTTTTTCCTTTTCAGTATTTACACGATTTTCATAGTACTGAGCCATATGCAGTACTTCTGATTGAGACTTCGCCTGCCAAGCGCTTTCAGAAGACATAATTTGTAACTGGATTTCAGGCAGTAATCCACGTACAAATTTGTTGACAAACAGCCTTTTCCCTGACTCTGTGCCTAAGTCTTGTCCACTGAGATCTGAAAATACCTGCTCGAACCGATTGAAGAAATCGGTAGCACCCTCAGCTTTCCTTGGACACAGGCCGTAAGCTTGTCCCAAATGATTCTTTTTTCAGGAACTATAGTTTTCAATTTTACAATAATTCTATCAGGCAAGGTTAATATCACTTGAGGTGGTTGTTCGCCAGCTGGTCTTTCTCTATCCAGCCTAACTATGTTATCCCATGTATCTCCCAACCCAGGTATGTCATCTATAGTCCTAATCTGTTTCCACAAATCGACTGGCAGGAGTACGGGAAATAATAAATCAATATCACTTAAGGTGAATACCGACGACTGTAAAACCGACTCTATTTCTTTATAGAACCCGGTCGGATTCTTTCTTACATCGGGAATAGATTGCTTTATGGTGTTCACTTCCTGTCTTGAAAACAGGACGTGAACAAACTGTGATACGTAATGTGCAGGGATGTCCACCACGAGAATTCCTCGCGCAGCATCAGCCGCAATCCCAACTTTCGGGACAAATGTCGGAGGGACCTCTCTCATAGGCAACTGAGAAGTAGGCAGCTCCGAACGCTTACTAAGCAACAGAGCTAGATCAAGCGCTAAGGCAGTTGAAGAAGTATCAACCGAAAAATCTCTCTTATAAACACTCAACAATTCTGTGGGACAACAAATCTTTCTATTTACGCACTCATTCTGCAGGTACTCTACCATCACCTGTATCACCTTCTTTTGCATTTCTAACGCATACTGACTATATGGGCCTCATTACGACCCAGGCGGTAAGTTACCGCCTGGGTCGTACCTTTACCACCATGGCGTAAACTACGTTTACGCCATGGTGGTTGGCGGATTTACCGCCCCATTCCGAGGTTGGCGGGGCGGTAAGTCCCCAATCCCCATTTACCCTTCCCCATTCCCATTTTTGCCCCATAGGGCATAATGGGAGTGGGGAAGGCGTTAATTACGCCACCGTAAATTACGGTGGCGTAATTAACATCAAGGTCCCTTAGCGCCATGGATTTTAACACCTGCTAAAAGCAGGTGTTAAATCCTCCATGGCGCTAAGGGACCTCGGAATCAGGCGGTAAGGGTCGGCGCTGTTTACGCTGCCGTAAACCCCTTACCGCCTGGGTCGTAATGAGGCCCTATGTGTCATATACTTCATCTGGAGTTATCGACATATCTTAAATCCATCTTATCGCATCTTTCATACAAATTCGCGCTTCCTCCCCTTTTAATTCACAGCGAGGAGAAAACCGTTTCTGTAAGTACATAATACCTAAACTACCACCATCTGCTTCCTCGTTCTGTAACCCTTCCAACTCCTTCCTATACTCAAAACTCCTCTGAACATGCTCATATACCTTCTCCGTAGTATCTCTGGACAACGCTAAGGCGTTCAAATCCTGTAACCCCTGTGGGAAATCTACATTGTTTAATCTATTCAACATTATACTCAAATGAGTGCCTAATCCTTCAATAAAAACATTTTTCTCAGGAATGCCTTTTAAATTTTCGAGTGTGGAAAAAACATCAGCTTGTTCACCCTTCTCCATACAATGTTTAGCCCAAGCAATCAATTCATTCTTTTTGTCTGGGGACACAGTATTACGAGTCACAACCCTTGGTCTCGCTCCCTGGTCCACTACAAGCGATGCAGAATCACTTGGAAGAGGAAGAGTAGGTACATTCGAATATCAACAGGTGGAGGCAAGGGGGCAGGCAAAGGAGCGACAGCTGGAAGAACAACAGGAGGAACAGCAGGGAGGACCGGAGGAACTATAGGAGGGGGAACAACAACGGGAAGGGGCAAAGCGCCGGGAGGAGGGACGTACGGAGGTGGCGCGGAGGCATCGGGCCTTCGTTCATGCAAAAGTTTATTAATCAATTCGTCTGACGTATGAAAATCTTTTCAAGGGTAGATTTTCTGAATGCCTAATTGAAACACCCTGTCCGTGTTCCTAACTAACTCTAATTGTTTATTTTGGTCATATAACCGTGCCTTGTCATATGTCTACGCATATGTTTCTCTCTACTCTTTTGTTGATGCAAAGCTTCTGTTTTCCAACTGTGCAATGCATCAAATGCTGCAGGTCTAGCCTTTTTCTTTACTAATACAGACTCTAGATATTCTATACGAGGGATTTCAAAACTACCATTGGTTGGCCACCGAAGATTAGAATTATGTGTGGTCTGTCTGTGCCAAATTGTCCTTAAATGCTATACTACCAAAGCCTTTCTTACAGTGCATAGTACATGCCAGCGACCCCTCCTGTGGTGCAGGACGGCTATCTTCCAAAGATTGTCTGTCGCTGCGGAATAATGCCCTAAAGCAGGCAGACAATTTCCCAGGCATATCAAAGTTCTGGTGTTACCTGGTTAAGTATTTATGCTCGCGAGTACAATGCGCCAAATTCAAATTGTCAGGGTTAAATTAAGAATCGGGACACGATTCACCTGACCAAAGGACTGGGAGGCCCGATCGGGTTACTAAGAACAATGCTAAGGACCACCTGTCTGGTGATTTTCAGCAAATTTACCCACCTCGATATATGGACCCTGGTCAAGACGTCGTCTCGGGCTACAGCTCACCGTTCAGGGATTGGATCATGCAGTTTTGTCGAGGAATTCGCTTGTCGTCTAGAGTGGCCGTTTCTGTTGGCACCGTCCGATCCCGGTCCGATAGCCGAGCCAACCTTCAACGAGACGAAGTCGATCTTGAGGGTCCCTATTCAGGCGCCATCTGTGGAATCAGAAAAATTCAATATTAAGGCTTTTACACCATGCAGAGGAAAATACACCGACACGGGCTTGTAAAGATTCCCAGAATCTTTATTACAAGAAACTGAACAGTATCGAACAAAATACACAAATATCTATTTGGCTGTCAATACATCACAGAGACCACCAGCAGGGTTCAATGTGAGCAGTGAGCAGAATTTGCTAGCTGGACATCAGCATATTTATACAGTTTGTTATAATGATGTCCAGCCTCTTACAAGTTAATTATACACTGGGCTAGGGTCGCGCCAGGTTTGTTTCCTAATTTACATATCTCGTGCATGCAATATACTTTTAAATACATTTACTAACAAACATTATTATTCTCTAATTTAACGTTACACTCTTTACACATTGCTTTAATACAGATCAACCAAATGTTTTGCATGTTGTATTTGGATAGCATTATTGTTCTTGTATACTTGTACGTTACCATTGTTGATTCAAGTAATCCCCTGATCCCGAGGTCAGCAAAGGACAAGGTCTACATGACCCTAACATGTAGCCTGAAGGCAGGTTGGACATTAACCCTCCTACGGAGGTTGAAGAGGTTAAGGCAAGAACAAGAGCACACGAGACAGCCATTTTAGACAACAGGGTGACTTTGTACAATAAACTAAAATGGCGGTTCTAACCTAAAATGGAGACTTGATTCACTTGAGGTCACGACCTTGTAATACGGATTTTCCTCGCAAAGCGACTGGGCATAGGACAACATATACAATGAGGACAAAACAATATTATATCAGTTTAACAGGGAGAGCTTGGGCAGAGCTCAACAAGAAGCTTTTTACCAAAGGGTGTGGAGAATGAATGAACAGAGACAGCACCGACGAGCACGCCTAATCCAGTGATGTAAGGGTCAAGCTTAGGCCTTGCAATTCAATCAAGTGCTGATATAATGGCAGAATCAATATGGACGTTCATAAACCGAGCCAAAAAGAGACAGGAAGACAAGGAAAGACTTACTGGACTTCCGCCTTCTCAAATGATACAGATGAACATGTCCGGATCATCAATGGAGATGTCTGAGAATCCTCCAGCAAGAAGGAGCTATACAGACATACTGCGTGACATGCTTGTGAAAGCTCATATCAAAAGAATAAGAGCCAGAAGAAGCACACAAGAAGACAATAACTAATTGAACGATTACCTGGACAGCAGAGCACACTTAGGAAACAACATATGGTACCAACATATGAAGGAAGTTGGAAGACGAACTTCAGAGGACGAATGCTTTGTTTGTGCACTCCTACCGTACAGCATGGGGAAGTCAAAAATCTAGCTGTTGAAATAGATGTCAAGACAGCGCACTGCCTATCACATTTAGAAATGAGCACGACCAGAGGCCAGTTCATGGGAAGTGATGCTTCTCTCAAATGGGCAACTGAAGCAACTGACCCAGATGAAGATGATTATGTCCAAGACATAAAGACGAGAAACAATGGCAAAACAAAGAACATTGTGATCAGATATGAGAATCTTGGAGTTAAAGGAGCGGAGATCAGAAGAGAAACAAACAAAAAGCAGAACGTCAAAGGGAAATACACAGAAGAAGCTCGGAGATGGAAGGACAGAGGTCAAAAGCAAATTTGGGGAACAGTGCTTTCTCCAGAAGGATGGGAGAAAGGAGTAGTGATCTGCAGAGCATGGATGATCATTGGATACTATAAAGAAACAATTGAAAATGCACAAATGATATGCAAACCATTATGGCCGAGACTTGCAAGATTGCTAACATGGGTCGAAGATAGAGGAGGACCCCTACAGAGAGTGCTATTGGAGAATTCCAAACTGTGCTTCAGAAACAATGGCACAAGAAAAATGTGAGAAAATCAGAACTGCGGCTTAATCTTCGATGCTACAGGAATGATGCATGGAACAGCAGTGATCATGGATCATTATTGGGCGTGTGGATCCAAAGCATATATTAGATTGCCGAAGAATTGGAGAGGTATATGTACATTGGTAAGTGTCCATGTTTCAGCATTGGTGAATCAAAGAAGTGATCTGAATATTGACAGTTTCCCGAAAGCAGATGCTCACCTGACGAAGAAGAGATCTGTGGAACTAATAAACAGGATGAAGAGAGAGAAATACGTCTCTGCCAAATCGATAGAAGCCTTTGATGCAATCCCATATGAACATAGGTTATTCAGCTTAACCTCATCAGTGTTCACGACTATCCTGATGCCAAGAATTCAGGTTGGAGCAAATACTAAATGGTTGCAGATAACCAGATGGGAGTTACTGCAGACCATCAACACAACCATAAAGGGATTTAATGCACTCAAAGAAGAGTTAAGAGCAATTCGACTAATGATGCTCCAGAACAGATATGTTCTAGACATGATCACAGCTATGGATGGAGGTGTTTGTGCAAAAATAGGAGAATCATGTTGCACATTTATACCGTCACATGATGACAAAAATGGAACCTTAACAGAAGCCATAGGTATGCTGACAAAACTACAGAATCAGATGATAGACGAAGTTGACGAAGTGGACGATGACAGTTGGTTTGGATCACTATTTTCATGGGTTCCACAATGGATGGCAGATGCATTCAAGTTCCTAGGAGCCCTGTTGGTAATGATATTGCTTGGATTCTGTATAAACAAGCTAATAATCTCTCAGCGCCAGAAAACTGCAAAAAGGCCATAGGGATGAAATCATGATTGATGTCGAGTCAGGATGCAAGCCCAAGGACCTGACTGACAAAGAAATAAGAGACTTTGTGAAGGCCAACATTTATGCACCAGAAGGAACAAAGTTTATTAACCAAAGAAACATAGAAAATATGTGGGAAAATGGATCTATTACAATCCAAGTGGAGAATGTCAATTAATGACATGGAACAAAGAAAAGCACGTAAGAACAGCAGGATGCTTGAAGGAGACATAAAGATATGGACCCCAAAGAAGCATTTCTTCAGACCTAGATTTCTAGATCCAGAGGATGAAATAAAAGTGAATGCAAAGAAAGAAGTGAGAATGGTCAATGAATTGCCCCGAGGGGGGAGTGAAGAGGAAGTGCCAAGTGTCATCCACACTCCAGCCACCCCCTTTGTAGTACCAGGTACGTTCACACCAAAATATGTGACTATGACAAATGGTGAAATGAGCGACACACCAGCAGGAAACACTCTTGATCCAATGTCCGTCAATAAAAAACTGATCTCATCTGCACCAAAAATACAAATACTATTGAGCGACCACCATATACCTTCATGATCCAATTACCATCAAAAGCATCCAAAAATCTCCAAAAGACCCCCCCCCCCAATCTGGAAAAGAAATTTGGAAACCATCAAAAGCAGTAACCTAGAAGAGCAGCTAGAATCCTCTAAACCATTGATCGCAACATTGGACGCAACTGACTTTAACAAAAAAGCAAACCTAATCCAGAAATGGATAGTTGAAACAATTGATAGCATCTCCCTGGAAAAACACCTCATCCCATCACAAAATAAAGCAGTGGCAAGATGATTTGTTCTCCAGCTCAATACAATGAAAAAAAGAAACCGGAAGCTAGAACAAGAAAGGAGAAAAAAATGACACCAAACCAAACAAATAACTTATGTAATACAAATCTGAGCATACAAAAAGGCAATGCTTAAAGCAAAAAAGACCCAAATGACAAGAGCACAACTGCTCAGCATGGTGAAAAACAAAAAAAACGGCAGGCTCTCCAATGGACCCCTGTCCGCCAGACATCTACAAATCAATCCTTACTCAGGGCAAACCATCAGAATGCTACCTAAACCTCTACAATCTATCACTCTCAATTAGAAGAGTACCGCAAGCATTCAAATTCGCCTACATCAAGCCACTCCTCAAGGATACAATGGGTGGTGTGGAAGACCCCTTCAACTACAGTCCAAACTCAAACATTTCTTACCCAGCAAAACTATTAGAGACCTCTGTCTACAAACAAATACTATAACACGTACACATTAACCAACTTTTGGACCAAGCACAAGCAGGCTTCAGACTCATGAGAGGGAGGGAGACGGCACTACTCTCATATACAATGGGGGTCATTCCGAGTTTGGAGTCAGCCATGGTGCTATTAGCACCAAGGCTGCCTTCAAAATCGTTCTGGGTCCGGGTTCCTTGAATGGGGACCTACTGGGTCATTCCAACCTAGGTGGACCCGGTAAGTCCCCATTCAAAAAACCAATCCCTATTCCCATTTGTGCCCCCAAAGGTCTCAATGGGAATGGGGAGGGAGCTAATAATGGGCCGCTAATAGCGGGCCTGTTATTTGCTCCCTGGTCCCTTAGCGGCTCCCGCTAAGATTGGCTGGTAAAACCAGCCACCCTTAGAGGGACCCGCTAAGGGACTTACTGGTGCCATTAACACCCTACTGCCAGGGCCAGGGTTGGAATGACCCCCAATGACTTAAAGACCAACACAGACTCCAACACAAACTCAGCACTGATACTACTCAACCTCTCTGCAGCATTTGATACAATCAACCATAACATCCTCATTAAGAGACTGGAAGAAATAGGGACCGTCAACAGGGCTCTGCACTGTGTTAAATCTTTCTTGTCGGAAAGAAGAGAAAAAGTTTGGATAAAGCCATTCAAATCCGCACTGCGGGACACCATCTGTGGAGTACCACAAGGCTCCTCGTTATCCCCGCTACTCTTCAACATCTATATGACGCCGCTAATCAACCTGATCAAAATACACAACTTCACTTACTACAGCTATGCAGATGATACCCAAATCATCTAAAAAAATCAGCAATAAGAATAGAACACAATGCTAATAGACTACCTCAAATAACTCTATCAATCGATGAACACTAATAACCTCAAAATCAACCCAAACAAGATGTAAATGATGATTACATCATACAACCGAGGAAACAACCAGTTCATCCAATGGCCCACAGAACTGGGTACGCCACCCACGCCATCCAAAGTTGTCAAAAGCCTTGGAATCCTAATGGACAACTAGTTAACCCTAGAACAGGAAGTAAACATCATAATTAAGAAATGCTTCTTCCTTCTACACACGATCAAAAAGATTCTTCCATTCTTCTCCTTTACACACAAAAGACTGGCCATCATCTTCTTCATCGTGTCCAGGATAGACTACGACAACAGCCTATACCTCAGAATGCTGGAATACTTACTGAGGAAACTGCAACAAATACAGAACGCAGCTGTCAGACTTCTCCTGAAACTCTTGCGAAGGGACTACATCACACTTGTGCTAAGGATGCTAGATTGGCTCCCAATCAAAAAATAAATCACGTTCAAAACAATGCGCATAACACATAGAGAAATTCACGGCCAAGGAGCGGAATTCATACAAAAGAAAATCACCATCTACCAGCCGACTAGAAAACTTAGATCCAGCGACAACATCCTCTTAGAAATTAAACCGTACAAAGCAACATACTTGGTGGCTCAACATTCTCTTGCTTAGCTGTAAAACTTTGGAAATCTCTCTCCAGAGAGATACAAAAAATTAAGGACCATCTAAAATTCTGAAAACTCTGCTCGTCACCTCCAAACGGGATGCAAATGTGTGAACAACATCCATGCAACATGAAATGAACACAAAATTGAAAAGGAGTTGGGAGTAGGCCGGACTGGAGTGGAGGATGAACGAGAAGAGAAGCATGTGAATGGGAAGGGTGGTTTTGAGACCTGACTGTACCCATCCTGACTGTACCTCTCCCAACATCATAGATCTCTTTCTCTTTTTCCACTGAATCTTACTCGTCCACCCCCACCCTCCTTGCATCACAGATCTTCCAGAGCGCCAATAAATCATGCAGGTGGCAACAGTGCACAGTATAAGAACATTTATCATAACATGACATACGCTGCATTTTGAACATAACCTGCGTTTTGAAAGGCATTGCTGCCATATATGGTAGCACAAGAAATATTACTTCTCATTATCGTTGCCAGTGCTGGCATATAGGGGCTCATTCCGAGTTGCTTGGTAAAACAGCGGAAATACCGATTTGCCAATATTTACCTTTCCTGTGGGGAGATTGATGGAATTACCGGCATTGTAAGCGTCCGCAGGCACGGGCACATCCTCCTGCGGGAAATGGTAATACCGGCACAGCTGTGTCATGCACCAACAGGGATTGCAGAAAAAGGTGGGATGACCTGAAGTTAAGGATCCGTAGCCTCATTTTCAAGCAGAGGAGGGAGCGTGCTGTCACCAGAGGAGGCACAGTGGATCCCCCCCTTTCCTCATGCCCTATAGGGGGCAGCAAGCAGCCTATGGAAGGCATTGATTGGATAGGAAGCACAGCGGTTGGATCAGGGGCCCAAGATGATGGTGGTAATTACAACTGCATGCACATGTGCATGTACACCCAATTGCATACATCCACCAGCATAGCTGCACAGAATGGGTATGCGAAATGTTTAAACACATGGCAGGCACAGCAAATTGGTAGTGAGCATACACACACACTTGTCAGGGGATGTGGTTGAATGTAGCACTGCACATTCAATACAGCTGAAACGTGCATGCATACACATGGACAAATGACAAGCACGCATGTGTGCCAAGATCATCCAGAAAGTGATGCCCCACCATACCCACAACAAAAGCCCACTTTGGAAGGCCAACAGTCAAAGTGCATATACATGCACAGTGTACACACTCAGCAGGCACCACCACCTTCACATACATGTATTGGCATGTATCAGAGCAATGGCACCCAAGCGACCCAAATTAAATGTTGCACTCTGGGACACACACAATGTGGCATGAGTGTAATGTAAGCCCACAAACATACCCGCTAGATGACTAACAACATGTTAGTACATTTCCAACAGGTGCACAGTCCATGGACCGTGAAGCAGCCGGCTCCTCAACGGCAGCAACATCAACTGCCCCCAGGCCTGCACATGCCAAATCGCCATCAGCAGGAGCAAGCGGAAGGTCTGAGCTGCCGGATCACCACCAGCATCTGTACCAACACCAACCTCTCCTCCACCTCCCACCACCGTGGAAGTGCCATCAAACTCTGAGGAGGACACAACACCCATGTCAGCAGACAGTGCCCCCCCCCACCAGCCAGGCAAGTGATGAAGATGTTACTACTGCTCTGAGTGCCTTGACACAGATAATGCCTGCAGTGCCACACACTGTGACTTTGACAGCTGTAGTGCACAGACCACAGGAAGCCAGCACGCCAGCATTCCCACTACGTGGAGTGCAGCACCTGGCATTGAAGGGCAAGAGGAGGCGGAGGAGGAGGAGGAGTACAGTGGTGACACAATACCATGCTTCAGCCCAGCCACCAAGTCAGCGCAGCCCACCACCAATGCCTGAGTCCAACTTCTGCACAATACGTGCAAGGCTGGAAACCATTGAGAAGCAGCAGACGGACAGACATACACTTGCATCCAGCAGGTGCAGGAAATGCTGGCAATGCAGGACGGCCTGCAGGAATGCACCCGCCACATTGCATGCTCACTGGGCCATGCCACTCTGGTCATGGTGACACTGGGTCAAAGGCTGCGTGAGCACACAGATTCTTCCTCGGCCTCAGCAGAGTCACTGAACCAGGCAATTCAGCCGACCCTCCAATACATCCATGCTGAGGGGTCTGAGCCATCCACTTCCATTACACCCACTGAGAGCTCACTACCAAGCACCCCAAGGCACTGGTTGCTGCACCACCTCACCACCAAGTCCAAGAGTCCAAAGAAATGACACTTTGACACTTTAGGGGTGATTCTGAGGGTCAGTGTGTGAGGAGGGTTTTCTGAGGATGGGTGTGTGGGGAAGTTGTTCTGAGGTTGGGCGTGTGGGGAGAGTGTTCTAATGGTGTGTGTGGGGTGGGCCATGATGTTGTGGCGATGTTTGTTTCACTTTGCACCTTGCTAGATTAAATACATTATTTCACTCGAAGCAATGAGGGGACATTCCTTATTGAGTGAAGTGTTTAATGTGCACAGTCAATATTCACTTAACACATGTGCAAGGGTTGTGAAGTTTGGTTTTCCTCATCCAAAGAAGTTGTCAATGAGTTCCTGGAGAGCCAGTCGTCCGAGCATGGCCTCTACATGCTCAGTGTGTGCATGTGTGCAGCCCACAGCCACTGGGTCGTCCTCCTCAGAGGGTGGCATGTCCACATCCATGGGCAAGGGAATTTTGCACTGGATGGATATGTTGTGCAACATAGCACATGCCAACACTATCTGGCCCACCTTGCCCAGCCTGTACATGAGTGCACCCACTGTGAGGTGTAGACATCGGAAGAGGACCTTTTACTGGCCATAGGTGCACTAATTCGACACACTGGTTCTGACATGGGCCTGGTTGTATGCCACCTCCTGTTGTGTCAGGAGACTCCTCAGAGGAGTCATCAGCCACAGAAGCTGTGGGTATCCTAGTAACCTGCAAGGGGAAGAGGAATATGTGTCAATCATGGTGATCTGTGGATGCGTCGCCTGCAACAGCTGCATCTCAATAGAGAGTCTCTGCATGCATGTCCCATGTGTCATCACCCTACACTTTTACACAAAATCCGGCCCTTGCATGTGGAGCCAACTACTCAGGGGGCATTAGGTCTGCCATTGTACATCTTGCACACACCTCACAGCTGACGCTCATGGCTCCATGGCCAGTGATTGATAGGGCAGCATGCCATGTTGGGTGGTTTGGGGTCTGTGCATTTCTCCCATGCATGGTTCCTGATGGTGGTCTGGGTTACACGCGCAAGTCATCTGTGTGGATCAGTTGATGGATACAAATACATGGTGCCCTGGTTATATGCCATGTGAAATGCCACTGTCATGCCCCTCAGTTGTAATTTATCAGGATGTCGTTACATGTATGACAGTGTTCTTTAGGCCTTTACATAACGAACACCCCATGGGCTCAATTGGTGTTGGTGGTCCCTACCCCTGTTTTTTCCCACCTCCCTCAGCTCGCGTCTGGTGCTGGACAGGCTCTTCAGACTTCCAGAGTGCTATAGTAGCAAATACTCTCCCTGTGTGCAATTTGTAATGTGTGGTTTGACTTTGCATGGACGGCAACCTTGGTCATTGGGTATGTTGCCATCTGTCTTCTTCGCACTTTATCCATTACTCTTTGGACACCTCCTGGCCATACTTTGGACACCACTGGATGGGCCAGCCCCCCACCCTTGCAGCCCATGCATGTAGTGTTATGTGTGATGTTGCATTCAGGTACCTGGAATCCAGTGTGTGTGGCTGGCCTGTTGGGAGAGCATGTCTTGGTGATTCACTGCTGCATCATGAGTCATGTCATACTGGAGGGTTGCAGCATGTCATGTGTTTGGTGTGCGGGTGGGTCCTGCATTGTTGTGGCCATGTCAGGGCATGTAATCTCTATGTGTGGGTAATCCCCTTTCATTGCATGCCACCTGTACAGCAAGGTCAGTGTGATAGAACATGTGCTCACCCAATGCCCAAGTCTATGGGCCTCTATGCACCTCCATGAACACAGGCATCATACTGTTCTGCATCACAGCACTGGGTGATCGTGGGGTTGGCATTACAGGTGACCTGGACATTAAGTGAATGGAACTGCTTCCTCTGAGTACTGAGTTGTTACCAGCTCTAAATGCATGCAATCCAGGGCTGCCACCACATTGGGCATGCGTGCAATGGCATAGAATCTTGCCTTTGTGGCATTCTCCTGTGCCAGGGTTGTGGGGGTTGCAATGTACTATCCCACATGGCACAGGAGTGCATCCAGCACCTGACTCAGCAGTTTGGAGAATGCAGGCTGAAAAATGCCATGCAACTCGGTCACAGTGTGCTGAAACGTGCTTGTGCCAAGTGCAGCACAGACACCAGCTTTACCAGTGGTGATATGGCTGCCCTGGTGCCGATCCTGCTATGTCTTCTTGGATCAGGTTGAGGAGATCAGCAATGCTCTCCCTGTCAAGGCGGCACAGGGTGATGATTTGCAGGTCAGTGAGGGTCCATTGTGTGGCCCTTATATGGGGTATGGGTGCACGCCTTAAATGGTGTTGCCTTCTCTCAATCGTCGTTCTCCTTCTCTTCCTCTCCACTGCCTCTTGTTCCCTTTGGTGGTCCTCCAGCACCAGCAGCACTATATTGGCCTGGAGCAGCTGCATGTCAATGCTGATTGCTCTCATTGGCAGCATGGTGGTATAAGGAAGTGTGTTTGGGGAAGATGTGGCCCTTGTACTCTTCCAGGGTGAACTGAATGCACCTGGGTGCATTGGGTGCACCTGTGGCCTCGTTTACCACACCTGAATGCATTTACCACCTGCTTTCAGGTGGAGGTATCCCTGCCTTGCTTTTGCCTGTAATACCAGCAAATATCAGCCAGTAATTCTGGCAAATCCGACATCGGGATATGCCGGTGAAACCATTGTGCCGATATTATTACTGGTGCAGGTTTCAGGACTATCTGGTATTTTAAGTGCTGGTTAATACCAGTGCCAGTAATTCCAGATGTGTTGATACTGAAGCTGGTAATTCCGGCAACTGTGTTCTGCACACTCGTACTTGGCTGGTCCGGTAAATGTGCCGGTAAACGTTATTACCTGCACTTATGCCGTATACCGGTTCACGTAGAATGAACCCCAAAGTGTGGGATACATCATGATAACATTTTAACATGTTGTACAAATTGAAGGGAACTCCAGGAATTTAGCTTTAGCAAGTATTACTTGGTCTGAGTAAAAATAAAGATGCCTACATTTTATCCACCAATATTGTAATCTAAGTACAGTTTAACTAGAATTGAAATACAGCATTTTAATTATCACAATTCTCAAGTAAAAAATAAAAACAAATTTAAAAAAAAGATGTTCACAATATATTTTTTCTGTTTAATAGATTTCAGACAATTCATATGTTAGTGCCTAGGTGTCATGCAAAATAAAATGTGGGACACCACCATGGAAATATTTTATGGTGAACATTATATCATCACAGATTCGTGTAGAGTCACCTAGAAAAAGTGTTTTACAGGGCCATGTTGCCATATGCTGTGGACCAAGGCATCATGAGCATGTGCTTTACAGTGGCAGTGCTGGCATATATTGTGGGCACCATTATGAAGGATTTAACAATAGCAATTTTGCCATATATTTAGGTATAGGCACTGCAAAAAGTATTTTGGAGGTTAATTGTGCTATATGTTGCAGACACAGACCCCATGAACATGTCCTTTGAATGGCATTGCTATAAAGTATTGCAGTGCACCACTACCATGAAAGTGTTTGACAGTGGCAATGCTGGCATATATTTGACCTCAAACTGCATGAAAATGTGTCCTGCAGGCAGTGAAAGAATATACTGTAGCGATACACCTCAAGAGCCTGTCCTTTACTCTGGCTGGTATGGTATTGGTATGGTAATATTTATTTGTAAAGCGCCTATATGATATGATATGATATGGCATTTATAACGTGCCTATACACAAGTGTTTCAAGGCGCAACGAGGCAAGGGAGGACACAGACAATGATCTTACTAGGCCAAGTGACATTGAGATCGTGCAAGTGCAGGGGAGAGCGGTGGGGAAAAGTGCGAGGGGAAAGGGGAAGTGCTGTACATGGGATCACAGAATAACAAGAAGTGCGGCCAACAGGTGGCAGGTGCAAATGTAAAGCGCAGACAGCAGGTGTCCAAAAGTGCTGGTAGAGGGACTGTAGCGTTACAGATACAGACCCAAGTGCAAGGGTTGCCGAGGGGCAATGTGGATGTGCATCTTGGTGGGCATTGACCTGGGCCCGAGATCAGAGGGTAGGCAGGTGACCAGTGCAGTTTCAGGCAGGAAATCAACAAGAGAGAGGAAGAGAGAAGGCAGAAGCAAAGAGGAAGGTCTTGAGATGCTTCCAGAACCGGAGATGGTTCTCCTCAAGGTTAAGAGGGGCAGGGAGGCTGTTCCAGAGGGAGGCCCCAGCCGAAGAAAGAAATATACCACCAACTTACTGCTTGGAGAAGCAACTGACCCTGAGAGAATTGGAGGCGGATGAGTAAAGAGCTCGAGAAGGAAGATATTTATGAAGAGAGAGTTGAAGGTATAGAGGCCCCTGGCCCCAGAAAGCCTTGTGGACAATGCAGAGGGTTTTGAACTTAATCCTGACAGCCACTGGGAGCAAGTGCAGGGATTTCAGTCCCAGAGAGATACAATCCCTGGGCTTGAGGCCAAGGACAAGTCTTGCAGTCCTGTTTTGGATGAGCTGGAGAGGGCGAAGAGTAGAAGCAGGCATATTTAAAAAGAGGCTGTTGCAGTAGTCCAGCCTAGAGAGAATCAGAGCTCTGGAGACAGTAAGCTTCTGGGGGAAGGAGAGGAACGGAAGAATACCTCTGAGGAGGTGCAGTTGGTAGTTCGACTTCTTAGAGATGTCAGAGATGTGAGGAGAAAAGGAGAGTGTGGCGTCGAAGATGACCCCAGGGTTCTTAGCCTCACAGGTGGGAGCAGTAAAAGGGCCAAGGGAGGCCGGCCAGAGAGTGAAAGGAAAGGAGGGTGCAGGTGTGCCGATGAGGAGAATCTCCGTCTTACTGGCATTTAGGCAGAGATTGTTGGCAACACATCCCTTCTGGATAGCAGACAGACAGTCAGAGATGAGAGGAAGAGAAGAGGTGGCAGAAGGGAGCCTGAAAAAGGGTTGAGTGTCATCCGCATAGCACTCAAAGTTGTAGCAGAGAGCTGCAATGTGGTGGGCAAGAGGTGCCAGGTACTGGTTGAACAGCCAGGGAAAGAGGTTAGGCCCCTGGGGAACACCACAGGTAGAGAATGAGATAGAGAACCTGGGAGGGTCAATCAGAGAGGAAAGAGGTCAACCACACGAGGGCCTGATGATTGATAACCAGGTTATCATTGAGACGATTGAGCAGGATAGCATAGTTGACTGTGTCAAAGGCAGAAGAGGGATTGAGTAAGATGAGGATAGAGGGGAGATTAGAATCGAGGTTGGAGAGAAGGTTTTCACGAATGTTCAGGAGAACAGTTTCCGTGCTTCTGACTGCACTGAAGCCAGACTGATGGTTATGGGGACAACCTACAGATTCAGTATCAAGATTACACTTGGAGATGGGCAGCCATTCCAGGAGTTTTCCCAGGAAAGGAGTGCTGGAAATCGGGCAATAGTTAGCCGGGCAGGTGGGGTCCGATATGAGTTTCTTGAGAAGAGGATGCACATTAGTGGGGATGGGAAGGCTCCAGTGGTGAAGGAGTGGCTGCGGACATCAGCCAGGGCAGGAGCAAGGGTGTCAATGTAGTCCTTGATGGTTTTGGAAGAACAGAGAAGACCCTGTTTCGATGAGACTATCATAGATCAGACTTGTCTAGAAACCTTGTATTGGGAAAATAGAGGAAAGGTAGGAGGAGAGGTGGCCACAGTGGGGCCAGAGGAAGAGCAGAGCCTAGGAGGAGGAGGAGGAATAGGAGAGGATGAGAGAGTAGACATAAAGTCCAGAGTTTTAGAGATCAAATGTGAAGCCGGGGCCATGCAGAGGGCCTGCGAGGGGAATGGAGAGGTAGAGACTTCAGCAGGATTGGCCAGCTCCTTGCATATTTTAAAGAGTTTGGCCGAGTTGTTAGATGCCGCAGAGATGCAGGCTTGGATGTGGGCTCTCTGTTTGGTGCGTGCAGAGAGCCAGTATTGCCCTTGGAGCAAGCGGCAGGTCAATTTGTCAGAGGATGCACAAGAAGCTAGCGATTTCCTCTCATCCATCCTGCACTTGCATTTTTGGGTGACGAGATCAGAGTCATACCAGGAGTTGCACTTGGCTTTGGGCTTCAAGCGGATCCTCATGACAGGGGCAATAATGTCAAGAGTATCCGAGATAGCAAAGTGAAGCATGGAAAGCTCTGTGTCAGGATGTGAGTCAGCCAGAGGAGGAGGAGGGGGAGAGAAAGTGGCGGCGAAAGCCTCCACTGACACACGCTTCATAGGTTGGATGACCGAGAAAGTAGGTGGCAGTGCTGAAGTTGGCTTGGCCTGAGCTGTAGAGAAGGCGAGATGGGAGGAAAGGAGAAAGTGATTACTCCAGGAGAGAGGAGTGGTGAGAAGGATAGAGGGGAGGAGGTCTGAGGAGATCAGAACATCCAGAGTGTGGAGAATAGAAAGAGAGAGAGAGTGGCAGAGGTTGCAAAAAAAATCCAGTGGATGGACAGGAAGCCTCCAGGTGGATGTTAAAACCTCCAAGAAGGAGGAGTTGAGGGGTCGAGGCCAGGAGGGAGGAGGAGATGTCCGCTCACTCAGAGAGGAAGGAGGTGATCTGACCAAGTGGCCGATAGATAGTAGCCACGTAAGAGAGTAGCAAGGAGAGAGATAAAGCCTGCAGACAAGGCATTCAGAAGAGGAGCAGGCCTGCGTAGGAATGACAGAGGCCGGAATCCATTCCGGGAAGATCAGGGCTACGATCCCTCCAGCACAGCTGGATCTGGGCGCAGAGAGGATCTTGTAGCCATCAGGGAGGAGAGTGTCAAAGCTTTTGACAGAGCTTGCCATGAACCATGTCTTGGTGAGACTGGGATCATCAAGGTCAAGTTCTTCCAGGAGGCGGCAGATGTGAGAGGAGTGTTTGACAGTTGAGCGAGAGTTCAGAGTAGCAATATGGAGAAGGTTTCCAACCTTGAAAGACTTCCGGGGAGGGGTACAAATCAGAGGTGCGCCCTGCCGAGGTGTAGAAGGTGTAGAAGGAGCCCAAGGAGGGGCAGAAGAAGAAGGAGGAGAGGGCAAGGTAGGCAAGTAAGAGACAGAGGGGGGAGGCAAGGGAGCCGAGGAAGGGAGAGAAGGGACAGCAGGAGAAGAAAGGAAATTGATGAGGCACGGGAAGCATCTATCAAAGAGGAGAAGGTTGGCCTGAGGGCCTTGGACCAAGATGCTCCCATTCAGGTAAACATTAATGATGACCTTAGATGAGTGGAAGGGGGCCAGGAGGGCATCCCACTGGGTGCCACCATTGATGGGAGAAGAGAAAGGAGAGAGCACATAGACCATATGAAGAGTCTATAGGTCTGGCGAGGGCACGATAAAGAGGATGTTGGTGAGGGTCTGTCTGGAGGAAGAACTGATATAGGTGTCAGCGATGGGGAGGCCTGGGTTGGAGACCAGGATTCTTTTTTCAAGTTCATCCTACCAGACTTAGTAAGGAGAGCAGGATAGTCGATAGAGAAGCAGTTAGAAAAGATAGGAGAAACAGAGAGCACCATAGAGTATGTGGAGGAGAAAAGAGATGAAGAGGGGGTGGATGAGGAGGTAGGGGGGAGATACTAGGGGAGGATACAAAGGCAGTGCAAGCAGGCGAGACAGAAAGGGACAAGACAATAGCAGACAATTTACTAAGGAGACACAAGCTCAGTCGTAGGAGCGGTAGAAACAAGGCAGTCTGACAATAATAAGGTTACCAGGGCATCAAGAACAGAACAGTAGTTAAAAAAGACTAACTAGAGAAGGGTCGACCACAGCAGAACACTGAACAATATACAAAAGGACAAAGTGGTCCGCAAATGTAACCTGGAGGAAGGAAGAGTGCAGCAGACCACAAAGCAGTACAATGTAAGACAGGGCAGTCAGTGAGGAAAACCACAAGAAATAAAACAAAGCGCACAGTAGTCTACAAATGATGGCCTAGAAGAGAGAAGAATACAACTGAACCTAAGCAGAAGAAAGCAACCAGGGCAGTTGGTGAAGAAAAACACAAAGAGCAGAGCAGTCAACAAGTGATAAGCTAGTAGGAGGAAAGAATTCTAGAAGCTCCTCAAGACTTACCTTTTCACCTCCTCCTTACCCCTCTCCCTCCATTGCTAAATGCCACAGTCGCTGAGAATGGTGACCATGGCACTTATGTGTCCTTCTGGTTCCTGTCCTTCCCCCCAAATCACCTTCAGCCTCCGCCCACTCCCATCACTTGCCTTTGGGTGCCCACTGGCCTGTGCTATCTCACAGGCCACACCCTTTGTACTGGCAGTTGACCACTCTTACCAAGTGATCTCTGCCAGGCACTTAACAGCTGCTTACAACTTACCCCCTAGCACTTCCTTCTGTGGAACTCTTAGCACTTACCCCCCTCCCTCGTCCCTTCTCTCTCTCTGCACTTGCACGTTCTGAATGATCACAAGGCCTAGTAGGACCACCTCTTCCTTTCTCGTCATTGCTATTATATTTGCCTTTCGTTCCCATGTAACTTCCCTGTTGCCCTGTGGGCACTTTGAAAAAAAATGTACTTGCTGTGTAAACAACATACAAGTACACAATAAATAAATGAATTAAAAAAATAAATACATACTTTTTGCATACTGTGGGTTGTTCTTCAGTTGTTTCAGGGTTGCTCGTAGTTGCTGGTGATGTTCTGCCATCGAAGGTACATTACACACCGATAGGTTGGTGAACTCAGTGCTTCTAGGATGGAATCCCAACAAGGCATAGAATGGGGAATATCTGGTGGATTCATGATCCACATTGTTGAAGACAAATTTGCTGCCCAGTGGAGATCTGTCCATTCTTAGTTGTCCCTTTGCAGGGCCAACTGGTAACTCAAATACTGTTCTAGGACTGGGTTTGTTTGTTCCATTTGGAAGTTGGTCTGTGTGTGATAGGCCGTTAATAGGCGGACGTGTACACCCCGTGTTTGGCAAAAAATTGTCCAAAGTATTAGAGATGAATTAACTTCCACAATCATAAATTATTACTGATGGGATCCCATGTAATTTGACTATCTGACACATGAAGATGTGAGTCAATTCTGCAGATGTAGGAAACTTTGCTAAGTGGATGAAGTGCACCATCTTAAACAGTTGGTCAACCACCACAAGTATGGTGGTCTTTCTCCGATTACGCTACAAGTCTGTGATGAAGTCTAGAGATATTGTGTGCAAGGGAGCTGGGGTGATGGCCAATGGTTGTAAAAGTCCCTGAGAGTGTTGATGGGAGCTCTTGTTACCTGCACGGATGGTGCATGAGTGCACATATTTTTGAGTGTCTTGAAATAGCGTGGGTCACCAGCAGTATCGCTGTACCAGTTTCAGTGTCTTTTTGATGCCAAGATGACCCGCAAGAAGATGGTCATGGAATTGACCAGTGCCACCAGTTGTAGTTCCTGCTTTATTTCAGTATTTTTTTTACCATAAAAGCCAATACATAAAACATGAAAAACACAATATTAAACATAATATAAGTGTTTTATTTCAGTATTTTTTATGATAAAGGCCAATACATAAAACATGAAAAACACAGAATTAAACATAATATAAGATCAAGGAAAATCACAGGAAACTACAGCTTAAACATTCATAACGTAAATATCATCCAATTATACCTATGAATCATCTTATATTCGACAATTTGATTTTCAGAAAGTGGCTCATCACTCCCACACTCTTACCACTAACCACACCCATATACACACAACTCCTTTCCTATGCACACCACAGCAACAAAGACTCTGCACCAGACTGTTCCACCACTCCAACCTTTCCAAACACAAACAGCGACAACCACACCACAAAAAGCCACAATAACTACCCCCGTGACCACCCCATGCACACCACTAACTGCCCAGCACACCTCCAACAGTCACATTCAGCCACACCTGCCCAAGCATACCCACAACCCACCAAGCACTGGTACATAGGACAGTTTATTTTTCATGAGGGTAGGAAAGTGACACCTGAGAGAGTAGAAGCAATTATTAAGACCACAGAACCTAAAACGGTGAGGGAAATACAACAATATTTAGGCGTATGTAACTATTGGAGGTCCTGGGTTTTTGATTAGAATACATACATTCAACCACTTTTGAAAGGACTTAAAGAAGAACAGGTGGGCAAGAACATAATAATATGGACAGATGAAATACCTGAAGGATTTGAAGAATTAAAAAGGCCATCAGTACAGCCCCTGTGTTTGGAATTCCAGGTTATAATGAAGACTTTTATTTGTATTCTCATTCAAATGGAGAAGTCATGACAGCAGTCCTTAAAAAGAAAACAACATTAGGACATGGAAATAAACCATTAGCTTACTATAGTGGAATTTTAGAACCAGTTATGAAAGGGCATTATCCTTGTGAGCAGTCCTTAGCTGCTGCTGCAGCCGTGATTGAAAAGGCTTCAAGTACAAGGATGGCGTTTTCAGCTACTCTCGTAGAGCATACATTATTTGCAATTTAGAGAAGCCTAAAAGTACATTGTCTATACAAAGAGCATCATGATACATGCTAATTATATTGAATCCTTTTATAAAAATTGTTTGATATTAGACAGTGAATACAGCAATGTTCATAGCTGAACCAGTATGGGAGGATGATCATGTATATGATTGCACAACGTATACTGAAAACTATAATGAAATTCTGTAAAGCTAGAGAAAATGACCTTGGGAGGGGGAAGTTGTTTTTATTGGTGGTTCTTCAAAAATTAACCAAACGACTGGCGAAAGGCATACTGGATTTGCGGTAGTAAAGCTGAATTGAGAGGGTGAATTCGAGGTAGTGATAAGCGCAAGATTGCCTTTGCATTGCTCAGCACAGGCTACAGAATTAGTGGCGCTTATCGCAGCACTTCAGAGATTCGAATATGAGAAAGCGACAGTGAACTCTGACTCTGCCTATGTGATGTCAACCGTACACGCAGGTTTATCACTCTGGAAAAAGGAGAGGCTTCCTCTGCACAGACAGCACTCCAGTGTAACATGCAGCCCTATTGGACAAACCTATTTAAGTGCTACCATTGACCCTTGCAGACATAAAATGCACAGCACATACTAAAAGAGAAGACGTAATTTCCTGCAGAAAATAAGCTGCAGACTTAGAAGCCAAAAAGGCTGCCATATTTGAACAGCAGGAGAAGGGGCCTAAATGGGACTCCATGTGTTATGCCTATACTACCTTGAGTGTATGAGAGATGATATGCACTCATGTAACTGTATCAAATGTACCCTCAAACTGAAGGAGTGGAAGGATGTCATGTGGAAGGATGTCAGCTTGCACCACTGGATATCTTGTAGTGCTGAATGAAATCTGCAATGGGCAGAGTGATGGCATAAAGAAGCTATACGAGGACATTCTGAAACGATATGAAAATACTAAAGAGTAACGATGCAACTGAAGTGATAAGAGAAACATGTACAAAATGATAAAGTAATCATATATACAAAGAAGAATGAAGTAACTTGCTGACCAATAAGTGTAAATACGCAGCAATGCAAGGTAGATGAGACACATAGAAGCTTGCTATGGAGGAAAATATAACGTGGCAAGGACGGCCATGATAGGAAAATGGTAGGAAAAGTTAGCTTTGTGTGCTAAACAAAGAGGAGTCTATGTTGGCCTGGGATCAAGGATGCTATTTTTAATGAATAGCTGCAAAGCACAAAGGGAGCCAAATGGATAAGTCATGGATGTGAGAGATATTCCTCTTAGATTAAAGAAGAAGAAACCATTCAAAAGAGCCAAGTTTTGGACAATTGAAAGTGTATTATGTCTATACAAGTTGGAGTGAGCAAGTCTCTAGGGGCCAAGAGGAGCAATCACACCCAGCTTAATTAAATCAAATAGCAGTAAAGAAGAAGTTGAAATAGACACATTTGGAGTCTCCTCACACGTGATCCAGAAGACGAAAACAAGGGCTATTCATTAAGCTGTGGATGAAGATAGTGATGTGCTTGCACTCCCTTGAATGCCAGAGAACAGAGAGCAGGCTACAAGGTCAACTACAGACAGGAAACATTGGCTCATGGCCAGACTGATGAGAGATGATGGACCAATTGGGAAAGTGGTGAGTAATCTGACGTGACTCAAACACCTGGGTTTCGTTTTGCTTACGTGCTGCTAGCCGAGCCTAAAGTCCAAGGCTGGGAGAGGACGCCAACCAATTAGTGGGTCTATGGGTCTATGGGGCAACCCGTGATACAAGGTTGCATAGACTAATCCACTGCCATTAGGTCTGAAATAATCAGTATTATACCTATTTAGAGGTAGTTAGAGGCGTGTCTTACAGATAAGAGACAGCCAATGAAGTACTAACCCATGTATTCTATGAGTAGACATGTTCCCCTAACCAATCCCTCCCGTCAATAGGTTTTACAGTTTGCCACGTAGGATGATATCATAGATGGCTCATATCGGGGTATAAAACCTCTGTTTAATTAGGTTTGTGTGTGAGTGTGCAAGCATCAGTTCGATGTTTGCCAGTTTACCTTGCTCTATTAAATTGAGAATAAAACAGTACTTTGTCATATTCTTTGAGTCTGTCCCGCTATTTGGTGTGAGATCTTTACTGGTAATCCCATCTAGCAAAAGAGATGCTTTAAGGTGCTAGAGCCTAATAAGTGATGACCAAATCTAACTCAGAGAATAACAAAGTCCATCTGCACTGCCGGTCAATTAAAGCTGGAGCTGAATGCAGAAACTGCAAGTTACGTTGTTCCATTAGTATGGTGATGGTGTGGCTTGAAGCACATAGTGGGGCATTCCTTAAGGGCAGACTTGATGGGTAACGTTTCCTTTTCAGTGATGGTGTAGTTCACCTAAGCAGTATTTAGTTTTCTTTACCAAAAGGCCACCAGATGTAGTTCTCCAGTGCCAGTATATCTTTGTGAGAGGACCGCTCCCAAAGCCTGACTGGAGGCATCTGCCTCCAATAGATTTAAGTAAGCCAGATTAGCATGTCACAGGATCGGTGCTGTGAAAAAGTGTTCCTTTAGGTCCTTGAAGGCTTTTTCTGCTGCTTCTGACCATACACATATTTTCCCTTTCCTGAGGATCTCCGTAATGGGTTTTGTCATGGCCGAAACCCCAAAGAGGAAGCAGCGATACAAGTTTGCAAAGCCCAGGAAGCTTTGGACATCCTTGATCGAAGAGGGAGATGGCCATTTGGTCACAGCATCAACCTTCTTAAGATCTATCACTATGCCTTCGGGTGTCAGAATAAAACCCAGAAACTTGACCCGTTGCATGCAGAATGTGCATTTAACTAGCTTCACATGCATAACATAACATAACCAATATTTCTAGAGTTGTGCTTGGACCGCCCATACAAGTTAAATATGTTCTTCACTTGAGTATACCAGGATTTCGTTGATATAGACAATGACACAGATATCTAACAGCTCCCAGAGTACCTTGTTTATAAAGTATTGGAATGCTGCTGGTGCCTTGCATTAGCCAAAATTCATGACCCTGAACTCAAAGAGTTCATACTTGGTGCAGAATCCACTCAATGCCAGCCTCTACTTGACCAGAGGGTACGCCCCACACAAATGGAGCTTGGTGTAGATAGCGGCCTCCTTCATCTGGCCTAACAAGACTGGGATCAATGGGATTGGATGCTTGTTCTTGGTCGTAATCTTGTTTAGTCCACAGTAATTAATATAAGTACAGATATCCGCTTCCTTCTTGGGTACAAATATTAAGGGCGAGGAGACCAGTAACTTTAAATTAAGTATGAAGCTGTTTGTCAGGTAGTCATCGAAATACTGCCAGAGGTGCCTTTGTTCTGGCTCAGTTAGTGCATAAACCACACTGCATCGCAGTTAGGCTCAGGGTATCAAGTCAATCCTGCAGTCGTAGGGACTATGTGGGGAATCATGTTTGCCATTTCTTTGTCAAAAAGGTCTTTGCAGTCCTGATAATCTTTGAGAAGCCCTTTTACCGATTCCAACCCCGGATTCTCTGACCCGGTATGGGCCAGGAGACAGTGCTTCTGTGGCATCCCCCAAGTAAAACACATGGAACGGCTGGTAGCTGAAGTGAATTGCAAGGACGTCTCTCTCCAACATATCTGAGAGTTGTGTTCTGCTAGCCATGGAATTTTGAGAATGAATTTTCATTTTAGGGCATGGATCACATCGGACGATAAATCTGCGGTGTGACCACCCATGCATCGCAGCATCATTTTTTCCATCTGGTATTGCATGGGTCCAGATGTGAAGCTAGTGCCATCCACCGCACATATCTCTTCTGGGAGTTTTTTTGGGACTAAACGGGTTCCTAGAAGGCTGGCATAAACTCTATTAATATAATTCTTGGTAGATCCACAGTCAATAAATGCCACAGCTGCTTGGGGTTTGTGTCTGGGTATGGTCAATACCACTTGCAGTGTCACATCAGAGTGATCTCTGCTCTTAACTGAAGAAGTGAGGGAGGCCCTGTGTCGACCTGTTGGTGTTCTGAGCCATCAGGCCTCCTAGTTTTCTGCCCAGTTTCGCTTGTGCGTTGCCCATAGTACCCAGCTCCTTCGGGGTCTCTTTGACATAGTGGGGCATTTGTGGATAAAGTGCCCTGGCCTTCCACAGTAGAAGCAGAACTGATGTATACTCCATTTCACTCTTTCTTCCTTTGATATTGGTCCCTTCACTCCCCCAATCTGCATAGGTTCAGCAGCGTTTTCCCCACTCTGGGTTGCCACAGGTTAGCACACCTGGGGGGCGGAACATTATTGGGCGATGGTCCCTTTCCTCTCGTTGAGCCTATGGTCCATTTGAATGTCTATGTCAATGTACTCTGAACAGTCATGAGGAGAATTAATCACCTGAGCCAAAAACTCTTTCAATTCGGCTCTTAGGCCATGGTAGAATAGAGACGTCCTCTCATCGTCTGGCCAATTGGTCTCAATCACGAGACGGTTGAATGTGGTGATATAAGATTCTGGTTGACTTGCTTTAATCACAACAGCTTGTTATCAAGTGCTTGTGCGTGGGTTTTTCATGTAAACAGTTTTTTCATCTTCTCTTTAAACCCTCAGAGACCTTATAGCACTTGATCTTGACTTTTCACTAATGGGATAGACCAGTTGGCAGCATTGCCTCTCAAGTAGGATAACATAAAGGCCACTTTGGTAGAGTCATTGGGAAATGCTTGGGAGCAATGCATAAAATGCAGCTCACATGGATTCTCAAATTGAGCATACCTCAAGGGGTCACCATGGAACCTTTCTGGGGGGCTAAGGGCACAGGCCCTGGGGTGATTAACTGAATTGGAGGTGTGCTGTGCTGGATGTCCCACCCCTGGATTGGGGATAATTCTAAAGGGAGCCGCATGTAACAGGTCCAACTGGGCCTTTATGGTGGTAACCCTGGCAGTCACTGTGTCCATGCCATCCCCGGTGGTAACATGATCTTGGTGTAAGGCATGGATTTCTGCCCTACTGGCTCTCAATTCTGTGCATAATTCCTGCATTAAGGCTACTATGTCTTCTCCCATATCAGTATCCATAATGGCCAGGGAAGCCACTCTTTCATGTGCCAGACGTTCTGTAACATCTTA
This sequence comes from Ambystoma mexicanum, assembly GCF_040938575.1. NCBI lineage: Eukaryota > Metazoa > Chordata > Amphibia > Caudata > Ambystomatidae > Ambystoma > Ambystoma mexicanum. Next base: position 326,301,705 of record NC_090935.1, read on the forward strand.
CGTGTCTTCCCAGCTTCCCGGGAATGTATGGACACCGATACCTGAAGCTTGTGCCCGTGCTACTACTTAAACCGTCTCTGCTGGCCGGCTACATGTGATAAACAACCAGCAGTGAGAGTTCAGCGAAGGGGGGCTTGAAGTCTTCCCAACAGTCCCTGCAACCGCTGTGGCCCTCTTGTCTCAGCAGTACTCCACCTTCTTAGGATCTGAGCAAACAAACAAGAGATATAGATGTAGTTCCCTGATTCCTTAGTCCTAAAACCACCACCTCTGCCGTCTGGGTGTACCTCTATTGTGGTGGAGATCGCTTCCCTGCAACTCCAGATCTTATCCAGCAATGAGCTGGAGTTTATTCAGTGTGCAGGAGGTGTAGTGGAGTTATCCATCACACCCTGAGAGACTTTGTGCAATACAGAGGGTTAAAGTCACCTTTGTCTATATGCACACATGCAAATGTCCAGCGATTTCTCAGGATAATGTCCTAATCCTATTCTGCTATTCGTCTGTCTCTATGGGAAGGACCGCCTTCCTCAACTCAATCACAAGTTCCTTTCTTTTCTCCTTGATTCAGCAGGTGTGGTTTCACAGTGAGCACAGGCATAATGCAGCACAGCAAGTGCGTCTAGGTTGAGTGAGCCTCTAGGTAAGTGCCGGATGGGAGGACCGAGCCAGGGGTCCATACGTGACTCTGCACTAACCTTGTGTGATTTGTCTTTCATGTGCAGCTTTGCTGGGACCCTTGAATGTAGCAACTACAGCAGCGGAAAAGCGTGTCAAGAATGATAAGGCTTTTGTGTACTGCTACTCAGGTGTCTGGCTCCTCTAATCTTTCTTCTCCGGTTCTTCTTCCCTGGTATTCCTTTGTGTCTTCTTTTCCTTGTTGTCCTTTTTGTACTTCTCTCGTCCCTGTTTCTTCTTCCTTCCTCGCTTCCTGACCATTTTCTTCTCTGGGGCAGGTCTGCATTTAATGCAGGTGAAGCAGAGGTTCCAGGCAGGCTTCCTGGAATGTCTGGCATGGCTGCTTTAAATAGGCTTTTTTGTGTAATCATGTGAGATTTTCTACTCTCGCGAGATTTTCCCTTGAAATCTTGGATATCTCTGTGGATGGGCCTTGATTTGCCTGGACCTTGCCTGTCCTTGTCTTTTCTCCAATGCCTAACCAAAGCTGCCCAAGTTCCCCAGCTGGGCTCAATTTATGCTATGTTTGCTCTATTTTTATTTATTAATTTTTGTATACATTTGTGTAGCACCCAACCCCATAGGTATCATGGCCAAAGTCAACAGAATAAGATTAACAAGTCACAAAACAAGGGAGCATTTTGGTCATATTTGTAGAATGGAGGTATAGCGAGGCAGAGGAAGCAGATCCAGGATTCTAGGAGAGTCATATTTGTCAGACAGCCAGGTTTTCAGGGGGTTTCTGAAGGCAAGGTGAGAGGATTCATTCTTAATGTGGTCTGGGATAGAGTTCCACAGTGTGGGCGCTGTGACACAGAAAATGGAGCCACCAGCTCTTTTTCGGTTGAACCTGGAGATACGAAGGAGGAAACTGGATGAGGAGCGGAGCAGGCTATTAACGGTTTTGCAGGGGGTAAGGTGTCAGGGGACGTTCTGGTGAAGACAGCAGTGCATGATTGCTAAGGTTTTGAATTCAATTTTCACTTTAATAGGAAGTCAATATGCATCACATCTCGTGGCAGAAATCTGGTCGGAATGCTTAAGACCCAGTGCTGCTCTTAAAGCCTTGTTATGTAGCAGTTGGATCTTGGAAATGTTCTAAGCAGACGTGCCCACGAATAGCACATTATAATAAACCAAATTGCATGAGTATGCAGGCAAGAGTCGGGAAGTCAGATGGTGAGAGAAATGTTCTACTCAAAGCGATAAGCTTAGCTGTGCAGGCTGTCAAGGAAGCTAGAGCATTCATATGGCGAGTCATGTTGAGTTCAGAATCTAACGGGGTAATTCATAGAATAAATGTGCGCCGAAAAGGGGAGCGCCAGCGTGAAAATCGCAATGCATGCGTGCCAAAGCTGTGCACGCAGCCGTTGATCGATTCATGGAATGCGCTGCCCTAGTAAAAGCTGGGAGGTGCGCCAAATCCGTGGGTGGCGCACACGGGCGCACACGTCACTAAATGGCGTGCGCTAGGCACACAGGGAAAGCGCACATAGCGTAGCGCACACAAGAAAAGTGGGCAGAACACGGGGCGTAACATGCAGAATGGTCAATAACGCGTGAAAAAGTGGGCGTTACGGGGGACATATAGGAGGTAAATGCTCGCAACGCCCACACGCGCGCTAACAACACGTATTCATGGAATCGAACAGGGGAAAGGCGTGCGCCAAAAAAGACACGCTAAACCGGAAACACGTACGCCAGCAGGAAGCAGGCGTAAGCGGCCCCACATAGCATAAAAGTGCGCGCAAACAACAAACAAGCTCAGATGCTACGATGAATATACCGTTCCTCGCAGCAGTGGTCGTGGGACACCGCAGGAGGAGGAGGATAGCTAGGCTCCTCATTTTTTTACCCAGGACCAGCCTTTTTGAAATGCCTGATGACCAGGTGTATGGGAGGTACAGGTTTCCACCACACATAGGCCTAGACCTGGTGAGGGAGTGGTAGGATGACCTCACATCACCCACCCTGTGCTTGCAAGCACTGAGCCTCTTGCAAAAAGTGCTCAATGTACTGCACTTCTTGGCTACTGGTTCATTTCAGTGGACAAGTGCCATAGTGGAGTTGTGTCACAGGCCACTCAGTCACGCTGCCTACACCAGGTTTTGGCCATCATGACTGCACACCCCTCAGTCCGCAGGCACATATACATGCCCAGAGCACCCAGCAATTTTATGGGGTGGAACACTTCCCCAAAGTCTTAGGTGCCATTGATTGCACCCATGTGGCTCTACGTCCACCCAGGGCCACTGAGCATATCTATCGGAACCGCAAGCACTGGCATTCCATCAATGTGCAGGTTGTATGTGATGCCAAGGGAATCATCACCTCAGTATATGCCAACTATCCGGGGTCCAGCCATGATAGTTTCATATTCAGAATGTCACCCCTAAACCGGGACCTGGAAGCTGGCCGGCATGGCGACACATGGCTAATTGGTGAGTATAAATGCCTCTACACATGCATGCATGTCACAAACGGAGAAATGGGAAAACCCCACTAATGACAACCATTATCACCTCCCCACGGGACAGTGCCTACCCTCTGAGCACTTACATGATGACGCCAATTTGGAACCCCACCACACCTCCCGAGGTAAGATACAACACATCCCATATTGCAACCCGGGCATAGTGGAGCGCACATTCGGAGTGCTCAAGTCACGCTTTCACTCCCTTGACCGCTCTCGTGGGCAGCTGCTATATGCGCCCCCAGTAATGTGCAGGATCATAGTGGCAGCATGTGTCCTGCACAACGTTGCAACCCGGCAGGGCGTGCCAGTGGACATGGTGGTGCCCCCACGTCCCCAACCTCATGCACGGCCGCTGCGCATGGGAGGTGAAAGGGCATGTGGTGAGGCAGCCCGGACCCAGCTTGTGGCAAATTACTTCACCAAAAATCCCACCCCTGCGGAGTGCACACAGGCCTGGCACATACCAGCTCACAATCAATGATGATGACAAAAGGGGGACAGTCAACTGTCACAACCATACCAGCCTGAGATTGTTTACCTGGAAGTGATACATTGTGTGCATCCCTAGCTACTCAAAGACACCCAATGCTGTGTCACAAAAAGGCACAAATTCATGCAGCATGAAGGACTATCCCCTTGCAAAATACCACAACAAAATTGTGGCATGTCACACAACACCTCCCCAACACACCATGGCATGGCATGCAATGTGAAAGCAACCAAATGAATGCACAACACATGACACAAGTGTCACAAAGTGCACTCTTCTAAATGGAAACAGGCCACATATACTTACCAGCAAGAGAAAACATCAGTACATGATCAAACAGTGGCAATATATTACAATAAAAAATAAAAGTAGTGCAAGTGTCACAACCTGACTAAGGCAGCACATCGACCCCTTCCAACTGCAGATTGTTGCTGGAAGGCAAATGTATCAATGAACTGCATACAACATGAATTGCATCTGCAAAGTAGATGGGCTTGTTAAGACATGAAGAAGGTACATGTATATAAGGAAAAAGTCAGGGATGTAGAACCATACATAAATCCACCATGCAGTGGAGATTTCTACAATAATACCCACTAGGGATGTCTACACAGTTTTGACTACAGACTGTCCACACAATTTATGGGAGCCCAATGTCACTGTGTAAGTTACTGTCACTTGGTCACACCCTTTGCAAGCCCATGGAAAGGGGAAGCAGGAGGAGTGTGTGTGTCAGGAACCCAGGCATCTAACCCAAAGACAGGACAAGCCTGCATGTGCCCAGCTGGAATACACAGTGGATGCCTACAGGAGCCACACAAAGCAACACACTGTAAATAAAAAATTAAAAAAAATAAAAATCAAAAATCAAAAATGGCCATGTGTGGCCCGGGGGAGGGAGGCACCCAGGAGGGACGAGGTACAGGGTGCACCCTAACACCCACATGCGTGGATGTTGAGAAAAAAATACCTCCATGGGCTCATGGCCTGCACGGCTACTCTACAGTGGGAGAACTGCCATCGCTGTCATCACCCTGTGGTGGTACATCAGAAGGTGGCCGTGATATGGGAGGCAGACCACGCAAAGCCTGGCATCCTCCTCCATGGCAGCAAGCATGCAAGTCTGAAAGGTTTGGTTCTGCAGGATGATGATGGTGCAGAGATCCCCATGCAGCACCTCATGGGTAGCACGCATTTGTGCCTGCATGGCCTCGCGTGATGCCGGATCTCCTGACGGGTTGCCTGGAGCTCAGCTGAGAGTGTATGTGTCAGCTGCTCCAGCTGCTGTTCTGCCCTTGTACTCCGGGACACCTCAAGTTCACCCAGAGTATCTCTGAGGGACCTGTGTTCAAACCTGAGGGCTTCCCTGTGGGCATGTGACTCTACAGATATGGCTGTGCGCAGAGTCTCCAGTCCAGCCCATTGGTCCCTGTCGGACGCCAACATGTCCTCCCTGTTTGCTGGCAAATGGAGTCTGTTGCCTGCTGCAGGATCTCCACATGCCTTTCAGGGGGGAGAATGGAAGTGGCCACCCTATCCATTGCCTGAGCCATCATTTCACACAATGTCCTCTGTTGTGCTGCTATAGTGTAGATGGAGTTCTCCCACACAGTATTCCTGTTGGCGCACGGCCACCGCTTTGACGGGCACCACACCTGGTTGGGGCAAGGTGATGTGCACCTTGCTGTGCCGGCAATGCCTGAGGCTGCAGGACTGCATTCCTCCTTTGATCTGCTGGCCCAGGAACAGGAGCAAATATTGTGGAGTGTGACCCTGCATCCGTAACCGCCACAGGCGGACTTTCCGACACTGAAATCCCCATAGAGGGGTCTACCCCCAGTGCAGGTGGGTTGGACAGAACAGCATACCTGCCAGAAACACTCACCTGTGATGGCACATATGTCTCAATGTCCGATTCAGGCCCTGATTCATAGAGGTCTCCGGAGGTGTACCCAGAGACACCCGTGGACAGTATGGTCTGTATGAGTAATGGGTTTTCACCCACCACCACCCCACGTCCTCCACTGGTGCCCGGTTGTGGCTGTGAGTCCTCCTGGGTCTGCCCCATCTCCTCCACCTCAACAGCATCAAGTGCCTCATCATCTGCAAAAACATGAAAGATAACAAATGGAAACAGGCATGAGCACCATAGCACACACACATAGGCATGATGAGGCAGAGATCCAGTACATAAATGACACATGTCCCACATGACAATAACTCTGGCATGCATGCACTGTCAATGAGTTGGAAGGGGAGGCAAAAAGCACACACTGATGAGTGCAAGATGGAAAACCAACACATGTGCTGCATGCTGGATAGCACTGGCATAAAAAATTAGCCTGTGAGTGGCATGGAAAATCCACATACATGACACAGGTCAGCACACAGACGGCACGTACCATAGCCATGGCAGATTTGACAAGGACACCCAGATGGTAGCAAACCAGTACTTTCACCCATCCATGTGAGATGGACATCATGAAATAAAACATGTAAAAAAGAGTGAGAAAACAGGCATGTGCCACACGCTGCAACAAAGCCAGTGTTTACTGATGCAGTGATGGCAGGCACATGGATACATCAATGGTTGGTCACTTTGACATGAGAGGATACAATTGTCATGTTCAAAATTCAAACAGGGCCCCAAATGATAGTGTGCAGGCCATGTGTAGGTGCACATTACTCAATCAGCCTGATTGTAGAAATCTTTCCCCTAATAAGTCAAGAAATGTGGGCCATTGTGTGGTGTAATCAATGACAGAAGTATGTCACATTTGGGACAGTAGGCCACAAAAATGTCTGGTAAATATGCTAATCATTTCATCAATCAGGCTGAATGAAGAGGAAAACAGTATGAACAATGTTGTGGCAAGAGGACAGCTGAAGGCCAAGTGGATTAATCATGTGCAAAAAGTGAACTGTGGTCAGAAGGGATACTGTGAAACGGAAACACAAGGCCGGGGAATGGTTTTGAGGGACCACATAGGTGACCGATAGCAGTCATGACTAGACAGCCACACTGGCCCTCAATCAGAACACATCACCCAAGCAACATACACAAGGATTGCACACACATGCATGGTCACTCACCGGACATTGCTTCAAGATCTGGTAGGTCTCCCACGCCTTGGATCTGATCCTCTGTGATGAAGCCTCCAGTGACAGACTCATGTTCAGTGAGTTGTTCCTCCTCTGGTGGAGACCCACCGCCAGTCACCAGAGTAGAGGCATGATTTGAAGCCAGCTTGTTCTTTGCTCTGCGTTTCAGGTCATTCCAGCGCATAGAGCAATCATCAGCTGTGAGCTTCACAAATCCAAGGGAACTAATGTGGTCCGCGATGGTCTGCCAGTGGGCCCTACGTTGAGCAGTCATAGTCTTGCACCCTGCAGTCACCACCATTTCTAGTTCTGCACCATTGAAACTAGGCTTCCTTGACGTGCCGGAGTGGGTAGCCGTGTCTGGGGTCCCAGCCTGTACTGCAAGAGTACCCTTCTTCCTCTTGGAAGGTGGTGTGGACCCTGAGTGGCTTACACCGCTCTGGTTGGTAGGGGCAGAAGCGCAGGTGGACTGGGCACTGGAAGTTGCCAAAGGCACGATGACCAAAGGTCTCACTGCAGGCATTCACTGCTGGGTGATGTTGGCAGGACCAACCTCGGTGTGATGGACTTGGACCGACACTGTCCTGGCTGGGAGACTCGGAGCTGGGGTGGATTGAGCTGCAGCTGCCCCTGCAGCCTCCTCACCCTGGCTACTTGGGGCAGTAGATGACATTGCTGCCCCAGATCCACGTGGCCTGGTGACAGCAACTTTCAACACCACATGTGGCTTAGACTTGGTGACACGGAAGTCAGCCTGGGAGTCATCCTGTGCCAGTTCTGTTGACAATATGGGCCAGTTTAACAAGGGCTGAGCTGGGATAGTGTCAGCTACATCTCCCTGCACCATTGGGGGGGGCAGAGTTGTCCCTGATTGGTTCTCCACACACTGGCCTCTTGGGCCACCCTGCACATCCTGGCCACGTCCCCTACCGCGCCCACCTCTTTGAGGTCGGCCACCTTTGCCTCCCTTACTGCTTGGTCGCCTCCCAACCATGGCACTGATATTGTTGTGCGTATGGTAGTTCAATTGTTCTGGGCAATTGGGGTGAAAGGTGTAGGGTACTAGATGGATTTTGTACCCTAGTGCTCTAGCAAGGCTGTCTGTGACCCCTGGGGGAAGATGACAGGTCACACAACGCACAGGCACCCCGAAAACAATATTTAACGTGCACGCAACCCCTGGTAGACCACGTGGGTGGAAAAATGAACCTGCACTACGCTGTGGCACCCAGAAACACAAAAATAAGCGTATGCGTGGTACACGCAGCCTACAATGACCTCTGAATGGGTACGTGACACACGGAGGCAACCACAGTTGAAAAAGACGTGCGCGACTCACCGTCTGCCTGGCAAAAGAACGTGAAAAAGATGCACATGTGCGGTTTGGCAACACCCCCGCCAAAAGAAGAATTGAACGCTGTCTGAGTAAACAGGGAGTATGAACTGGAACCGTTGTGAAGTTATCGCGTGTGAACCGACAAGAAGTACAAGAATCACCTGCTCGCTCTCCACAAAAAGCACATACAAGAAAATGGCGCACTACACGTACCTTTTAAGCCAGCCCACACGTGCAACATCACTTACGCGCTTATGCGCTAAGGCCCTTTCCTCCAATTGCACGCAGTGACACCCGGATGTGCAGTTTTTGCACGTGTACAATCAACAGGCACCCGTGTTGATGGAAACGCCCTTGTGCGTCATGTCACAGACGCGCTTACGCCTTAAGGCTCTTTCCTCGAATTACACGCAGACGTGCAGTTTTTTCACGTGCCAAATCACTCCGTATCAAGCTGGCCACGCAACAACACTCGGAAGACCACTCTCCTGCCCAGAAGGGCATTTTCCTGCCCCCCAGAGCCCCGAGCATGCTCTCACCTGCCATGTGCTGCTGCCTGCCTGTCTGCTGCCCACGTGCCCTGCTGTTTGTTGGCTGCACGTCAGCCATCTGCAGGGGTGCAGTTGCTGTGACCACCCCTGCTGGAACAGAAGAATCCCGACTGGTATACCATCACTCAACAGCCCAGCCCTAAGACCCAGTTGCCCACCCACACCTGCCTCTGGGGTTGCCATGTCGGACACAACACCATCTGGCACCATCTGGCACCACTGGCACCACTGGCAACCCCCAGCCAGAGAGGCAGACCAGTGCCAGTGAAGTTGGTATCCTGGTGGAGCGAGTCCTGGGGCAGTATGGTGCCCTCTTTGGAAGTTCGCGCACCGACAGTGAAGGACGGAAGAGGATCTGGATGGACATCATGACTGCCATCAACGTGGAGGGGGTGGCAGTCCGCGACATTCAACACGTCTGGAAGTGCTGGGAGGACTTCAGGTCCAGGACCCTAAACAAGGCCCGGCCCGGCACATATTGAAGGCAGCAGATGCCAAGGGGTGCCGGGTCTGCCTAACCAATAACCAGATGAGGGTCCTGGAACGTATACGCCCAGCGCTCTACCTCCAGGTCCTTGAGAGGCAGACCCATCTGGAGATGAGCGGTAAGTGTACATGCGTACTGATTGGACGCTGTGCATGTTGAGGTGTGGCAGGAGTGTGCAGGTTGTACATATGTCTGTGTAGGGCCATGTATGCATGTGTATAGGGAAATGAGCCTGCCGCATGTGAGTCCTCTCATGTGTGAGACACATCGATGGTGTATGTGTTGGTAAGCATGCTGGCCAAATGCAGGTGTGGGTGCACACATTTTTACATTTCTGTGTATGTACAATGGCATGGTTGTGGTGTCACACATGGATGGTGGTTCCATCTGCATGTATCTGCACTATGTACATGTGCATGTGTGTTTATTTTACAAGTGTGCAACTGTGATACACCATGGATGCATTTGACAGTGACATGTAGGAGGCTGATTGCCAGATGTGACATGGATGGCGATCTTATCACTGTGACAGGTGGTGGAGATGTACAGATGCATGCATGTCTGGTGGCGTGTGTGCATGTGTTCTGCACTCCCCGTGTTGCATATGCTCACCTTCAGTTGCTCATGCTGTTGTTTTTGTATGGATGGTGCTGCCGGTGCAACATTCCTGTTGATGTGCTCATGTGTGTGAGTTCAAATAACATGTGTGTTGGGGAGGATGATGCCATGTCTGAGGTTTGACACTGCCACTCATGTACAACTGTCATGTGTTTATCAGACCATTGTACAGTGCCCTGATGCCTGTGTTCTATCTCTCCCTGTCTTTAGCATCAACTGATGAGGAGGGCGGAGACGATGCTGTGGAGCAAAGCGGCAGGGATCACACCGCCAGCCAGAGACGCAAGGCCCGGCCCTCCTCCCATGTTGTCATCTCGTCGGGGAGTGAGGAGTCTGGTGTCGCGTCCGTGGCCGCAACTGCCGAGGGTAGGTCCAAGAGGCGGAAGTTGGAGGTGGACTCCTCGGCAGCAGAAGGGGTAGCTGAGAGCCCACAGGGTCTGATGGAGGAAGATGGCACAGAGTCACCCAGGATGTTTGGGGCTTTGGTTGAGGAGGAGGCCGTGGAAGGGACACTCACGGGGTCTGGAGGGGGGGATTCCACTGGTGCTGGTGGTGCAGTCCCGAGACAGGGACAGGAGGAAGCACAGGCTGCCGCAGAGGTGCATGTGTGTAATCCTGTCCCCGATCCTGTGACTGCATCATCCCGCACCAGCAGGGATGCCTACGTCCAGACCCGTTTTCAGGGAGGGGATGAGCGCACAACAACTGGCCTTCCTCTCCCTGTGGACGTGGCAATCCGGGACCGTGTTGAGCCTGTCCTGGCTGGGAAGGCGTTGCGTCAACGGGGCATGCAGGATGACCTGCAGTGTTTTCGTGAAGACTCTGCATGTTATCTCGGATGCCTCTTTGATCGCGTCGACCTACTTGGACGGGTCACCAGTGCTGGATTCCTCCGTGTGCAGGACCTTGTACCGACCCCCTCCTCACCTGAACCCCCTATGTGCCAGTCATCCTCTGTGCCATATTCCAGCCCATGTATCACCTGGGCACCCTGTGGAGCTGCCACTGACCCAGCGGCCAGGCTGGTGGAGGACACATCCCTGCCACAGTCGGGAGTCGGAGGTCCAGCAGGGGTGGCCACACCAACAATTGCACCCCAGCAGGAGAAGGACATGCAGGCATCAAGAGGCAGGGCACAGGCACAGCAGCAGCACGCTCAAGGTGGGAGCGATGATGGCTCGGGCCATCAACATCAGAGGGGCAGGCATCGGCCGGAGGGCAGGAGGACCCTGGATTGGGAGTGTCTTCCATGTGGCAGCGGTTGGGCCAGCACATAGATGCCGAGCGGCAGCGGGCGGAAGAGGCACGGCTCACTATGGTTAGGGCGGAGAACTCCATGCGCAGGGCGCTGAGGCGGGCCGAGTGCCTCGAGGCAATTCACAGGGAGTTGGAGTTGGACATGGTGTTATCCCTGCGAAACCTCGCGGCCATGGAACAGGCCCGCCTCCAGGACATAGAACAGGAGTTGGATGATGCCCTGGCCCGGGAAATCGACAAGTGAGCCATAGGACTTGCCCGCCGCCATTGCATATAGTTAGTTTGTGTTAGGTTTCATTTATGTTTTTCTTTCATTTGGGGCGCTTGGACTATGCCCCACCTTTTTGTAGATAGTTGTTTATTAGGTAGTTTTTTTTGTACGTTTGATTTCAATGGTTGGGCTCATGGACCCTGGATTTGTTATTTATATATAGTTGAACAGTGGATTAATCATCATTCATTTATTTTTTCACCATGGAGCAATGGATTTTACTTATTTCTTTCCCTTTGGATTTGCTTTGTTGGACGGAGATTTTGGACACATCTTCATTTGGATTTATTTTGATTCTGATTTCATATATATTTCATTAATTTTGGGACATGCTGCATTTTATTTCTTATTTCCATTATTGTATGTTTTCATTTAATTCCCTTCATTTTGTGTTCAATACATTTTTGTTTGGTACTTCAATTTGTGGTATTCTCTCATTGGTTTCATGCATGTCACAATGTGGGTTTTCACATTCACTGGCACCCATTGTGTGTGTGTGTGACGAACATGTGTTGATGTACATACTTGCCATTTGGGTTGTATCATGTAATGGGCATTTCAATGTGGGGTGGATGGAATACTTGGTTGGCTCTTTGGACAGGGGTGGCATGCATTGGGCTTTGGGTGGCCATAAGGCCCATGATTGTGGATCATGATGACGTGTTGGGGTAACATGAGTCGGGGCCTGCTGGCAGGTGCCCGTCACTGCTGGGTGGGTGGGGGTGCAGGGGGATATGAGTCGGGGCCTGCTGGCAGGTGCCCGTCACTGCTGGGTGGGTGGGGGTGCAGGGGGACATGAGTCGGGGCCTGCTGCCAGGTAACCCGTCACTGCTGGGTGGGTGGGGTGCAGGGGGACATGAGTCGGGGCCTGCTGGCAGGTGCCCGTCACTGCTGGGTGGGTGGGGGTGCAGGGGGACATGAGTCGGGGCCTGCTGGCAGGTGCCCATCACTGCTGGGTGGGTGGGGGTTCAGGGGAACATGTGTCGGGGCCTGCTGCCAGGTGCCTGTCACTGCTGGGTGGATGGAGGTGCAAGGGGACATGAGTCGGGCCTGCTGCCAGGTGCCTGTCACTGCTGGATGGGTGGGGGTGCAGGGGGACATGAGTCGGTGCTCACTGGTGCATGGTGACATGTGGGTTGGCTGGGGGCATGCCCAGGGTGGATGGGCTACCTGCGGGGCATGCCCAAGGTGGATGGGCTGCCTGCGGGTCATGGGCTGGGGTGCAGGGTAGTCCCTTGTGGTGTGGGCTGCCTGCAGGGCCTGGGGAGTGGGGAGAGGGCACATCAGGGAGGACCCATACTGCCAATTCATGTGTGAAACGTCCGGCACACCCCCAAGGTACACGTACCCCTGTCACACAAGGCCTATCGCATGTGACACTCCCCACACACCCCCAAAATACACGTACCCCGCTCGCCCAAGACCTATCGCATGTGATACTCCCCACGCACCCCCAAAATACACGTACCCCGCTCGCCCAAGGCCTATCGCATGTGATACTCACCATGCACCGCCAGTAATACACGAACCCCGTTCCTCAGTGAAATCGCATGTGAAACTCCCCGCGCACTGCCAGAAATACACGTACCCACTAGCACAAGGCCTATCGCGTGTGAAACTTCCCGCGCACCCCCAAGATACACGTACACTGCTCGCCCAAGGCCTATCGTGTGTGAAACTTCCCACCCACCCCCAAGATACACGTACCACGCTTGCACAAGGCATATTGCATGTGAAACTCCCCACGCACCCCCAGGAATACACGTACCCCGCTCACACAGGACCTATTGCGTGTGAAACTTCCCACGCACCCCCAAGATACACGTACCCTGCTTGCACAAGGCATAATTCGTGTGATACTCTCCGCGCACCCCTAGTAATACACGTACCCCGCTCGAGCAGCAAAATCGCATGTGAAACTGCACGGGCACCCCAAAATACAAGTACCGCGCTCGCCCAAGGCCTATCGCATTTGAAACTTCCCACGCACCCCCAAGATACACGTACCCCACTTGCACAAGGCCTATCGCATGTGATACTCCCCATGCACCCCTCAGAATACACGTACCCTGCTCGCACAAGGCCTATTGCGTGTGATACTCCCCGCACACCCCTCAGAATACACGTACCCTGCTCGCCCAAGGCCTATCGCGTGTGAAACTTCCCGCGCACACCCCAAATGCACTGTACCAGCCCTGTGAACTGGTGCAGAGTTTTCGCGGCCCTTTGCGCTGCATTGGGGATTTCAATGCCTTATCCTTGCGCAAGAGGCGTTCTTGGGGGCGTAACTGGTGCTGCGGGATGTTCTCTGCGCCAGCGCTCAAAATGGCTTTGATATTCCATGAAAACGCGGTGCGCCAGAATGCTGTTTAGCGCACACGGCTGGCGCACGCTGGCGCACGCTACCTCTCTGCATCTGTGCTGAAATCTATGAATTACCCTGAAAGTGTTTTGATATGTTTGGAGACTTGAATCGAGGTGCCGTTAAGGATTTCAATCAGGCAATACACCATGGTCTCAGCCTAGTATGTAGTGCGCAAATGAAATACTTAGTTATTGTGTCTATAGGTTCAATATTCTGAGTGATATACCACTCATATCACACCCCTTCTTAAAACATCCCCAGGTCACAATGGACCAGGAATCAGGCTAGTTGGTAAAGGTAATATGTATTTATTTATTCAAAACAGACATATGTTTTAATATTTGGGGCAGCAATCACCAATGTGGTGACAATACAATCAGAAAAATAGGTAGGGCAGTTGAATTCACTTATAGCAATACAGAAGATAAAACACAGGGAAAAGAACAGTTTTGGCTTGTTGAAAAGATAGCGCTTCAGTTAAGATTTCCCCCTGAAAATTTCTCAACTCACAAAGAGGCAATTCTACACAGATGTAAATAAGCAGCAGGTATTCAGTAATAAAGATCAGAGTACAGGGTCTGAATACAATCTCCCGTCCCCAAACAAGAAATAAAAACGTTTTGGAAATTGTCCACCTTTTAAAATGACATTCGAAAATTGGCTTAGAAAAACAATGAAAAGTGTGCAAAAATCCTTAAAATGATATAAATTCCCATGGGAGCAACACTGAAAAGATCCTAACAAATATAAGCTAAAATATGAGCAACAGTACACACTTTGAATTGGAATGGAAGTTTGGAAATACTTTGAATTGAAATGTACACGTGTAAAACTAATTTTCACTAAATTGATTTTAAGAACAATGGGTCAAATACATGTTTCTGTTTTTAGGTGTGGATGTAGCTAAAGATCATAGGTTTAAATCAGAGTTGAAATGAAGTCTCTAGCTATTAATCTGATGAAGTTATGCAGGTTTGAATGAGTGGTGTTTTTAGAAAAATAGAACAGAGAAAAACAGAAAATCGGTTTTAAAATGACAGGTTACTTTTACTTAAACTAGATTAATGGCAAAGAAAAAGACGAATGCCACCCGTGCATCTCCACAGTTACTTGGCCACTGTAACCCTTCACGTGGTGGATACCCCGTTTTCTTTATGGGAATTACTTGATTTAAACCAAATCACTAATGGCTATGGTCCAGTCCAACAAAAATGAATATAAAAATGGCACAAACACTAGGAATCACCTACAGGGTTGCAAGAATGGTTTTGACATGATTAGAGGTTCTTAAGTTAAAGATATGATGGTTTAGATAGGGACAGGGATAGGAAAAGGCAAGGCAAATATACTATGGTTTACTTTGATTCCTAGTTATACTTACAGTCCACTTTAAATTAAGATTTTGGACCATCAAGGGTTCTGGTCATCACGGATCGGGTCGACAGACAGCAGGGTACTTCTGATGGGGTCGATCAGCTGGGTGGTTCTGGTAAATTGGACTGGCACCTCAGACTGGACTGAACTGGATTGGATTGGCCCTTCTGGTTGCTGGACACTGTAGATCAGCGGGATGGCGAGTTTCAGCAGGCAAGCATTAACAGTAGCATGCCAAACTTGATCAAATTGCTTCTCTTAAGTTTTGGGATTGCTTCAGAATTTGAGCCTAGCTGAAAAATAGTTCAGTAATGCAGATGCTTTGGTTTGTAAAGAAATCTGGAATTAGGAACAAGATGGAGAATTCAGGAACAGGGCGCCACATGGAAACCAGGATGGAGTCAGGAATCAGTGTCTGTCTGTGTGTTGTGAGGTTCCCTTATTTATCCTGCCAAATAACATCAATCAGTTTATGGTAGGAGCAGACTTACAACCCACACCCACAAGTCTATGATTGGTCAAAAGCACAGTTCCCACCTTGCTTTTTGCTGGTTGGGTGACAGAAAGGGTTGTCATGTTTTATGATCTGGTATGGAAACCTCCTATAGTTATTGGGACCAAAATGTAACTTTCTCACAAATACATATTTATATAACTATGCCTTCTAAGAAAATCGGACACATACATTACATATTTCACGGGTCACATTTACATCCAACTCCCCAGTCGGTGGGACCTGGTTTTGTCTTTCTATTGAATTTTGGCAATTTCAATCAGAAAGGTCTGGCCTAACATTTCCTAATTCGGTACATATATGTGCAATCACCCCTAGACCACGGGTGCACAATATTAGACTTACTACATTAATAGTTTCTGCACAATTAGTCCTTTTTCATAACTTCAGTTCCTTACGCAGTAAGGAATACTACCAAGTCTTCAAATGGCTAGCATAAGTTCAGATTTATGTATTTTTCACTTGTTTACTTATTCTGGCTGCCAAGTTAAATATCTTGAGGTTTAGTGGCAAATGAGCATTTTAACTCCAAAAATCACATGTCAGTTTTTTTCTTTTTTTCTTCACAAGTGTGAGCAAATCACCAGTCCTTTGAAGTTCAATGAGAAGGCTCCTCCTGGATAGTGGAGCATCCTGCCCCTCCCCTGGAAGGATAAGTGTCCAAGCCTTTTATTGTCTTTGCCTAGGGCCGAGACAAATGTCTAATGAGGTCCTTTGTTATGAGTGTGTAAGGCCTCCCCATAGCAATTAGCCTTTCCTGCCAGCAGTGAAGTGTCAACCTTTCCCAGGCTGAAGACTGCCAGAGCAGAATTGTTTTTTTTAAATAGTTAATTAACTCAAAACTGGGTTTTAACTTTAAGATTCACCTAAATCTTTCATTTAAACATATGAAATGAACACAGTTTATAGGTGGATTTTTACATTAGCAATCCTTTGACATTTCTTAAAGAAGTAAGCCTTTAAACAAAAACATGCTTTCACAACAGGTGATTTTGCACTTCATTCATAAAAAGCACATCAAACTGCTTTCTTTAAATCTGATTTTCCTATGCAGCACATCCACATTTTATTCAGCATTAGGTCTTCCCTTGAGTGCTGGGATTGTTTTCAGTCTCGATGCATGTATCCTGTCTTTGGTTACAGTTTCTCCTTGCACAGCTGATTCTGTTACTTGTTGCAATTGTAGCTGAGTCTTTCATGTGGAAATGAAAACAAAGGTTCCTGGGCTGCTTTTTCCTTAGATACATTTTATAGAGCTGTCAGTCAATGAAGCCTGGTTCCTCTGAGCCACACTGGATGATCCTGGGCATTGCAGTACCCTTTTAATCTCAATGTTTCAATGGAAATAAATGGATCTTGCGCCAAAAACAGCACTTTTGAAGGTTGCAAAGCTAACATTTTAAAAGGAATTTCTGGTTTTCAGCACAATTCTGCTGCTTTGCTCCATGTTGAATCTGGCAGAGCCCACTGGCATGCTCCTGCAGTGAGAACTCTGTTTTCACCTCCCTTGACTGTTTGTGATGATCACAGGTTTCTTCAAGTGCAAGTTCTTCTTCCCTCAGCGAATTATGCGACACGCTCTCCTCGCTGGTTCTGGTCAGAATAGGAACGATACCCATGTCTTCGCTCATGCTTTCTTTTCCAGTGTGGAGCGACACTCTGGATTTCTTTAATTTCTTTCTCCCGGGTCCCTGGGGAGGTCCTCCTTGGTTATTAGGTACACGCAGTGCTAATACTAGAAAACAGAACACAACCCAGTTATGAAAATGTTCCCACTACTGCCCTCCAATAGGGATGACAGCCCTGGGGTTTACAATATTCCCTGCATGTATTCAATGACAATTTAAAACTTTCCTAGCTTTCCGAATTCTCTCTCTCTGGGTTTTCTGTAGGATCCTCTATTTGCAGCAAAGTATGCCTGGGGTGGCAACTCTTTAGCTGATTGATGTAGACCCGCTTTTTCTTTCATCAAGTCACATTTGGGGATGCAGATTCTGTAGGTGAGGCCTGTGATGGTGACCTCTCCTCCATTTCTGAACTTTCATTTCCTACCATAGCACTAGGGCTGACCGGAAGACTTTCTTTAGGATTGCCAGGACCCTGAGATTTACTCTCCAGTTGGGACCGGGCTCGGCAATAACTGGGGTCCAAATTAATCTCGAGTTGGGTGAGGAGGTGACTGCTCATGTAAAAGGTGGAAGGAACACCTCGTACGACCCAACAATTATGCATTATGCTTTTTTCACCTCTAAAAATTGTGGTCATGCAACTGCTAAGAAGAAGATGTTTGGAACGGGGGATTTCCAGGCCCCATACTCATGGACAAATGGACTCAACAGCGAGCAGGTTCTGGTCTTTTGGGAGTTTCTTGAATAATACTTCGCTGATAAAGCTTTCTTCGCTATTCAAGTCTACTCGGGCAAGGACAGGCTCCTTCCCGTCATTTAACTGAATCAGGAGAAAGAGCTGTTCGCCCTTTTACAGAATGCCAGCTACACTTGGTGCTGGTTTAATATCAATTTTGTCTATGGAATTGGGATTTTCTGATTGTGAATTAGTATAGAATTTCAGAGAATTTCCTTCCAGAGTGGACAGCCACTTGAGTCTGGAGGGAAGGTTGAAATGGAGAGGAGTTCCCATCACCAGTTTGTTGTCCCACAGCTATGATGATAATGTCGGGGATTTCGTTATTTTGAAGATAAAACTTAATTTGATCTGATTTTTGTTCAACCATGTGGCATGTGCCATTTTGACTAACATGCTTGACACTCTGTTTTAATTTAATTGGCCTGTGAGTCTGGGTCCAGAGTACCTTTTTCACACAGTCGATTAGGGGAGACAACCTACGGAGGATGTAATTCCCTAATAGACAGGGGGTTCCCTCTGGCACCACGACTATGATCAAATGCTTCATCTTGTGTCGCACAATTTTAATTTCCAGCTCTGCAGACTCCTCAACAGGAATTTCCTTCACGTCGAAGTTCTGGATTTGTCCAGGAAGAGGGGTGAGAGGGATCTGGTATCTCTCCCCCTTTCCTGAATTTAGCTGCTCAAAGGTCCTCTGTGACAGCAGAATTGCTTAGGATCCAAAGTCCACCAGTGCTGGAATTGCACATTGCCTTTGCACTTGGATGGAGGCGTAGAATCTACCTTCTTTCTCCTCCAATGGGCAAAGGTAATGGGCATTCTTGGTAAGCTGGGTGGTCAATTTACTAATTTCTGACTCCGACACCAGGATAGTTGGGTCAGAAGTCACTGTTGGAGTTGGGGAATCTGACACAGAATTTTGACACATCGCTCTTTGGGGAGTTTTTGGCTCCCCTTGTTCTGATTCTGGGCTGCCCACCTCCCTTCTAGGAGGCGGTTCCCAGAATGGAGTTGGGTAGTTTGGGAATCTGAACAGGAAATTTCACACTCAGGGATTCAAGGAGTCTCAGGCTCCTCCTTTTCTGATCCGGGCTGCCCCCCCCCCCTTTTGCAGACAGTCACCAGAATGGCTTTGGGGAGCTGGGAATCTTCTTTCTCTGATTCTGGGCCGCCCCCCTTTTTGGAGGCAGTCCCCAGAATAGGTTTGGGCATGATTCTGTGCGGGAGCCTGGGGATCTACAAATAAATGATGGCAGTTGGATATTGGGGAAGTTTTGGGCCCCCCTGGTTTTGGGCCACCTCCCCTTTTTGCCCCCTTTTTGGAGGCAGTCCCCAGAATAGGTTTGGGCATGATTCTGTGTGGGAGCTTGGGGATCTACAAAAAAATTATGGCAGTTGGCTATTGGGGAAGTTTTGGGCTCCCCTTTTTGCCCCCTTTTTGGAGGCAGTCGCCAGAATAGGTTTGGGTAATGAGGTTTTCTGGGTTATCATTCTGGGGTTCAATTATGGGCTCAGTCTCCAAATTCACCCAGTCTTCATTACGATCTCTCGGGACCAATTTTTCTTTGGGAGGAGATCCCTCATCCCTGATGGAGAAGATCTTTTTCCCAGAGTCCTCAGAGGACCCCTCTCCTTCAAATTGGAGGACGCTCACCTCCTCCACAAACTGGGTCTTTTTGGCCCTTTATTTCTCCTACTCGCCCTCTGTTCCTTAGGTTGCAGACTTTCGGGGGCAGGAGATTTTGTTTCCGGTTCCTGGGTTTCCAGGGGCTTTTCACAAGCAGGGAAGGAAGCTTCCTCTAAGGCTTTACACCCCCCATTCCCCTGTGCCTCCTCCCTTGGAACCGATGAGTTGTCAGGGTTCTCTCCTGGTCATTCTTCTGGAGTACCAGACCCTTGGTTTGGGGAGTTCTGAGCCGCCATGTTCATCTGAGGGTTCTGCTGAGCCCTCAATATGTGACCCAGATCCTGGCGCTCCAGTTGGGACACTGGCTCTGCTGGTACGGGGGTCTCTGGTCCATCGTAGGTGGATCACGGTAGGGGTAAGTGTCCCTTCTCCCATAATTTGGTGGCACACCATTCAAGATTGGTGTGCTGCCAATGATCTTTGTCTGAATGCCCGCAAGACTCAGATCCTCCTCACCGGCACACCTTAACCATCCTTTCCCCTCACTCTCTGGCCGACCTCCGTTGGCCCTTCTCCTACCCCCACCTGTGAGGCTTAGAACCTCGGGGTCATCTTTGACTCTACCCTTTCCTTCTCTGACCACATCTCTGAGGTCTCTTAAAAGTCAAATTTCCTACTGCACCTCCTCAGAGGTACTCTGCATTTCCTCTCCTTCCCCCAGAAGCTCATGGTATCCCAAGCTCTGGTTCTTTCTAGCTTGGACTATTGTAACAGCCTCTTTCTAAATCTACCTGCCTCTACTTTCCGCCCTCTTCAACTAATCCAGAACAGGACAGCGAGACTTGTCATTGGCCTCAAGCCCTGGGATTGTATCTCTCCAGCTCTGAAATCTCTCCCTTGGCTCCCAGTGGATGCAAGTATTACATTCAAAACCATCTGCATTGTCAACAAGGCTTTCTGGGGCCTGGGTCCAAAATACCTTCAGCTATCCCTCTGCAAATACCTCCCCTCTCGAGCTCTTCACTCCTCTACCTCCAACTCCCTCAGGGTCAGTCGTTTTTCAAAGAAACGAGCTGGGGGTAGATCTTTGTCTTCGGCTGGGGCCTCACTCTGGAACAGCCTCCCTGCCACCCTAAAACTTGAGGAGAACTATCTCCAGTCCCGGAAGCACCTCAAGACCTTCCTCTTTTCTTCTGCCTTCGCTCCCCCTTCCCCCTGCTGATCTGTTCTCTCTTGGCATCGTGCACCTGGCCACCCTCTGTCCTCTGGGCCCAGGTACCTGCTCACCCTGCCACCCTCCTGCACTGCCTCTGGGCCACCCCTTGCACTGGGGTCTGTATCTGTACCCATACAGCCTCCCTTCTTCTTCCTGCACTTATCAGAACTACCCTGTCTGCTGCCTTAAACCTAGCACTTGCAAATTGCTGGCTGCACTACCACTGTATGTTGCCTTTATTATTTATTGTTATTTATCTGTTTCTTCTCTGCTTCACACTTTCCACTTCTCCCCCCTTCCATGCACTTTTCCCCTCCCCCTCTCCCATGCACTTGCGCGTTCTCAATGTCACTGGGCCTAGTAAGATCGCTGTTTTGTTCTCCCCTGTTCCCCTCCCTTGCCTTGTCGCGCTCTGAAACATTTGTGTACGAGCGCGATAGAAATACAATTTCAGTATAAATATCAATATCCTGGGATGGGATAGTTTGGGTAACCCTCCACACTTGGCCTCCCCCCTCCCAGATTGGGCTGTCTGGGCTCAGGAAAGTGGGGAATGAAAGGAGTGTTGTTTTGTTGGTTGAAGTTTTGTGGGTACCGGGGAAAGGAACTCAACCCGGCATTTGGGGGATTAATGCTCTAGGAGGGAAATTTCCTGGGTTGGTACTTACCTGGTTGGACCCCTCCTTGGGCTGGGGGAGTCCACACATACCCCAGGATGGGTGTGTTGCCCTTGTATCGGGGGCTAATGTAATCAGGGGAGTTAGGGATCCCATTTGTGGGATTACCTCCCTGACTGCCTGTCTGGGATTGGCCCAAGGGCCTTCTGGTTCTTTGGCTGAAAGGATTCTGTACAGGTATATTTTTAGGCCCCCCCATCTCCAGATCTAATATGGGGGCAACCCTCACCGCTGTCACCTTCGCAGCAGCAGGGGTGTTGGCTGGTTTGGGGTTTTTATTGGTGTTCTTACTATCTACAGGTTTCTGCACCTCATAAATACGGGTCGCCTGTTCTATGACCCAGTCCAGTTATCACTTCTCGTGAAAGCCCCTCACCAGCTGAGTCATGATGTATTTGGGGAGTGCATGGAAAAAGGTGTTACTGGACTCTATACTATCTGTGCGCACCGTCTGGTAGTCTGCACAAAGGCATGTTTGAGTTCCTGCATACATTCTTGTGGGCCTGTTCTTCCCCACTCTGCAGATTGTAGTCCGTCTTGCAGGCCTCTTGGGGGTTTCTATGGACAGAGAAGTGTTTTAAGATGGCTGCCCTGTAGGTAGACCATCTTGAGTGGTTCTGATCCTCCAGCCCAGCAAAGAATCTGGAGTACTCAGGGGAGAATGTCCATTTCACATATTGGATGCAATTCTGACTATCTTTCAGATGAAAAGTATCCATCATCTGTTCATATAATTCAAGGTGTTCCCAGACTGAATACTTGGCATTTTTATGATAGGGAGTTATAACACTCCTAATTGCCTTGATCTGCTTCAGGTGATCTGTTTGCATAGCCCTCTTGATTTTGTTTGCCTTTTTGGTCTTATTCACCCGCGTCCAATCATCCACTGATTCAGAGGCACTACTACTGGAGGTGGCTATCTGATCCTCTAGGCACTCCCTGATTCTGCAAGCTTGAGAGGGTCTTTCAGAATATGGGGGCCTAGTTTCCCTATTCCTGTGGTTCTCAGAAGAGTCTTCTGACTCTCCCCTTCTCCCAGGATTGGTGGAGTAACCCACTGCCCTAGCTGGGAAGAGGTCTTTAGGATACTCTTTTTGGGCTTAATTTCCTGGAGTTCCCCACCAAATTTAACAAACTAATCTTTTGGAAGGTGGTAGTTTTGTGGATCCAGTTCCCTGACTCTCCCCTCATAGGAGTCTTCCTTATCAGATAGGTTAGCCCTAACATTTGGGGATCTGTACAGAGACGCCCGTCCATCAATTTCTGGGAGGCACTGATCTGTCAGTCCCATTGTGCCAATTCTGCTGAAGTCTACCATCACAACGCCCCTGGTTCATGTGCGCCAGTGGACATGAAGGTGGCAGAGTTCATGGTACTGAAGGGGTTAGAGTCCCTGAGTACAGGGGTCCTGATGTTAGGATCAGGAGTGTATCTATCCCTCTCTACCTTTTCTCTTTCAGACCCTATTCCCTGGAGATATGCAAGAATCTGAGCCTTTTCTTCCTCTATTAGGGCTATACTGGTCTCAATAATTCGCTCTTGCATTGCTATCTGTTGGTGGAGCACATCATTCTTTTCACAGAGAGCCTCATTGTCTCTCTGCGCTTCCTGCTGGTCTGAAAATACTGGGCAATGTCTGCTGAAGGAGACTCACCTCCTGAGTTTTAGCATCATTGGTATGGGTGTTTTTTCCAGAGCATCCTCCACCCTTCTGGTGTGCTCTAGTAGCTTCTCATATTCTGTTTTTACTTCATTGAGTTCCTGGATGCCAGCTTTCTTCCCTCTAGCTTGGTTTTTAATTGGCTCACTTCCTGGCCTAAGGCGTCCCTCTCCCTTAGGGTGCCCCTCTGTTCAGCCAGGTCATCCCTTTGTTTTTGGAATGAACTGGATTTCTCATCAAACTCCTCTTGAGAGTGAAGGTCTTTAATAATTAATTAATTATTTTCCTCTTTCAAGGATTGTATGTGGTTTTGTAGGGTGACTATCTGTTCTGCGCAGATTCTATTATAATTTAATTGATGCAGCAGTTTCTGTTGACTCTGTTGTAAAGAGTCAACCCTTTCCTGGCACTCCTCTTTCAGTGCCTGTAATTGGGTGTCTTGCTCTGCATTGTCTTGCTGTAGGAGAGCCAGATCACCTTTTAATTTTGTAACATACTGTCTTGATTCTGTCTCTAATTTGTGGCTCTTCTGTAGCCTTTGTTCTGCAGAGTCCAGATCAGTCTGGATTTTCTGTAGTGTTTCCACTTGATTCTTTGCCAGAACTATGCTTTCTGCATGCTTTTCCTGCATTCCTCCTATGTGGAGTTATAGGTAGGCCGTTATTTTGGCAATTTTACTCTGCTCCTCTTTCACTTTTGGGGCCATATACAGTTCACTAAGAGCTTGGTGGAATGGGCCCTTGTCCTGCCATGTATCCAGGTCCATGGCAGTGACCTGTTCTTTGATATCTTGCAGCCAGACATGTTCATTCTGTTCGGGCCACTCACCCCTGACAAACAGTTTGTGCAGGCGGTGTTCCATAGCCATATTGATTTCTACTGTGATCGCCATTTTGGAACCATCAATTTCCTTATTAAATGGGTTGATTTGCTTTTTTTTCCAAACATGCCTGATTTTGGAGTATTTATTTTGAGAGGTGCTTGTACAGTGTAGCACAGTACACCAACCGAACAAAGTGTCTGTACCCTGCAGGTTAGTTTGCTGTGTTAGACTGTCACGGGTGGTAACTCGAACTCAAAATCACGGCCCGTGCCCCCAAATCTGTTAAGGATTTCAATCAGGCAATACACCCTGGTCCCAACCTAGTATGTAGTGCCCACATGAAATATTTATTTATTGTGTCTATAGGTTCAATATTCTGAGTGATATACCACTCATATCACACCCCTTCTCAAAACACCCCAGGTCACAATGGACCAGGAATCAGGCTGGTTGGTAAAGGTAATATTTATTCATTCAAATGAAACATATGTTTTAACATATGGGGCTTTTTAACAGAAGGGACAGCCCCTGCTGTGGAAGGACGAGGGCTCTAAAACAATGGAGAACAAAAAGGGCTCCAACCACAGATGTAATTCTTAACACTATCCTAATGTCGGAGTGTCTGCATGATTCTATTATAAATTATTTCAAAGTGGGGCTTCAAGTAGTAAACCAAGTATACTTTACATGCATAATCATGAAATGAACACAGTTTATAGGTGGATTTTTATATTAGCAATCCTTTGACATTTCTTAAAGAATTAAACATTTAAACAGAAATATGCTTTCACAACAGGCGATTTTGCACTTCATTCATAAAAAGCACATCAAACTGATTTCTTTAAATCCTATTTTCCTACGCACCACATACACATTTTATTCAGCATTATGTCTTCCCTTGAGTGCTGGGATTGTTTGCAGTCTGGCTACATGCATCCTGCCTTTGGTTAGAGTTTCTCCCTGCACTGCTGATTCTGTTACTTGTAATTTTAGCCATTTTTCCCCTGTGGAAATGAAAACAAAGGTTCCTGGGCTGCTTTTTCCTTAGATACATTGTATAGAGCTATCAGTCAATGAGGCCCGGTTCCTCTGAGCCACACTGGATGATCCTGGGTATTGCAGTACCATTTTAATCTCAATGATCCAATGGAAATTGTCAGGGCTGGGCAGGTTAGCAACACTTCTTGTAGTAAACATATGTTCTCCAATCATCAAAACCCTGTGAATCATGTGGTTAAACCTTATATGCAGTATGTCAGCAGGATTTTGCATCCATGTTGCAGGCTAAGTATGCAGGGACTCAGAATCCTAAAGAGACTACATTTCCCAGCAGGCCGTGTGCTTCACAGGCCTGCCGGGAGAAGAAGAAACACACGCGAGCCGCGCCCAACGAACTGCCCATGCGCGATCCGCGCCCACGCTTTTTCGCTTGCTATTCCGGCTTCTGAGGAGATCGGAGGTGTTTCCCAGCGCTCTGCCCAGGGCCAGTCTACGCGGGGCATTCCGCCCACCTCAACTCATCACAGGCCCCGCACCAGCATACAGATAATTGCTTTGGATAATATTGTGTGCGGAGAGAAAGACTAAACTAACTAAGCGATCGAGGTCGCAGACCTGGTAGACATATTTGGCGGCTCAGTCAGCAATGCATGCTAGAACATTAACCCGCATCCAGAGTGCATAGGGGAGACTGTGTGTTAGCTCAAGTACATTTCCGGGTGAGGCAACCTGGAACGTGCACTTCTGGTGATCCAGCGGGGCAGGGCAGGAGGCGCGGGGTGCGGAGCCTCGGGTGAAGACAACCCGACTCTAGCACACACGCGGGTAATGTTGGCCCATTGTTTTGGGGGCACAAACATAGTGTAAGAATGTATAGTAGACCCAGAACACGCTTATTGTGTTTTTTGGTATTTTCAGCGGAGATTCCTACGTATCCCTTGGGACATCCGTGTGTCGAGCTATGGAGAACAAGACTATGATCCCCAGCTAAGTACATTTCTGGTCCTTTGCTAATGTGCTCTGTAATGTCACAAGATGCTATGTAATGACGAGGATGCAGTTTAGCAGTGCACGTTAGCACGAGTCTTTAAACTGCATGAAGCTAATGCAGTGGGGGTAAAAGGCTAATGCTAACGCAGTGTTTGGGTGCAATGTATCATGGTTGAGGGCTCCAAGCAAAAGCTCTAGTAGTGGTTTCAGGTTCCACAACAAAGGCCCCCAGTTACTGGTCAACGGTTTGAATGAGTGTAAATGAGTGTAGCATGAATGGGCGCAGAACTCACCACAAGAATAACCAGTGGATGGGGCTGCAGGAGCGGAGGAGCATCTTTCCCTGATTACCCATTCTCATCCTTAACCTCTCCCTAATCCTTTTCCCGGTGACCCTACTTCCCGTACCCATCCACTCAACGGACCCTAACCCTCTTTCCCCGACGGGTTGCGGTATCCTGAGTTTCCTATTGGGTTCAGGTGCCAAGACCTTACGGGGAGGCAGGTGTTCGTGCTGCCTCTGTGCCAGACAAAACTGAAGATTCCCCAAGAGAAATAAATGGATCTAGCGACAAAACAGCACTTTTGAAGGTTGCAAAGCTAACATTTTAAAAGGCATTTTCTGTTTTCAGCACAATTCTGCTGCTTTGCTCCATGTTGAATATGGCATGCTACTGCAGTGTGAACTCTGTTTTCACCCCCCTTGACTGTGTGCGGCAGGGTGTGCAAGCAATTCTGTTTGTGACCAAAATGCACTTTCACTGGATTGTGGCACGCACAGGAGTCAGTGCATACACTTTGGGCTGTTTCTTTCACCATTTGTAAAGTGATGCAGTGGGGCACATTGTAATGGGTCAAAATATCCCACAAGATTGAGCTGTAGGAAGGATCCAACGATCTCAAGCGTTGTGGGGAGCCAACAATGAGAAGTTCAGTTTTGTCATCATAGAGTCATAGATTGTGCGAAGCCATCCAACTCTGGATGATGCTGTAAGTTTTGTTTGTTGACTTGATATCATGTTCATAGTTTCCTGTGAGGTTGAGAAGGATTTGGGTGTCGTCGGCGAAGTTGGTGTAGGGAATGTCAAGTGGTTGAGGAGATCAAATAAGGGTTTAGTGTAGGCATTAAATAGGGCAGGGGAGATGTATGAGCCTTGAGGTACACCAAAAGGAACAGGAATGGGGTCAGCAATGAAATCTCTAATGAAGACGCTTGAAGTACAGTCGCTCATGAATAATTTGACCCGAATGCTGCTTCATGGGAGAAGTGAAAGTCGATAGAAAGATCAAGGCAGAGGATGTCGTGATCAATGAGGTCAAAAGCTGCTGAGAGGTCAAGGAGGAGCATCATGGTGTCATTACCTGAGCCTCTGAATCTGTCATGGTGGACCTTGAGGTGAAGGAGGGCCGTTTCCAAACTGTGCATATGTCGGAAACCAGATTGTGAGGAGCCTAGAAGTTCATGTTGTTCAAGGTGGGCTTGGATCTTGGAGTATGCTATGCAGTCAAGGATTTTTAGAAGGAAGGGTACCACAGTGTTCTCTAGCACCTTGCAGCATCTCTTGTGCTAGATGGAATTACCAATAAATATCTCAGACCAAATAACCAGACAAACTCAAGGAATATGGCAAAGTACTACTTTATTCTCAGGTTAGTAAAGCAGGGTCAACCGGCAAACATCATACAGATGCTGGCACACTCACACACAATCTTGATAACACAGAGGTCATATACCCCAATATGTGTCATCTATAATGTCATGTCACCTACATGGCATACCATAAAACCTATTAGTGGGAGGGATTGGTAAGGGGAACAGATTTACTTATAGAATATATACGGGTTAATACTTCACTGGCTCTCTCTTATCTATAAGACAACCCTCGAACTACCGCTACATAAACATAATACTGATTATAGCAAACAAAATGGCAATTAATTGGTCTATGCAACATTGTACAGCAGGTTGCCGCATAGACACACTGATTGGTTGGCATTCTTAGCCAACCTTGGAATTTTAACTCAGCTAGCAGCACATAAGGAAACCAAAACCCAGGGGCTTGAATCACATCAGATTACTCCCTACTTTCCCAATTAGTCCATCATCTCTCATCAGACCATCCATGATCCAAAGTTTCACATCTGTAGTTGAACTTGTAGCCTGTTCTCTGTTCTAGGACATTGAAAGGAGTGAAAGCCCATCACAATCTTCATTCGTGGCTTAATGAACATCCCTTGTCTTTACCTTCTGAATCACATGTGAAGAGACCACTATTTTCTTCATTTCAGCCTATTATTTACTGCTATTTGATTTAGTTATAATGGGTGTCATTGCTCCTCTTGACCTCTAGAGATTTGCTCACTGTACCTTGTATAAACTTTACACACTTTTAATTGTCCAATATTTGGCTCTTGCAGATGTTTTCTTCTCTTTTAATCAAGAGAAATATGTCTTTTCCATGGCTAATCCGTCTGCCTCGCTTCATACATTGCAACTATTCTTTACAAATAGCATCCTTGATCCCAAGCCAACATTGATTCCTCTTGGTTTTTCACACAAAGCTGTTCTTTCAGCGTCTCCTGACTCTGCAACCCTGATTGGCTTCTGAGGTAGTTCAATTGAATATTTTCACAAGCCGGCATCCATTTTCCAACTATGGCCGTCCTTGCCACGTTATATATTCCTCTATAGCAAGTTTTTACGTATCTTTTCTACCATGCCCTACTGCATATTTACACATATTGGTCAGCAAGTTACTTTGTCTTCTTTTACATTCATGCTTACTTTATAGTTTTGTACATGTTTCTCTTATCATTTCAGCATGGCTTTGTATATCTTCTCCACGACATCATCCTGCCCTCTTCAGATTTCACTCAGCACTCCATGATGTCCAGTAGTGCGTGCTGACATCCTTCCATATGGCATCCTTCACACTTTCATTCCAAGGTTACATTCCATACAGTTGTGTCTGGGTGCATATCGTCTCTCATACATTCGAAGATGTATAGGCATAACACATGGAGTCTCACACAGGGCCCTACTCCTGCTGTTCCAGTATGATGGCGGTGAGGGGGCAGGAGTTAGGGAAGATGCGTCCAACTGCTCCTCTACAGTAGTGATGGGACAGTAGTTGGTAGGGAGGGAGAGATACAAGGAGGGTTTCTTGATGAGGGGGGAGTCCCAGACTACTTTGAGAGAGGTATGGACAGTGCTGGAAGCAAATGAGGCGTTCGACAATATTGGAGATGGTAGGTGCGAGAGTGGCTGCACACTTTTTGGTTATGTGTGCTGGGCATGCATTTGCAGCGGGATGGTTTGAGTTGTTGCATGGTTTTGAGGACTTCATCCGCAGTAACTGTGGAAAAGTAAAATTGGGAGTGGGTTGAAGAAGGGTGTGGGTAAGGTACACTAGAGAGGTGGGTTTGTAAAGGAGTTGGAGCTTTTTGGTGGAAATGTTCTCCCTAAGTTTGCCAATTTTGTTGGGCAGTGCTGATTGAATAGTAGACACCAAGATTTGTCTATAATGACCTGGAATGCATTAGGCACTGGGTTTTCCAGCTTTTTTAGGATGGCAAACAGCTTTTTAGGGCTAGATCTGGCTTCTGATATCCTTTTGTTGTCGGAGTTGGCTTTGGTAGTGATAAGTGTGTTCGTAATGGTTTTAACTGCAGCCTTAAGGGCATTTATATTCACAAGGGTGAAGATTTTCTCCAAGTATCTTCATGTGCTCGTTTGATGTGGCAGAGTGTGGTTATCTCATCTGTGAACCAGGTGTTGGCACGTTTGTCCGGTTTAGGGGTTTTAAGTGGCTGAGGCATGTTGGTCAATAGTGACTGAGAGGGCATCGAGGAGTAATGATGTGTGCACCTGGGGATTGTTAGGGGGAGATACATAGTGGGAGAAATGTTTGAGCAGTGTGGGGGATAACACTTTATCAGTAACTCTCAGAGTGCTATGGGTGAGTATGGAGGAGGGTGTAGTAACCGGATTGGTTGTTGAATTGGAATGGGATAGTTGGAACTCGATAAGGGAGTGGTCTGTCCAGGGCATTGGGCTAATAGCAGAGCCAGAGGCTGGAGTGTTGGTCATTAGGAGCCAATCTAGGATGCGTCCTTTAGAGTGAGTTGGGGAAGAGATAAATTGAGTGAAATTCATGGCAAAAGCCAGGTAGTTATATCTGTAGCCCTGGAGTTCGAAGTCTCATTAAAGCCTAAAGTTAAAGTCCCCAGTAGGATGAACTTGATGGCTGGTTTGATAAGGGGGGATAGGAGTAGGGGGATTTCCAGCTCTGGGCAGCTGAGCGAGTTAGGTTGGAAGGAAAGGAGAAGGAAATTAATTGTGGTTTGTGGGTTGAGGAGCAGTTTAGTAAATAGCATTTCATATCCCAGCTGTAGTGGGATGGGGATCTCTCTAACAGCTAGGGATGACCTAGCTTTAACGGCAATACCGCCTCTAGGTTTGCCAGAGTGATCCACTCTAAAGATAGAGTAGTCTGGAAGGACAGCCAGTGCGAGGGCTGATCCTGCAGCCCTGTGGAGCCAGGATTCAGTAATCGCAAGGAAGTCAAGCTAATGTTTGAGATTGAGGTCATCAATGAGAGAGGCATAGGCACATAAAGAGCGGGCATTAATCAATGCGTATTGGAGGATTGTGCTGTTTTCATATTTGGTTTGCTTATTGATTGATTGGGGCAAGGTATTTGAGAGGGGTATGGGGTGGAGGGAATCAGGGGGGTGAGGTGTGGGATGAGAAACAATGTAATCTGAGGGCACCAGAGCTCGGGTAGGAGTATATACTGACTGGCAGTTTTGGAGCTGTGGTCCAGGACCACATGTTGACTGATCTTGGTGGGACATGGTGGGGAGACTCACCCAAGTTTGAGGGGGAGTGGGTGGTGGGAGTTTGTGGGGGTAGTAGTAGAGGAGAGTTGTGGCAAGAAAGGGATGGGGAAGGGCAGAAGTGGTATGTTTGCTCTGACTGGAAGGCCAGTAGGATAAAGAGCAGTGAGTCTAATAAGGGGTGGTAAGAACTCAATAGATCTGGGGAGGAATCATTGAGCCACTGAAGGTGGGGTCTTAGCGAGGATGCGGTCATTAGGATTAGTGTTAGTGAGAATTACCTAAGTCATATGTAGCACATTGTTGTGCTTACTTGTAGTGGTGAGATGGCATGGGGTACCTAGATGTGGCAGGGGAGTGGGTGGGAATGGAGCAGGGGTTAGGGTGTGTGTGAGGAGTACTGGAGAAGGGGAGAGGTAATCTAGATGAAAATTACTATATTTTTCAATGCAGGTAAAGTGCACTTATTTGGCCCAATGAGGGCCAGATAGAGCAGCATGGTAGATAGAGGAGGGAGCCAGCAGGTAGGAGCAGGCTATGTAAATAGAAACTGGGGATTTGTTGAGATGCTATGCATACACGGACAGGCACAGGCTCTAGCCTTGCATGAGGGCCTGTATGGTGATGGTAGACAGGGCGGCAACCAATCCAAGGACTTTGGAAGCTGGGCTCTGAAGCAATCTGTGAGCTTTGCATGGGACATGGTTCCCTGCTTGTTTTAAGATGGCTATGACACTTGCCATTTATATTTCTAAGCATCTGCTAAGAGTTAATAGCTTAATTACAGCCGTAAATGAGCTACTGGTGTAAGAAAAATATAACTGAGTGTGCCTTGTGCCACTTGATTTGTAACTGTTCCTTGTGCTGAAATCCAGTTAAAATCCAACATTGACAAAGCCAAACATTTTGGCTTGTGCATAGGTATTTGCAGGCACTGCCATCACATGCTCAGGTAATCAAACAATGCTCCATGTTTTCATCTTATGGCCAAGTAGTACTGTTCTGTCAGTGCCTGCCAAATGCCTTATCCCATGCATGCACAAAAGCTAATTTATACTCGAAAACTATTTCGACCTCCTAGCCGTAACTGAAACCTGGCTGCACGAGGCAGCTCAATCTTCACTATCCCTAGCACTACCAACCAACTACTCCATATTTAGAACTGACACAGAAGGAAACCAAGACAGAGGAGTCATAATCATATCCTAATCCTCCCTCCCCATCAGAACTTCACCCTCCCAACCCTGCCTGACTATGAACTCCTATTAGCCAAAATTGAATCAAACCCCCAATCGACCATCAACATACTTCTCCTCTACTGCCAATCTAACAGCCTCAGCACCCCAGACACTGACATCCCCCTACTTATTGCCCCTCTCCACAAACCTAAAACCAAACTCCTACTACTAGGCGGTTTCAACCTAGGGTACAAAGACCCTGCTGACCTTAAGTCTTCAGCCCTCACCTCAGCCCTCGAGGAGATAGATTTCTCCCAAATTGTGTCCTCCCCCACCCACAATAAAGGAGAGATCCTTGACTGGATCCTACCCATCAGCCTACCCGTTCAAGTAGTTTACACAGACCATGTACCTTGGACAGACCACTCGCTAATCTGCTTTACCATAGCACTCTCACCCAGCACCACAGTGAGTGCCCCCCCCACCCATCACTACCGGTAAACTGGCCAAAGAACTTCTGGATCCTTCCATCCGTGCCTGACACCACTGTCCCCGAAATCATCCTCCTTACTGACAACACTGCACTCCTCAGTTCCTTAGACCAGCATGACCCGCTCAAAACCACGGCTCGCAAAAAAAATAGATACCATGTTTGGTTCACAGAGGAATTAATATCCCTCCACAAAGGCAGACGTGTCCAAGAGCATCTCTGGTGCAAAAACACCACTCCCACTGATAAGGAGGCTTTCAATGCCATTGCCCATACATATAAAACAGCTATCCAGACCACAAAAGCCAGCATCTACAATGTCAGAATTAACAAAGAAAGCTCTTACACAAACAAACTCTTCAAAATCCTCAAGGAACTTGAAACTCCGGCCCCCGAGAGCAACAATTTCCCTAAGGACAAAGTCTTATGCACCCTTATTCAATCAGCCCTAGCTAACATAATCAACAAGCTCAAAGACAAAACAATCCTCAAGGAAACCCTCCTCCCTCCCCCTGATCCCTGATGACCCCTCCATCACCCCTGCTCCCAAAACCCCCCTCTTCCACTTCACCCCTATCTCCTCTACTGACGTTCTCAACACCATCCAACACCTCAAAGGCACCAACTTCACTGGCGACATCTGACCAGCCCACCTCATCAAACTTCTGCCCTGACTCACTTGCACCCACTATTCCCAATTTCATTAACACTTCCTTCAACTGTCACAGAGTCTCCAATGCTATCAAAGAAGCCTTGGTCACACCACTCCTGAAAAAAACCTTCCCTTGACCCCACCCTCCCCACCAACTACTGCCCTATTACCACAGTGCCTTACTTTCTGATAATCCTCGACAGTACTGCCGACTCACAACTCCAAACTCATCTTGAAACCCACAACCTAATGGGCACTTGCCAGTCGGGGTTCAGACCCGGACAGAGCATGGTATCAGCCCTCCTCGATCTCAAGATCCAGCTAGACTTTATCCGTGATGTGGGGGATCTCGCCATCCTCCTATTTGATCTCTCTGCGGCATTCGATCTCGTTGACCATGCGATCATATGCCACCACCTCACTGCCACCTTCAACCTCTCATCTGACGTAGCTAACTGGATCGAGTGCTTCCTATCTGGATGGTACTCCAGGGTCTTCACCAGGGCCGAAGCAGCCAACCCCATTCCCGTCTCCTACGGTGCCCCACAAAGATCCTGTCTATCACCTACATTGTGCAATATGTACACTAATCCACTATTCATCCACCTGGATAGGCTAAACATCCCTTACACAAATTTCGCCGATGACACGCAAGTGCCCATTAAACCCACCAGCAACCACAAATTAGACTCTACAAGCATTAACTATATCTACAGCATCATCCAGGCCTGGTTGGCCACCCACCATCTCTGCCTGAATGATGATAAGACAGAGCTCCTAATCGTCGTCTCTCCACACCGCCTCAAAAACCTCAGCCCTGTCTTCACCTCTTTTTACATCGATGGGAACATCACTCCTGTATCACCCCACGTCAAAACACTGGGAGTTTATCTCGACTCTGAGCTAAACATGTATAAACATGTCGAGGTGGTTGCCTCCTCCGCCGCATACTCCACCATACTCATCCACATCTCCAGAAAATGTCTAACCATCAGCAACTGCCTTACCCTAGCCAGCGCAATCTTTGGAAGTAAACTGGATTACTGCAATGCCATCCTCGCAGGTACCTCTCACAAAATCCTAAACAATCTACAACTTATCCAAAACAACTCCCTCTCAGCAGTTTGGGGCCTGAAACATTCTGATCACATCTTGCTTGCGAGACAGGAAGCACACTGGCTACCCATAAAAGCACACATTGAGTTTAAAATAATGTCCATCACCCATCGCTGCCTCCACCACATGGCCCGCCTTACTTCACCCATCACATCACAAAAAAAACCGACCTACGCAGCCTGCGCTCCTCTTCATCCACCTCAAGTACCACCGCCAGATTCAACATAAAGAGAGCTGGCAGATCCTGCTACACCACACTTGCGCCCACCCTGGGAAACACCCTATCCACTCCATCCAAGATTTATCCTCCTACCTAGTCTTTCGCAAAAGAAAAAAAATCGACACTGTTCAACAAATACCCCTGAACCTTCTGCTAACCACACCCACCAGGTATGTACTGCAAGATAATCATGATCTGTAACTACAACCTGTAACTACAACCTGTATTGCTCTACCGCACCAGATCCTTACTGTATGTACTTTAACAGTAATCCTGCTACATGTAATGCAATTTTACTAGCGCTGTGATACCTCCGGCTCTGGCCGCTATCAACAAATAAAATAAATAAATAAAACTACTGCCTTTGCCAATGCTTGTTAGTCACTTGACAATGAAGGAGTTTTAAAGACATTTTGGGGGTCCATTTGGCTTCTTGGTTATCATGGGAAATAATTCCAGCTCAAAGTCCCAGCAAACAACTCTTCCACTTTACTAATATTTACATTTGCATCCGAAACTTCTCACGGTTCATATGTTATTTCTGTAGCATGTTTATGCAAGTTAATCCACCACTCGATGGGTTAACATACAACTGAGAAAAATCCTCCTCCCACAACATATGTTTCGAATTTCACCAGCTAATACAGAAGCTTTTCCAGATCTCAAGCGTTGTGGGGAGCCAACAATGAGGAGTTCAGTTTTGTCATCATAGAGTCATAGATTGTGCGAAGCCATCCAACTCTGGATGATGCTGTAAGTTTTGTTTGTTGACTTGATATCATGTGCATAGTTTCCTGTGAGGTTGAGAAGGATTTGGGTGTCGTCGGCGAAGTTGGTGTAGGGAATGTCAAGTGGTTGAGGAGATCAAATAAGGGTTTAGTGTAGGCATTAAATAGGGCAGGGGAGATGTATGAGCCTTGAGGTACACCAAAAGGAACAGGAATGGGCTCAGCAATGACATCTCTAATGAAGACGCTTGAAGTACAGTCGCTCATGAATAATTTGACCCGAATGCTGCTTCATGGGAGAAGTGAAAGTCGATAGAAAGATCAAGGCAGAGGATGTTGTGATCAATGAGGTCAAAAGCTGCTGAGAGGTCAAGGAGGAGCATCATGGTGTCATTACCTGAGCCTCTGAATCTGTCATGGTGGACCTTGAGGTGAAGGAGGGCCGTTTCCAAACTGTGCATATGTCGGAAACCAGATTGTGAGGAGCCTAGAAGTTCATGTTGTTCAAGGTGGGCTTGGATCTTGGAGTATGCTATGCAGTCAAGGATTTTTAGAAGGAAGGGTACCACAGTGTTCTCTAGCACCTTGCAGCATCTCTTGTGCTAGATGGAATTACCAATAAATATCTCAGACCAAATAACCAGACAAACTCAAGGAATATGGCAAAGTACTACTTTATTCTCAGGTTAGTAAAGCAGGGTCAACCGGCAAACATCATACAGATGCTGGCACACTCACACACAATCTTGATAACACAGAGGTCATATACCCCAATATGTGTCATCTATAATGTCATGTCACCTACATGGCATACCATAAAACCTATTAGTGGGAGGGATTGGTAAGGGGAACAGATTTACTTATAGAATATATACGGGTTAATACTTCACTGGCTCTCTCTTATCTATAAGACAACCCTCGAACTACCGCTACATAAACATAATACTGATTATAGCAAACAAAATGGCAATTAATTGGTCTATGCAACATTGTACAGCAGGTTGCCGCATAGACACACTGATTGGTTGGCATTCTTAGCCAACCTTGGAATTTTAACTCAGCTAGCAGCACATAAGAAAACCGAAACCCAGGGGCTTGAATCACATCAGATTACTCCCTACTTTCCCAATTAGTCCATCATCTCTCATCAGACCATCCATGATCCAAAGTTTCACATCTGTAGTTGAACTTGTAGCCTGTTCTCTGTTCTAGGACATTGAAAGGAGTGAAAGCCCATCACAATCTTCATTCGTGGCTTAATGAACATCCCTTCTCTTTACCTTCTGAATCACATGTGAAGAGACCACTATTTTCTTCATTTCAGCCTCTTATTTACTGCTATTTGATTTAGTTATAATGGGTGTCATTGCTCCTCTTGACCTCTAGAGATTTGCTCACTGTACGTTGTATAAACTTTATACACTTTTAATTGTCCAATATTTGGCTCTTGCAGATGTTTTCTTCTCTTTTAATCAAGAGAAATATGTCTTTTCCATGGCTAATCCGTCTGCCTCGCTTCATACATTGCAACTATTCTTTACAAATAGCATCCTTGATCCCAAGCCAACATTGATTCCTCTTGGTTTTTCACACAAAGCTGTTCTTTCAGCGTCTCCTGACTCTGCAACCCTGATTGGCTTCTGAGGTAGTTCAATTGAATATTTTCACAAGCCGGCATCCATTTTCCAACTATGGCCGTCCTTGCCACGTTATATATTCCTCTATAGCAAGTTTTTACGTATCTTTTCTACCATGCCCTACTGCATATTTACACATATTGGTCAGCAAGTTACTTTGTCTTCTTTTACATTCATGCTTACTTTATCGTTTTGTACATGTT
The DNA here is from genome assembly GCF_040938575.1 of Ambystoma mexicanum. Lineage (NCBI taxonomy): Eukaryota > Metazoa > Chordata > Amphibia > Caudata > Ambystomatidae > Ambystoma > Ambystoma mexicanum. Next base: position 326,338,646 of record NC_090935.1, read on the forward strand.
TCTCTTATCTTTTCAGCATGGCTTTGTATATCTTCTCCACGACATCATCCTGCCCTCTTCAGATTTCACTCAGCACTCCATGATGTCCAGTAGTGCGTGCTGACATCCTTCCATATGGCATCCTTCACACTTTCATTCCAAGGTTACATTCCATACAGTTGTGTCTGGGTGCATATCGTCTCTCATACATTCGAAGATGTATAGGCATAACACATGGAGTCTCACACAGGGCCCTACTCCTGCTGTTCCAGTATGATGGCGGTGAGGGGGCAGGAGTTAGGGAAGATGCGTCCAACTGCTCCTCTACAGTAGTGATGGGACAGTAGTTGGTAGGGAGGGAGAGATACAAGGAGGGTTTCTTGATGAGGGGGGAGTCCCAGACTACTTTGAGGGAGGTATGGACAGTGCTGGAAGCAAATGAGGCGTTCGACAATATTGGAGATGGTAGGTGCGAGAGTGGCTGCACACTTTTTGGTTATGTGTGCTGGGCATGCATTTGCAGCGGGATGGTTTGAGTTGTTGCATGGTTTTGAGGACTTCATCCGCAGTAACTGTGGAAAAGTAAAATTGGGAGTGGGTTGAAGAAGGGTGTGGGTAAGGTACACTAGAGAGGTGGGTTTGTAAAGGAGTTGGAGCTTTTTGGTGGAAATGTTCTCCCTAAGTTTGCCAATTTTGTTGGGCAGTGCTGATTGAATAGTAGACACCAAGATTTGTCTATAATGACCTGGAATGCATTAGGCACTGGGTTTTCCAGCTTTTTTAGGATGGCAAACAGCTTTTTAGGGCTAGATCTGGCTTCTGATATCCTTTTGTTGTCGGAGTTGGCTTTGGTAGTGATAAGTGTGTTCGTAATGGTTTTAACTGCAGCCTTAAGGGCATTTATATTCACAAGGGTGAAGATTTTCTCCAAGTATCTTCATGTGCTCGTTTGATGTGGCAGAGTATGGTTATCTCATCTGTGAACCAGGTGTTGGCACGTTTGTCCGGTTTAGGGGTTTTAAGTGGCTGAGGCATGTTGGTCAATAGTGACTGAGAGGGCATCGAGGAGTAATGATGTGTGCACCTGGGGATTGTTAGGGGGAGATACATAGTGGGAGAAATGTTTGAGCAGTGTGGGGGATAACACTTTATCAGTAACTCTCTGAGTGCTATGGGTGAGTATGGAGGAGGGTGTAGTAACCGGATTGGTTGTTGAATTGGAATGGGATAGTTGGAACTCGATAAGGGAGTGGTCTGTCCAGGGCATTGGGCTAATAGCAGAGCCAAAGGCTGGAGTGTTGGTCATTAGGAGCCAATCTAGGATGAGTCCTTTAGAGTGAGTTGGGGAAGAGATAAATTGAGTGAAATTCATGGCAAAAGCCAGGTAGTTATATCTGTAGCCCTGGAGTTCGAAGTGTCATTAAAGCCTAAAGTTAAAGTCCCCAGTAGGATGAACTTGATGGCTGGTTTGATAAGGGGATTTCCAGCTCTGGGCAGCTGAGCGAGTTAGGTTGGAAGGAAAGGAGAAGGAAATTAATTGTGGTTTGTGGGTTGAGGAGCAGTTTAGTAAATAGCATTTCATATCCCAGCTGTAGTGGGATGGGGATCTCGCTAACAGCTAGGGATGACCTAGCTTTAACGGCAATACCGCCTCTAGGTTTGCCAGAGTGATCCACTCTAAAGATAGAGTAGTCTGGAAGGACAGCCAGTGCGAGGGCTGATCCTGCAGCCCTGTGGAGCCAGGATTCAGTAATCGCAAGGAAGTCAAGCTAATGTTTGAGATTGAGGTCATCAATGAGAGAGGCATAGGCACATAGAGAGCGGGCATTAATCAATGCGTATTGGAGGATTGTGCTGTTTTCATATTTGGTTTGCTTATTGATTGATTGGGGCAAGGTATTTGAGAGGGGTATGGGGTGGAGGGAATCAGGGGGTGAGGTGTGGGATGAGAAACAATGTAATCTGAGGGCACCAGAGCTCGGGTAGGAGTATATACTGACTGGCAGTTTCGGAGCTGTGGTCCAGGACCACATGTTGACTGATCTTGGTGGGACATGGTGGGGAGACTCACCCAAGTTTGAGGGGGAGTGGGTGGTGGGAGTTTGTGGGGGTAGTAGTAGAGGAGAGTTGTGGCAAGAAAGGGATGGGGAAGGGCAGAAGTGGTATGTTTGCTCTGACTGGAAGGCCAGTAGGATAAAGAGCAGTGAGTCTAATAAGGGGTGGTAAGAACTCAATAGATCTGGGGAGGAATCATTGAGCCACTGAAGGTGGGGTCTTAGCGAGGATGCAGTCATTAGGATTAGTGTTAGTGAGAATTACCTAAGTCATATGTAGCACATTGTTGTGCTTACTTGTAGTGGTGAGATGGCATGGGGTACATAGATGTGGCAGGGGAGTGGGTGGGAATGGAGCAGGGGTTAGGGTGTGTGTGAGGAGTGCTGGAGAAGGGGAGAGGTAATCTAGATGAAAATTACTAGTATTTTTCAATGCAGGTAAAGTGCACTTATTTGGCGCAATGAGGGCCAGATAGAGCAGCATGGTAGATAGAGGAGGGAGCCAGCAGGTAGGAGCAGGCTATGTAAATAGAAACTGGGGATTTGTTGAGATGCTATGCATACACGGACAGGCACAGGCTCTAGCCTTGCATGAGGGCCTGTATGGTGATGATTGACAGGGCGGCAACCAATCCAAGGACTTTGGAAGCTGGGCTCTGAAGCAATCTGTGAGCTTTGCATGGGACATGGTTCCCTGCTTGTTTTAAGATGGCTATGACACTTGCCATTTATATTTCTATGCATCTGCTAAGAGTTAATAGCTTAATTACAGCCGCAAATGAGCTACTGGTGTAAGAAAAAGATAACTGAGTGTGCCTTGTGCCACTTGATTTGTAACTGTTCCTTGTGCTGAAATCCAGTTAAAATCCAACATTGACAAAGCCAAACATTTTGGCTTGTGCATAGGTATTTGCAGGCACTGCCATCACATGCTCAGGTAATCAAACAATGCTCCATGTTTTCATCTTATGGCCAAGTAGTACTGTTCTGTCAGTGCCTGCCAAATGCCTTATCCCATGCATGCACAAAAGCTAATTTATACTCGAAAACTATTTCGACCTCCTAGCCGTAACTGAAACCTGGCTGCACGAGGCAGCTCAATCTTCACTATCCCTAGCACTACCAACCAACTACTCCATATTTAGAACAGACACAGAAGGAAACCAAGACAGAGGAGTCATAATCATATCCTAATCCTCCCTCCCCATCAGAACTTCACCCTCCCAACCCTGCCTGACTATGAACTCCTATTAGCCAAAATTGAATCAAACCCCCAATCGACCATCAACATACTTCTCCTCTACTGCCAATCTAACAGCCTCAGCACCCCAGACACTGACATCCCCCTACTTATTGCCCCTCTCCACAAACCTAAAACCAAACTGCTACTACTAGGCGGTTTCAACCTAAGGTACAAAGACCCTGCTGACCTTAAGTCTTCAGCCCTCACCTCAGCCCTCGAGGAGATGGATTTCTCCCAAATTGTGTCCTCCCCCACCCACAATAAAGGAGAGATCCTTGACTTGATCCTACCCATCAGCCTACCCGTTCAAGTAGTTTACACAGACCATGTACCTTGGACAGACCACTCGCTAATCTGCTTTACCATAGCACTCTCACCCACCACCACAGTGAGTGCCCCCCCACCCATCACTACCGGTAAACTGGCCAAAGAACTTCTGGATCCTTCCATCCGTGCCTGACACCACTGTCCCCGAAATCATCCTCCTTACTGACAACACTGCACTCCTCAGTTCCTTAGACCAGCATGACCCGCTCAAAACCACGGCTCGCAAAAAAAATAGATACCATGTTTGGTTCACAGAGGAATTAATATCCCTCCACAAAGGCAGACGTGTCCAAGAGCATCTCTGGTGCAAAAACACCACTCCCACTGATAAGGAGGCTTTCAATGCCATTGCCCATACATATAAAACAGCTATCCAGATCACAAAAGCCAGCATCTACAATGTCAGAATTAACAAAGAAAGCTCTTACACAAACAAACTCTTCAAAATCCTCAAGGAACTTGAAACTCCGGCCCCCGAGAGCAACAATTTCCCTAAGGACAAAGTCTGATGCACCCTTATTCAATCAGCCCTAGCTAACATAATCAACAAGCTCAAAGACAAAACAATCCTCAAGGAAACCCTCCTCCCTCCCCCTGATCCCTGATGACCCCTCCATCACCCCTGCTCCCAAAACCCCCCTCTTCCACTTCACCCCTATCTCCTCTACTGACGTTCTCAACACCATCCAACACCTCAAAGGCACCAACTGCACTGGCGACATCTGACCAGCCCACCTCATCAAACTTCTGCCCTGACTCACTTGCACCCACTATTCCCAATTTCATTAACACTTCCTTCAACTGTCACAGAGTCTCCAATGCTATCAAAGAGGCCTTGGTCACACCACTCCTGAAAAAAACCTTCCCTCGACCCCACCCTCCCCACCAACTACTGCCCTATTACCACAGTGCCTTACTTTCTGATAATCCTCGACAGTACTGCCGACTCACAACTCCAAACTCATCTTGAAACCCACAACCTAATGGGCACTTGCCAGTCGGGGTTCAGACCCAGACAGAGCATGGAATCAGCCCTCCTCGATCTCAAGATCCAGCTAGACTTTATCCGTGATGTGGGGGATCTCGCCATCCTCCTATTTGATCTCTCTGCGGCATTCGATCTCGTTGACCATGCGATCATATGCCACCACCTCACTGCCACCTTCAACCTCTCATCTGACGTAGCTAACTGGATCGAGTGCTTCCTATCTGGATGGTACTCCAGGGTCTTCACCAGGGCCGAAGCAGCCAACCCCATTCCCGTCTCCTACGGTGCCCCACAAAGATCCTGTCTATCACCTACATTGTGCAATATGTACACTAATCCACTATTCATCCACCTGGATAGGCTAAACATCCCTTACACAAATTTCGCCGATGACACGCAAGTGCCAATTAAACCCACCAGCAACCACAAATTAGACTCTACAAGCATTAACTATATCTACAGCATCATCCAGGCCTGGTTGGCCACCCACCATCTCTGCCTGAATGATGATAAGACAGAGCTCCTAATCGTCGTCTCTCCACACCGCCTCAAAAACCTCAGCCCTGTCTTCACCTCTTTTTACATCGATGGGAACATCACTCCTGTATCACCCCACGTCAAAACACTGGGAGTTTATCTCGACTCTGAGCTAAACATGTATAAACATGTCGAGGTGGTTGCCTCCTCCGCCGCATACTCCACCATACTCATCCACATCTCCAGAAAATGTCTAACCATCAGCAACTGCCTTACCATAGCCAGCGCAATCTTTGGAAGTAAACTGGATTACTGCAATGCCATCCTCGCAGGTACCTCTCACAAAATCCTAAACAATCTACAACTTATCCAAAACAACTCCCTCTCAGCAGTTTGGGGCCTGAAACATTCTGATCACATCTTGCTTGCGAGACAGGAAGCACACTGGCTACCCATAAAAGCACACATTGAGTTTAAAATAATGTCCATTACCCATCGCTGCCTCCACCACATGGCCCGCCTTACTTCACCCATCACATCACAAAAAAAACCGACCTATGCAGCCTGCGCTCCTCCTCATCCACCTCAAGTACCACCGCCAGATTCAACATAAAGAGAGCTGGCAGATCCTGCTACACCACACTTGCGCCCACCCTGGGAAACACCCTATCCACTCCATCCAAGATTTATCCTCCTACCTAGTCTTTCGCAAAAGAAAAAAAATCGACACTGTTCAACAAATACCCCTGAACCTTCTGCTAACCACACCCACCAGGTATGTACTGCAAGATAATCATGATCTGTAACTACAACCTGTAACTACAACCTGTATTGCTCTACCGCACCAGATCCTTACTGTATGTACTTTAACAGTAATCCTGCTACATGTAATGCAATTTTACTAGCGCTGTGATACCTCCAGGTCTGGCCGCTACCAACAAATAAAATAAATAAATACAACTACTGCCTTTGCCAATGCTTGTTAGTCACTTGACAATGAAGGAGTTTTAAAGACATTTTGGGGGTCCATTTGGCTTCTTGGTTATCATGGGAAATAATTCCAGCTCAAAGTCCCAGCAAACAACTCTTCCGCTTTACTAATATTTACATTTGCATCCGGAACTTCTCACGGTTCATATGTTATTTCTGTAGCATGTTTATGCAAGTTAATCCACCACTCGATGGGTTAACGTACAACTGAGAAAAATCCTCCTCCCACAACATATGTTTCGAATTTCACCAGCTAATACAGAAGCTTTTCCAGTTGAGCACACATTTGTCTCGAAATGTGTGAAATACTTGCCTGGATATTCTTATTCCCCATTAATTCCGGAAAGAGACCGCTTCAAAACGCCCTTGCTTTGTATCCAAGATGTAATTCATCACTTGCATGGAAACAGCATGCAATCAGTAGGGACATCAAAAATGATTCTACAAAATACGTTCCCCGTGCTTTCTATTCAATCAGATAGTGTTACCAAATGCCGTGCACACTGCAGGCACGTTACGCACATTCGACTTAGACGTGCTTAGAAGTTATCACAAAAGTCCTTCAGGGCAAGCAAAACACAACACAGTTGTGTAATGTGGTCACACTTTATCCATGCTGTCTTCACCATCGCCCCTTCCAACAGTAGCAGGAAAGCAATGCATTATGACCTCTGATCGGGGTTAAGAGGTTATACAAAAACAACAGCAATATGAGGAGGCAAACATTCGTAGTAAACAGAATTCGGTGTCTGATTACTTTGGCTCTGAAATGATATGTATAAAGGCTGCTTTTCGCACATAAACATGAAATTTAATGTAAATAAAGCAAAGATAAACATACGTCACGACGAGTGGGGATTGTGGAGTTTAAGAAAACAACCCATACCAATTAAAACAATGCTTATTTGATTTTCATGGACATGTGAATGTGTTTTCTGTGTCTGGATGTCATTATGCATATGTCGCTGCATTATGTGTGCGTATAGTATTCGATTAAGCTTTTTTTCTGGCGAAGTAGTAGCTGTACAGCCGCAACAACATGCTCCATGGAAGTTGTAGTGCAGAAAAGGCAGTGCAGGCAATAATGTCCACAGTGTCACTGGATGGTGTGTGGCTTGTAGTACTAATGACTTTAGCAAGGTTGAGGCCAACAAAATACATCACAACATTATTTTTGGGCAGATTTTAATTTGTGGTGTTTCACTTCAAAGATATTTTCTGACTGAAAAAAGTAGTCATTACAACATTTATACTTCAGTCAATGACGGCTCAAAAAATAATTTCCATATTTATAGTACAGATATGCAATTACAGCAGTAGTGCTATGTTTATGATAATGTTTTTTTAAGGACTTATAACGTGCCTTAGGCCCAAGGGTAAACGCGCGCACATAGAAACAAGAACAAAAACACATATCCTGAACCCTCAAATACGAAAAATGCAATAAGAGAACTCATAAAAACATTTAAAACAATTAAAACCAGCAAATATCAATAAATCATAAAACCAAATCAGTAAAACCAGAAATAGGATCAATAGGATTAAAAAGGTGAGCAGGACTATGCTAAAATACCTTAAGTTAAAAAGAATGTGCCAAGAGTTCTCTTAAAAGAAGTGAATGAGGGATCCGATCTTAGCAGGCAAGGCAACTTGTTCTAGAGCGACAGAGCAATACAATCAAAGGAACATTTGCCCGCCCTCTCCAATTTCGCACAGGGCACAGCAAGCCGATCACCCTGATTAGATTCTAGCAGGCGAGTAGAGTGCTTCATCTGCAGCCTGCTTTTGCGGTACAATGGGCTTTTGCCAAAAATACATTTATGAGTGTTAGAGAGGATCCTGAATTTCAGACGCTCCTTTACAGGAGTGTAGAGCCTTTCGAGTGGGTGTAATGTGCGCTCTTCTGTTGAGATGTGAAATCTTATGCCATGTTACCATAGCTTGCTATAGCGCAACTATTACCCACAGGTACCTTAGCGTTTGTAAATAAACACCAAAAGGTGGATCAGGGAGAGAAGAGGGGAGAGATTAACCAGATGAAAGGAGATACATAAAGGTTTTAAGAGCCTTGTGAAAATCAAGATCGTCGTCAATGATCCTCAGGGTCAGGCCAGGGTATTCCAGAGGTGAGGCCCCACCACAGAGAACACCTGACCACCAACAGTCTTTTTTTAAAACTGGGTATATATATATAAACATCGGTGACCAGCAGAATGCAGTACCCTCCCAGGGGAATATGGAGTGAACTTTTTTTGAAGGTTTGGAGTGCATGATGGATGAAAACTATGAAACTATTCCTACAGTGCTATTCTGTAATACTTGGAGTTTTGCTATACTTTTGTTAGCAGTACCAACAAGAAAACTGCTACACTAGTCGATATTCACACCAATTATGGATCGAACAATAGTAGCACAGTTCACATTTGTGATAAAAGGCCTAATATGGCAGAGCAGCTTTAAGTCATAACCTGAGGATGAGGTGACTGCATCTACTTCAGAGTACAGTCAAAAAGAACACCTAAAGTTTTAACCTTAGTAAGAACTGGGCAATGTCATGATGCCTACCTCCAAGGAGCCAGGTCCGACCCAGCAACCCCAGAGGCAGGCATCATTCCCCCCAGGGAAGTACCAGCGGGCCCAAGCTGGGGCCCTTTGGACGCAGTCCTGGCGCCTTAGGCGCCAGGCTCATGTTGGACCCCAGTCCTGACGCCTTAGGCGCCAGGCTCATAAATCTGGACATGTGTTCAAGTATTTTAGTGTGCACTTACCTGATGCAGACCATGTTGCTACATCCAGGCCCTCTTGAGGCCTGAATGGGACTACTTTACCTGTAGGGACTACTTTCCACCCGGGTGTGGTCGGGGAAGGATACATACCTGATCGGTGGAAGGATACATACCTGGAACTTCTTCCAAAGCTATTTAAACCCCACCCGAACAGCCACACGTGCTTCGCGTTGTTCTGCACCTAGCAGCTGGACGCTCACCGTGTCTGCTCCTGCTTCTGGACTTCAGCCACGCCTGTCAGCATCCTGGGACACCTGCAAAGGGTGATACGAAGAGAATTGGAGAGGAAGAAGGCCTTACCTGCTAAACCTGCATCACGGAGACATCTCACCGACGATCCTGAAAAGGAAGACATCATTTTTAAAAGCATTTCGCTCCGATCGCAGCAGCGCTGCATTTCACTCACCTTTCTTGGGCGCCTCCATCTTCAGCAGCGATCATCCGGATCCGCAGCCACTTCCCAGAGCCTAGAGAGAAAAAGACAAGAACACAAGGTGAGAGAAAGAAGGGAATAGGAAAAGCTCAGTTTCCTTCTAAGACTTACCTGTTGGGTCATTTCCATTTCATTTCGGGTCTTGCTGCTTCCAGGCATTTTCCGGACCCCGGCCCCTATGGGGAAAAAAGACAAAGATATTAGATGAGCGAATGCAAAAACATTACCTGAGCGCTCATCTAGGACTTACCTGATCTTTACTGGAACTGCACGTTTCACTTCGGGTCGGCGCCATATCTCCGGCATTCCGAACCCCGGCCCCTATGGGGAAAAGACATCAACATTAGCGCTTTGTTGCAAGAAGTCTCCAAAGGAATCTTCATTCATCACCTGAAAAAGACAATGAACATTATTATTTAAATCTTGAACTTTTGAACTTGCAACAGAACTTTTACAGCGCCTTACCAGTATAATCAAGCTTACCTGAACTCCCATCCAACCTCAATCCAGTGAAGTAACTGGGTTCAACGCGCCCCTGCGTCAGAAGCAGGATTGAGAGCTCGTCCTTTCAGACCCTAAGGTGAGACTTCACGGGGAATCGTGGAAGGATATCGAGGAGGGTTGGAAGGAAGTGGGAGGCTCGAGCATTATTCCGCCAGATTGTAATACTCCCTTTTCACGTACAGGAGGATATTCCTGCGAGCCAGATTAGCCAGAGTTGAGGGGCCCGTCCTATCCATCTTCAGAGCCCTGCGCTTCACTATTGAAGAGGCATCAGCACTCGAAACCAGGCCAGCGCCCCCGTGGGAATCAGGTGAGCGTGACAGAACGCGAAGCCTACCCACAATTTCCCACCCGGGCGCTATGAAGACTTCCGAGACAGACCAGCTGGCCCAGCTTTTGGGGGAATTACGGGCAGAGGTGCACTCAGCCCGCCAGGAGACTAACGCTCTCAAAAGAGAACTGATCCTATCCAAGGAAAGAACAGATGACCTGGCCAAAAGGTTATTGCAGACCCAGGCAGGGCACACTCCTTTACCGAATTCCGGTGGTACTTCCACATCAATGGGTTTGAATAATCCGGTACAAATCAATCTACCTGGACACATGCCTTTGGCCCCGCCTGAACGTTTTGCGGGGGACCCCAAGAAATATGCCGTCTTTATGAACCAATGTCGTTTACACTTTCTATGCAGACCCGGGGCCTTCCCTAACGACCAGACCAAGGTAGCCTTTATACTATCTTACCTCAGTGGCAGTGCTGCCGATTGGTCTATTCCATTGGTAAATCAGGATGATCCCATTCTCCAGGATTTTCAGAGCTTTCAGGCCAGCATGGAAAGATTGTTTGCTCGACACTCTCAAGGACAGGCCCTTGATAACGAACTGCTATCCTTACGACAAGGTAATCAGGATCTCCTGTCCTACATTGCCACCTTTAATAGACTGGTTGTGGAAACTGGATGGCAAGAAAATAAAAGGATCACATTGTTTCATCGAGGCCTGCACGGAGAGCTTAAAGATGTTCTAGCTCAGATAGTAAATCCACCCCAGGTCTGCGCAGACTACATAGACTTTGTGGTTCAACTTGATCACAGACTTCAAAATAGAAAAGCAGATCGGTTCAAGTACGAAACCCGAGTACCGATCAAAACCCACGCTAACTCCAAGAGTGCCGATGTATCCGAACCTATGCAAATCGGCGGTGTTAAAGGACCATTAACGCAGAAGGAACGGGAGATAAGGCGGCAAATGCAACTTTGTCTGTATTGCGGGGGTTACGGTCACTTTCTTCGAAATTGTCTGGTTAAACCACTAAGAAGGTGGTTGGAGCCACTGATAACGATTTATTGACACCTGATTCGGGAAACGACCTAGCCCGACAAGCGTAGGGGTCCGCTTGCCGAGCTTGAAAACAAACTCTTTGACCTCGCATTTTGTCATGCCAATGGTGCTCGTGGACCCAAAACAGCCTCAGCAGTTGCATGCTATAAAAGCATACATCGACAGTGGAGCTATTGGAAATTACGTAGACCGTGAATTGGCTTCCAGGATTAAGCTCCCTCTCCGCCCGAAAGTAACCCAAGATGTCATTACTACAGTAGATGGAACCGAAATAGCCTCAGGGCCTGTAACACATTCCACTGTTGAATTGACACTGGTGGGTCAGGATGGACATCGGGAAGCAATCGTGTTTGATGTGATCAAGGCCCCACAATTTCAAGTAATTCTTGGAATTCCTTGGTTAGAAACACATAATCCAAGAATAGACTGGCGAGCAAAGAAGATAAGTTTTCCTGATTGTGAACCAACTTGTTATCCAAGAAATTCACCTATGGGTTTAGCCTCAGCAACTTCCACCTCTGTACAGCTACCGTCAGAATACCAAGAATTCCAAGACGTTTTTCAGAAAGAACAGGCTAACACGTTACCTCCCCATCGATCTTATGATTGCCAAATCGATCTGGTACCCAATGCTCAACTACCTTGTAGTAGGATTTATGCTCCTACGGAACCTGAGAACCTGCATTTGCGTCAGTATTTAGATCAGTACCTAGTCAATGGTTTTATTCGCCCGTCCAAGTCTCCTGTCTCTTCAGCTTTGTTCTTCGTGCCGAAAAAAGAGGGCGACCTTAGAACATGTATAGACTATCGCGCCCTAAACCAAATAACAATTAAGAATCATTATCCTCTGCCCCTGATCCCTGAGCTTATCGACCAGGTGAAAGACGCTAGTGTGTACACCAAGTTAGATCTCCGAGGAGCTTATCACCTGGTGCGTATAAAAGAAGGCGACAAATGGAAGACTGCATTCCGCACCAAATTTGGGCTCTTCGAATATCAGGTGATGCCCTTCGGTTTGTGCAATGCACCTGCCACTTTTCAGTACTTTATGAATGATGTTTTTCGGGAACTTATTGATGTCTGTGTCATTGTTTATATTGACGACATCCTGGTGTACTCTTCTTCAGAATCCGATCACAGAAAACATGTTAGGGCAATTCTTGAGAAATTGCACCAGCACAAACTATTTGCCAAGCTCGAAAAATGCGTTTTTCATACCACAGAAGTTGAGTTTCTCGGATTCATCCTGACACCTCAAGGAGTCCGAATGGACTCGTGAAAGGTGGACGCCATCCTCAAATGGCCATCTCCTAGCTCGCTGAAGGGAGTTCAGAGCATGCTTGGCTTTGCCAATTTCTATCGAAGATTCATCCCGGAATTTTCCCGAACAGTTCAACCCATCACAGCTCTCCTAAAGAAAAATAAACGCTTCGAATGGACTCTTGAGGCCGAACAAGCCTTTCAGGACCTGAAAACCAAATTCACCTCTGCACCTGTATTAAGGCACCCGCACCCAGATCTCCCTTACATTGTGGAAACCAACGCATCCAGTTCGGCCATGGGAGCTGTCCTGTCGCAAAGAGACCCAGAAACTAACCAACTACACCCTGTGGCCTTTTGGTCCAGAAAATTCTCTCCTCCTGAAATCAACTACGCAATTACCGACAAAGAGTTACTGGCTATTAAATCTGCTTTCAAGGCTTGGCGTCACTACCTTCTCGGGGCCAGACACACCATCACCGTAATTACGGACCACAGAAATTTGCAGTATTTAAAGACGGCCAGAGCTCAATCTTCATGACAACTCCGATGGGCTCTATTCTTTGCGGAATTTGATTTTGTAATTACCTATCACCCTGGCTGCAAGAATGGTAAAGCAGACGCCTTATCCCGGATTGGCATGGAAGAACCCAATTCGAGTTTAGAACCTGTGCCAATCATACCTGAACAAAGAATCTTAGGCTTAACTTCATTGCAAACTATTGAGGATATCCAAACGCAAGTAAAACAACTTCTAGACTCTTCAGCCTTACTGGAATGGAGTCAAAAGGGTCCTCATTACACCGTTAAGGATGATTTACCCTACTTCCAGGAGCGGTTGTTTCTGCCAAGTAAAGAATTGCAGGAACTTGTTATTGCCCATCATCATGAATCATTAATGGAAGGACACCCTGGTATCGCTAAAACGGAGGAAAAAATCAAACGCCACTTCTGGTGGCCTTCTTGGAGAAAAGACATAAAGTCTTTTGTGTTGTCTTGCGGAATTTGCGCCCAAAACAAGGGTCAAAAGAAAAGGCCAGCAGGCCTACTTCAACCCTTGGATATTCCACCGGCACCATGGCACACCTTGTCAATGGACTTTATAACTGACCTGCCTCCTTGTGGTGGTTACAACACTATCCTTGTAATTGTGGCTCTATTCTCCAAAATGGCCCACTTTATCCCTTTAAAAGGGTTGCCTTCAGCTTCCACCGTGGCCAAGGAATTTCTGGAGAATATAGTTCGCAAACATGGTTTCCCTTCCATATTAGTCTCGGATCGTGGAAGTCAATTTATCTCCCATTTTTGGAAGAAGTGTTGTCAACTAGCACAAATAGATGTGCGGTTATCCACCAGCCACCACCCCCAGACCGACGGACAAACCGAGAGAACCAATCAGACTCTCGAGCAATATCTTCGGTGCATGTTACACCAATCCGAGTTGAATTGGAAAGACATCCTTTGGATCACAGAATATGCATACAAGAATTCAGTGCATTCTGGAACCGGACAAACTCCTTTTTATACTTTGTATGGTCACCATCCTCGGACCTCTGACCTAGATCCACCTCTGACCCTGGAAATGCCCGCAGTAAATCATCTGCATTCCACAATAACCCGAGTCTTCAAAGAAGCTGCAACTCATTTACAGCAAGCCAAGAAAAAGTATAAAGAAAACGCTGATTTGCACCGAAATAAAACTCCTCCTTACCAAGTAGGAGACCAGGTATGGCTAGCAACTAAACATTTACCCCTCAAGGGCCCGCGAACCTTCAATCCCAGATTCATAGGACCTTATCCCATCAAAGCTATAATCAACCCAGTGGCCTTTAAACTGGATTTACCGTCCAACATGCGTATTCATCCAGTTTTTCATGCGTCACTTTTGAAGCCAGTACAACCAGGAACCCGACTGTCCAAGCCTCCAGACCCAGTTCAAATTGAAGGGGAATTAGAATTCGAAGTTATAGACATTTTAGACTCCAAGGCGTTAAAGTCGAAACTCTTCTATCTTGTTGACTGGAAGGGATATGGACCTCAGGAGAGATCGTGGGAGCCTAGTAACCATGTTCACGCACCTCGATTAATACAAAGGTTCCACCGGAGATTTCCGAACAAGCCAAAAACCCCGGAGGGAACAACCTTGGGAGGGGCTTTGAGGGGGGATACTGTCATGATGCCTAACTCCAAGGAGCCAGGTCCGACCCAGCAACCCCAGAGGCAGGCATCATTCCCCCCAGGGAAGTTCCAGCGGGCCCAAGCTGGGGCCCTTTGGACGCAGTCCTGGCGCCTTAGGCGCCAGGCTCCTGTTGGACCCCAGTCCTGGCGACTTAGGCGCTAGGCTCATAAAGCTGGACATGTGTTCAAGTGTTTTAGTGTGCACTTACCTGATGCAGACCATGCTGCTACATCCAGGCCCTCTTGAGGCCTGAATGGGACTACTTTACCTGTGGGGACTACTTTCCACCCGGGTGTGGTCGGGGAAGGATACATACCTGATCGGTGGAAGGATACATACCTGGAACTTCTTCCAAAGCTATTTAAACCCCACCCGAACAGCCACACGTGCTTCGCGTTGTTCTGCACCTAGCAGCTGGACGCTCACCGTGTCTGCTCCTGCTTCTGGACTTCAGCCACGCCTGTCAGCATCCTGGGACACCTGCAAAGGGTGATACGAAGAGAATTGGAGAGGAAGAAGGCCTTACCTGCTAAACCTGCATCACGGAGACATCTCACCGACGATCCTGAAAAGGAAGACATCATTTTTAAAAGCATTTCGCTCCGATCGCAGCAGCGCTGCATTTCACTCACCTTTCTTGGGCGCCTCCATCTTCAGCAGCGATCATCCGGATCCGCAGCCACTTCCCAGAGCCTAGAGAGAAAAAGACAAGAACACAAGGTGAGAGAAAGAAGGGAATAGGAAAAGCTCAGTTTCCTTCTAAGACTTACCTGTTGGGTCATTCCCATTTAATTTCGGGTCTTGCTGCTTCCAGGCATTTTCCGGACCCCGGCCCCTATGGGGAAAAAAGACAAAGACATTAGATGAGCGAATGTAAAAACATTACCTGAGCGCTCATCTAGGACTTACCTGATCTTTACTGGAACTGCACGTTTCACTTCGGGTCGGCGCCATATCTCCGGCATTCTGAACCCCGGCCCCTATGGGGAAAAGACATCAACATTAGCGCTTTGTTGCAAGAAGTCTCCAAAGGAATCTTCATTCATCACCTGAAAAAGACAATGATCATTATTATTTAAAGCTTGAACTTTTGAACTTGCAACAGAACTTTTACAGCGCCTTACCAGTATAATCAAGCTTACCTGAACTCCCATCCAACCTCAAACCAGTGAAGTAACTGGGTTCAACGCGCCCCTGCGTCAGAAGCAGGATGGAGAGCTCATCCTTTCAGACCCTAAGGTGAGACTTCACAGGGAATCGTGGAAGGGTATCGAGGAGGGTTGGAAGGAAGTGGGAGGCTCGAGCATTATTCCGCCAGATTGTAATACTCCCTTTTCACGTACAGGAGGATATTCCTGCGAGCCAGATTAGCCAGAGTTGAGGGGCCCGTCCTATCCATCTTCAGAGCCCTGCGCTTCACCATTGAAGAGGCATCAGCACTCAAAACCAGGCCAGCGCCCCCATGGGAATCAGGTGAGCGTGACAGGCAACAACAACTGGCAATAGTAACATCTTTATACAAATCAGAGAGCTTAGAGACTATTTCGCATGAGCCCACCAACAAGAGCTTAGTCCTGGCATTATTTAAGGCTAGACAATTATAAGCCACCCAACCTTGGTTCAAATCAAATATAGCATTCACTTGCACTGAATCTATGAAGTAATTGCCCGTACATTGAATCAAGATCATATCATCAGCGTAGTTTGTATATAAACATCCTTGTCATCTAGGAGATCAAACAAGGACTTCATAAAAATCCCTGCGGTGCACCACACAGAAGATCAGACGATCAGAATGGGGGGCATAGAAATATTGTGAACAACTCTTGCTGATCTACCTGATAAGAAAGATGAAACCCAATCAGCTGCTTTTCTGGAATAAAAAGTGGTGGTCTGAACAAAGTCAAATTCAGCAGATAAGTCTAAAATCACAAGAAGAGCAACCTGTCCATTGTCTATAATTTGGGACATACTACCTTTCAAAACTAAAAGCACGGATTCAGTACCATGGACGGCCCTAAATCCGAACTGTCTTGCCTCAAGCAGATCTTTAACAAAATCGGAACACTTGTCTGTAATTGGAGGCAACATTAGGATCAATATTAAATTTTTTTATCAGCAGAGTGATCCACGCTTGTTTGATGCCTATAGGCCCTAAGGACGAAGTAAAGAGGCATTTACACATTTGGTAATCATGGGAGAAAAAACAGACACACTTGACTTGAAAATCCTGGAAGGGCAAGGATCTCCAGGGCAATTGGTAGGTTTCAAAGAATTTAAGGACTGATTCAACTTGATTCAACTTCAGACACTGTCACTTCCCTAAAAACAAAATAGGCTAAAGACATACTGGTAGAAGATGAAGACAATGAAGGTAATGGACGACTGGTCAGTTTGAAAGAAATGGCTCCTTTAATTAAAGCAAACTTCTAAAAATGTGCATGCTGAATGTTAATGCACCAGTTTTGGTCCTTCACAACAGATTGTACGTTTAATATTAGGTTTCTCAAGCTACCTCAAAATCACTAATAGCTCTTTTGAAATTGATGCAGCTTGACTAATGCAAGTGTTCAAAGGTTCCTTCTTGGTTTGAATGACTGACGTCGTATACTCACTGACTATACGTTTGTAAGACTTTTATCGTGGACAAGTAATACCTTCTCCCAAAGACGAAATGGTTTATTTTTGTTAGCCCGCATTTTAAGCAGATCCTGGGTATACCAAGTGTAGGTCTATGTTCAAGTCTTAATTTTCATGATCCATTTCAGGTAGACCTACTTATGTGAAGTTATCGAAGGTGTAAAGGATATAGATCGACCATTGTTATCCAAACACAAGTGCTTAAGTGATAAAGACTTTCATTTGTGTTTTTGCATCATCACCAACAAAAGAAAGCTTGAGTTCAACACTCATTACCAACTGAAGAACTAATTGACCCTGTAAGAATTTAAAATTACTACAAAGAAACATCTCACAGAAAATACAACTTTAGAAGAAATAAAGCAATGTAATGCAAGGTGGCATCTTTCCTGTTACAAGAAGTGCACACACAAAGGTAATCCTGATTAACTACATGCCAGATACATAAAACATCTGGCAGAAAATGCAGATCTTCGTGCTGTCTCAATGAGCAGGAAGGAGCCTGTACTAGAATTCAAAGTACTGGTACACAATCACACGAAATGCCTGCTTCTGATGTGTTAGACCTGAAGCTAGGAGGCCTCCTTCTTGCACTGTTTGCCCTGAAGGTGCAAGTCAGAAGGTGTATGAATAACAAAAGCCAGTGGGAGATGAGTTTGAGTGAGTGCATCAATCCAAAAGATGCTAACGCATATGACGTAGTATATCACAAAGTATACTAGCTGAAAAATGTACACAATGTCCAGTGGAGGACAGAACCCCAACCCCTTCAGCACCAGACTGCATGCCAGCTAGAATTAATTGACTGTTTATTAGAGGCCCTTTTGGAAGGTAAAGTTGCAACTAATGCAGATGCTGAGCTGCAATAAAAGGAAATCTGTTATTAAAAATGTGTTAAGGAGGAAGATATATCTAGAATATTCCTGACAACTTATTGAAAAACAATTTTTTGGTATAGGTTTAGTATTCAAAAATGAATTCTCCAAGAACCAATGCAGCATATTTCTTTGTATTTAGTTAACAGGGCTTGGCTTTTACATGTAGAAGCAAGTTCCAGCATTAATTCACATATGACGGCTGTATATCAGGCTGCTAAATTACTACAGAGAATCATCCTGGCAGAGGAGAAATTGACAGGACCCATCACACAAGTTACAGAGGCGTTATTCTTTTCCAAGTGGAGAAATGGAGCAAAGGTAGGAGAAGAATGTTTGATAGCTTTCAGGTTGAAAATACACATTTGTACCAAAAGGCTGCGGCTTCGTCACAAACTCGTATGTATAAGTGACTAACAGAAATGCAACCCTTATATGGGGCAGGCACAAGCGGCCTTCCTGTTTGCCGAATGATGCATTCCAAAACTCATAGAAAATGTTGGGTGCAGCTTATGAATTACTTGGGTTCCTCGGTCAACTATAACAACTTGGGGCAGATTTACCTAATGTAGTTCCACACCACATGGAAGATAAAGCAGTAGTAGATGTACCACTGCACCTGGTGAAAGGAAGATTGAAGAACGGTGCTGCCGCTAACTTGGACTTCCTTAGGGTCACATCTGATGGAAAGGGAACCCTTCATGCAACTGAGAAGACTTGTTACCAAACGTGTCATGACAAAGATGAATCGCAGTCAATAACATTATACAATATAGGCATACAGAATCATTAACCACACAAGAAATCCTGCTACATGGTGGAATGCATCTCCTACATTGGCTTAAAGCTTCGATAGCCAATTAGTATCGTTTTTATGAAATATGAAGTTAACAGAAGAGCGTGTTCTGTGCACAACTGAAAAAATTGAGATTTCTACTACGTTGAATATTGAGTGTCAGAATCTGCAAGTAGGACGAATGAGGATGGAGTGGTTTCAGGCCCCTAAAACAACCCTAGGACATCAAGTTCTGAGTCGGTTATTGTACGGTTTAAATTAAAACAGTTCAAGTAAGAAGTGATTCATCAAATAACCTGCATATGTGTTCTGCTAACCACACCTACCCCAACAGACCATTCAATTCACTTGACTTTACTGACACATCTTAAAAATGTAAGAACACATATTTGTGGAACATATGTTGTGAATTCAATGTAGGCATCTATCTTCCTGTGCAGCCACTGATAATATCTGAACAGTGATACATTTGTTTTATAGCCCGGAGAACTCCACATATGTATAACACTAATTTATCTTATTGGCTGAATTCAATATTAATGAAATATGGGAAGTCTTATTCAATGAGAGCACTCTTCAAACAATCACCACTGGCAAACATATTTGATATTTTGAAGAAGCTAGCAAGTGCATAGCTTTTGCACTGTATACTGTCTTCGATGACACTTCAAGGGTATTTATAGAATGTTCGAATAGGGTCTCAATAAGTAATGTCCTTTTCTCTCTCTTGTCTCATGTGGTGTTACCTCGATAGCAGAGACATCCATAAATTTCCAGATGCTCACTAGAGATTGGTAAGCCCTACACATCTAGCTGACTAATGGTGAGGGCCTTAAGACAATCACCTTATCTCTCTCACTCCCTCCCAGTACAATCTAGATAGATCCTAACCTGTGTCCCATAATAGGATTTCCATCAAATCTCTCAGGTCTCGCTCAGTCTTTACTTCTCACACTCTTGTACTCTTCGCCCTGATGTTTTTTCCTTTCTTTCCCTTCCTTCTACTATCCTCCCTTCTGTTCCTTTCCCTCTCTCTTCCTCATTCTGTCCATCCGATTTTCTTCTGGCTACTGCTACTCTCCCTCACTCTCTACTACTCTCCACTCTACTACTCTCCCTCTCCATTTGTCAATACTCATGTTACCAAGGAGTAGAGAGAACAAATCCTCAAGCAATAGGGAAGAATCTGCCATTGGAATAGTGGCAGCTGATCAGACCACTGTGGGCACCCTCTGAGAGGGCGTCCTTCCCTGTGAAACACTGCTCTGTCAGTCAAAGTAAAATGAACAGGACAGAGGTCGACATGAAAGTGCAAAAATACCACCAGGAATTCACCAGGCTGCAATAAAACAGAGGAGAGTTTTAGTATCTGAGTATGTTTAAAGAAATACATTAACCTGACTGTTAAGACACTAACCTGATTCGCACTGGGAATGGGCTTCAATGTAATGAAACTGGCTGGGGCAAAAAACTCCTGACTTGGATCAGGATTCTTGCAGGATTTCCCAAACCGCACACAAGAACAGGAAAAGGAAGGAAGAAGACGGCCTAGGAGAGAGGAAAGGGATTAATAGGGTTTGTAAGAACCTGTTTCCAGGGCAGGATGAGGACGCGCTAACGGTAGGCAGAGTGCACTCTGATGATACAGCGTAGCATCCAATGTACAGTGCACACTGTCAAGTAAGGCAGGTAACAAGAAGCCAATTTCGATGAGGGGGAATCCAGTAGGCAATCTGTGGAGCAGAAAAAGTGTTAGTTCAACCAGGAAGTCAACAATGTATACAATCATAATCCAAGGCGAGGCGGGAATCCCAAAGCATGGGTCAGCAACGGTAGGAAAGGACCAAATTGGATTTACAGGACAATGAAACAAAAAGGACTTACTATAATCAGAAGCATCGGCAGAATGGAGTTCTCACTTCTTTATACTTTCGTGTTGTCTGTGCCTGACTTAGTGATGTGCATGTGTGTGCCACGTATTGGCTAGGCACCCAGGAGACATGGTAATGGCAGTGATGCTCAGAAGGCTGTGAGCGCTGCGTAGCGTAAACTCACAGCATTGATGGCAACCACCAGGAGTGTCGGGTGTGCTTTGGGGAATGGTTCCGCTGATGTGTAAAGCGGGCACCGTGTACATTAACTGTGACACCATTCCACATCTCCCCTACCATTATTCTCCACTCCCCTCTTCACTCTTCACTCAACTCCCCTCTCCACTGCGCTCAACGTCACACTACTCCTCCTTCTCTCACAGTCACCCTCCTTCCACTCGCTCATCCACTTTCTCTCACTTGCTTATTACACCCCCTACTCTTACACTTAATCTCAGTTACTATCTTCACTCACCATACATGCACTCCCACACCAAAGTACCACTTTCCCACACCAAAGTACCACTTTTTATCACCAACCAATACCTCACCTTGCACAAATTCTCTGTATTCTCCCTCCAGACTTCACTGCCCCATCCTTCCTCAGCCTGGCCTCCTGTTTTCGTGACCTCACCAGAACAACCCACACACCCTTGATATTCCCAGGTCCCTTTATACTCCTCCTCCCCCTCCAATTGGCCCTTCCGTTCAGATGGTTCCCAGGGCCAATTGCTGCTTTGCTTTTCTAACTTGTGGCATGAAGTATGAAAACAAGACATTCATTTAGACCTGCCCACTTTTTAAATGCAGATGTGCTGGTATCGTGGAATGGTGGCCAGCTATATGAAAAGTCAATTTTGGATTTAGTTTTCGGTCTCACTGCCAGTCCTCGTGAGCAATGTCCCTCTCACTCTCTTTTTGCTGCTGCCTCTCTCACCAGTGGGTTGTCTTCATCGCTCTCCGCTGCAAGGCTTTATGGAGGCAGGAGTCCTAGAAAAGAAGCGGGAGAACACTGGACAGTATTGTAGAAGGTAGATATGATGCAATTGGATGTGGTACTTGACAATTTTAGCCAGGCACAGGTAGAAGGGAGAGGGACCGGGGCCCTCCCAACTCCATCACCCCACTTGTGGGGCAGGTTTGGCTCTGGCAAACACCCTTGCATGTGTCCTGCCCCAGGTTGTGAGGGGAGTAGCAGGGATACCAGAGCAAGCAGCAGCACACACACATTATTACAGCTCTAAAAACCAGTAAGCAGAAAGGATACTACAATAAACAAACCACTTAATGAATTTTAATGGATTGGAAATCCATTTTTTATGTGATGGATCTGAATTTATCAACCAAGATAGTTGTACGCGACAGTATTAAAAAATATTTTGGTTAGCTCCATGCTGTTGATATTATATTACATGGTGAGTTCAAAGCACATACCCTCATTTCTTAAGCTATTGCCATGAATTTATGGGATCCCATCAAGCAGAACAAACAAAATCAATGTAGAAGTGGCAAGAAGAAAATCAAAAGTGGGCGGTACAATTAGAAAATGAAAACATCCATCTCACTATCTGCATGACTACTTGTAAGGAGATCACAGAGTCAGGTAGATTGAAGTGCGGCGTCAGGGCTCTATGAATTCCCTGCTGTGCCATGAACATTGCTTAATGATTATTGCAAGCAAAAAAGCAATCCGATTGATGCCTGGCCTATATAATCATGCTATCTCAAGGTTAGTAATTTAAACAGTTCAGTTGTTCAAAGTTTATATTGATAGGTTTTATTTCATGGGGAACATCTAACTAAAAGTACATGTTTGGTTTCATAAAATGATGTTTACATGTTTATAGACACCACTCACTTCAGAGTAAATGCCATTAGGCCTAAAGCTTTAGGCCTGAAAATATCTTTCACATGTGGCCTTACAAAATGGCATGTGTATAATGGAGCAATTGAAGCTTTTTCTGAACTTTGTTGGTGGCTATCTTAATGATATCATCAATCCTACATGACACACACCATAGATTGGCACCATGGAAGGAGAAAACTCTATTGGTACTTTTGATGACACAGGACCAGTCCCAACATTTCCTTTCTAAAACTGCACAAACATAAATATTCTCCCACACTATTGAAAGGTAGCCCAATTTACAGGGGGGCCCCTTAATTATACACGTACCCCTAATCACGCTCACACCAGATTAAAGTTCACCACTCTAGGGAATTAAGGCCAAGAATCTTTATCTTGCAAGGATAACAAGTTTAATCTGTACAGAAATGAGGATGGGGCAAATAACTCTGCTCCCTGACCAGTGTATTCTGTCCATAACCATTGCCAGCTCCTGGAGACTGGTGCCAGGCAGGGAGCTTAAATACTCTTGACTTGGTCACTGGAAACTGGCATGGCTCCATCCAAAACTGTCCTTCTTCCCTTACAAGGGATGCTGCAGTCTTTCTTCCTGCCTGGCCGGGTTTCTGTTTGGGACATACAACTTAACATAATGCTAGCCTATGTAGCTCATGTTTATCATCATTTTGCCACATTATTAACATTTATATATAAACACATTTTCCTGTCATACTCCCCATACTTCACTCAATATACTAATATTTTATTTCGTCCAGTAATTCCCCTTAAAACCTTGTTTTTCATAACTCTGCATTGGGTGCTTTAAGCCTTTAGCCTGCATGGGTTTTTGATGGACAGCAAACAGCTGCTGATAACCTCGTGCTTTCTGCCAGCCTTAGGGAACACCACTGCAATACCTGTAGTCTATTTTTTGTACAGGCTGCATTCCTTTTGACAAAGAGCCTACTTCTGTCATGCATTGAGAAAAACGAAATACAATTTAACATTTTACAAATGTATTCAGCTAATAGTTATTTACACCTTATATTTAAATACTAACATTTAGTGCCTGCCCATGTCTGTGTGTGATTATATTTGCATGAAAAAGGCTTTCTCAGTTCTATAATACTTAGAAACAGTCAAAAGTCTTGGCTAATTGTAAAGCGCTTGTGGGGGAAGTGCTATCTCCTCCCCAACATTGCCCCCTTTCATTACTTCTACCGTAACAAACTCATCCCCACCCGACATATCTATAATCCAGAATTATTAGTTTGAGTTTCACTGTTTATTGTATGGCAAAGTGTTTTAGATCCCCCAATTGATCCCATCATCTTTGCACTATTAGGGACTATAGGAACACAACATCGGAGACCCAGTTGGCATGTGCAGAAGAGGATCAAGAAGAGTACAATAACAGGAACCAGTATTTTTACTGCTGCCTCCATTCATGACGGGACCCAATCAAAGGCAAGTGATAGTCAATCCGTGTTCTGAACTCCACCTTCATTCTTCATTTGAACATCTAGATTGTGCAACGCCTCGATGATGTGGGATAGTGACGCATTCGCAGCATCTTCTGGAGGTATAAAAGTGCAGCAGCTGCTTGTACCCCAGGAGCCAAAGAAGATGAAAAGAAACTCTCTGCTGAGCTAAACAGTCGATACTCGTCAGGTAGTCCTCTGAGCAGTGAGGAAGAGTCTTTTAACATGTAGTTTGACTTCTTCTTTCTTCTCCACTGTTGAAATTGGCCTTTTTCTGGTGGAATACCAAATGCATGTGTGATATGCAAGCTTATTTATGCTTCTTTAAGTGCTGGAGTGGCTGTTGGCACCTTGGCAGGCATTTCTTCTCCCTTCAGGTGTTCTTCCAGGATTACTAGTAGAACTGAGTTCAGGAAGGCCAGTGAACGCTTGCCCCTTCATGAGGGCGGGAGGTGCAAGTAGGCTTGTTGGCCACAAACCTAGTAGAAATCCATCACCGCTGCTGTACCTTTCGTCATATCAGGGATCACAAGAGTGTGGTTGCACTGTGTGTTTGCGCCAACAGGAACTGCTCCTTCATTGAGTCTATGGCTCTATGTATTCACACTGGTTTCTTCATTGTTGCAATCCATGTCAGCCTTGTGATAAATTGGGACCATATTCTCCATTGTCTCTACTCAGGCTATTGCTTCTCTGCTGTACTCGATCAGTCCATCTGCCGGGCTTTCACTGTGACGCCTTGCCATTTGTTCGAGCAACCTCCCGAGGAAAAATATGGTACTTATAAATACTGGAGATATTTCCTGTTTCCATTGCATAACGCTGGGTCTAGATAAATGGTCCTCAACTGCACGCTGTGTGCATGGAATATGTCCTTTATCCTTCATAGTGCAAGATGTACCAGGCATTGTGCCTCTGTAATTGGGACTGGATGTGGAACCAAAGCCATAGGAGCCCTTGATGCATGCGGGATAAGTGCACACACGTAATAGCTTTAATTGATTATATTCCTTCCTGCAGTGCGCATATTAGAGCACCAGCTATTCAATGTTTCTAAATGCTGGACGTCGGATATGGCGTCAAAGCCCAACCCCTTATATGAATAATATGTCATTCATACTTCTTGTTTCATTCGTCTAGAAAGCTTGTAGGGGTGGTCGGCAAAAAGTGAGCCATTTTGTATTTCCTATTTTATAGCCACATTCATATTAACATTATTTTCCAACTGTTTTTATAGCCATATTCATATTAACATTATTTTCCAACTGTCCATCCCCCCTTTATATGGCCACCCCATATAACAGACTTACCTTCATCCACTCCAACAACCACAACCAGTGTCATACAAAACAATACATTCCTAGAACAAATAACATCTTTATTACCATTTGTATTACCATTATCCCTTCATAACAGAGTGGTTTGAACATGTTGGTGTCAGCCATCCTTGCTTATTCCTGGAGAGGAGAAAAAAGGTTATCAAGAAAGAGAGTGAGAAAGAAAGTGAAAGAGAGAGAGAGAGTGGGGGAGAGAGAGAGATATAGCGAGAGAGAGAATAAAAGAGAGAGAAACAAAGAGAGAAAGAGGGAGAGAGAGAGAGAAAGAGACCTTTTTTTCCACCAGGGCCGACCGGGTTCAGGGCCCTCAAACAATTGAAAATCAAAAAATTGAAAAAAGATAAAAAGGAAAAAACTATAAAAAATGAAAAAAGAAAAGAAAGAAAAAAGAAGAAATCAGGCGTGTGCCACTGCACACCACCCTGGCATGGATCCTTTATCTTACTCTATTGTTTGAGCTTTGCCTTGTCTCAGGTGCTTTTTAGAAATCCGAGAGATGCCCCCAATATCTAACTCCTTCATATGGACAGCGAGAGGAGTACAGAACACCACCTCACATGGACCTTCAAACCTGGGTTTGATCAGTTCCTCAGGTAATAATGGTCCAGTTGTAATATGGACAATGCTGTGTATGAAACCATGGTCTGGCTTTCTACTAGGGTGGTCACTATTTCTCCCCCTTTACCGTGCCCCACTACCGCCCCTGTGTCCCGTGGTGAATCATTTATGACCCATCAACATATAGTATGTTTCCTTTCATCAATGCATGAGCTGTTCATTAGAGTGGGAAAATTAATAAAACTCCTGTATATACTCCGGAGTTGCTAAAACAAGGGCTGTGAAAATAATTTCTTTTAAGTCCTCAAACTCTCTAGTCATTTCGTCAATCCATCCCAATTGACTTTTAAGACCTCTGTCCTTCCCTGAGACTTTGTAACAGTGGCCTTGTGTAGACTGCATAGTCTAGGATCCATGCCCTACAAAAACTACTTTAGCCCAAAAAACTGCTACATTTCCTTCACAGTACTAGGCCTAGGAGTGGCAGGTACTGCCGCTGCCCTATCTGGTAATATTTGTTCCTGTTTGCCGAAATATTCTTTTCCCGTTTGCAAAAATGAGTTGCCCCAAGTATAGTACCTCCGGTTGGCAGTATTGTAGCTTATTTTTATCTGCCTTGTTCCCTTTGTGAGCCAGCAATTGCAATAATGCAACAGAATCCCTCCTGCACTGTTGTTAATTTTTACTATATAGCTGGTGCTCTAATTTGCGCTCTGGATGAGTGTGCTAGGCACCTGACATCAATGTAATCTGTACTGGGCTGTACTGGGTTCACATCTCTCAGTAACCCACCATCATGTGTATTAACAGTCCATAAGTGTGCTGGCACATATCGCATGTCCTCCTCATAAAATAAAGATGGCTAGGTCACCACTGCCATCAGGGGGCACAGCACCTTCCTATACTGCACCATGATATCACAAGGGATGCAGATTTCCAAAAGAATCTCCCCATTTTGCTCACTGTCCTCAAATAACTCATCATCAGTCATTTCCTTTAATTGTACTATCGGATCTATACATAATACTGTAGCCACTCGCATCCACCCTGGTCTGTTCCAATCAGGACTACTCTTTTGTCTGACACTGCTAGTTCTTGTAAATCTTATAACAATATTGTCCCTGCCATCTCGGGTGGCACCTATGGGTTGGAAAATAACGGGGCCGAATCATGGAACAAATGTGCGCCGAAATCCGTTGCGCAAGCTGGCGCAAGCGTGAAAAAGCAAGCGCATGCACACGCGTGCGATTCATGGAAGGCCCTGCGCGTGTTTTCCCTGGGATGTGCGCCAAATCCGTGCATGGCGCGCACAGGTGCACACGTCACTGCAACATCCCGAATGCCATGCGCGACGTGCAAAGCGAAAGCGCACAATGTTAGCGCACACACCAAAAAGGGGGCAGAACACGCAGAATGGGGAACAACGCGTGAAAATAAGGGCATAACTGGGGAAGTACTACTTTCACAGAACGCCCACACGCAGGCGAACTACATGTATTCATGGAATCGAATAGGGGAAACACGCGCACGCCAAAAGACACGCAAAGGCCTAAACACGTCCGCCACCCAAAGGCAGGCAGAAGCGTCCCAGCGCAGTTTAAGAGGGTGCACAAACAACAAAGCACGTATATACAGCTACGATGAATGTCCCATTCTGTGGCCCCTTAAGAGAAATGACGTGTCATGCAATGCTCAGGCATCCCAAAAAAGCAAAACAGGAACACAAAAAATACATACGTGATCAACACGCAGGCTAGTATGCCTGAAAAAAAGGGGTACGTGACTAACAGGGACACCCGCAGTAGGAAAAATAGCATGTGCGACTCACTGTTGGCCTTGCATGTAAAAGAAGAACACGTAGCCAACACCCACGCCAAAAGAAGTAGTACGCACTGTAGCCGCTGTGAAGTAATCGCATGTGAACCCCAACGTCTGAAAAACACACGCACCGCTTTCCACAAAAAGCACATACAGAGCGATGGAAACCCACGTGGGACCGTCAACCCGTGCCGAGGGAAATGCCCGTGTGCACGTTACGTCACCTAAGCGCTTACGCGCTAAGGGCCTTTCCTTGGAATTCACGTAAACGTGTTGTTTTTCACATGCCAAATCACTCCGTATCAAGCTGGCCACGCGACAACATACGGAAGACCACACTCCTGCCCAGAAGGCCGAATTACTGCCCCCCCAGAGCCCTGAAAAGCCTCCCACGAGCCATCTGCTGCTGCCTGCCTGCCTGCCTGCTGCCATCGTGCCCTGCCATTTGGTGCTGCACATCTGCCATCTGCAGGGGTCCAGGTGCTGTGACCAACATTGCTGAAAAAGAAGACTCCCGACTGGTGTTCCATCACTCCACAGCCCAGTCCCAGGATGCAGTTGCCCACCCACACCTGCCTCTGGGGTTGCCATGTCCGACACAAAACCTTCCGGCACCAGGGGAAACCCCCCAGCAGAGAGGCAAAGAGCTACCAGCTTCAGTGAAAAGGAAGTTGGTATCCTGGTGGAGGAAGGTCTGGTGCATTATGATGCCCTCTTCACACCATCGCGCGTCCAGAAGCGCCGGGGGGACTACAAGTCCAGGTCTCTCAAGAAGGCCTGGCGCCTCTTGGAAGCAGCAGATGCAGTGGGGTGCCGGGTCGAGCTTACCACCCAGCAGATGAGGGTCCTGGAGCACATTCACCCAGTGCTTCACCACCAGATCCTCAGGATGCAGGCACGTCTGGAGTCGAGCGGTAAGTTGCCATGCATTCACGTTTATAAAAGGGCATGGTAAAGTTTGCTGGTAGTTAGCTACTTGGCTGCATGTGTGACATGGGTCATGTTTGTATGTGTGTGTGCATGGACATGATGGTGCTGCATGTGACTCAAGTCAGGCGTGACCCACATGGATGGTGTATGTGTTACAATGCATCATACGGAGCAGCATGCGGAACGCACACATGTATAAAGCCTGTGTCTGTACTTTGATATGTTTGGGGTGTGAGAGATGTGTGCTGCTGTCATGGATGATGTACATGTCCATGTGTCTGAGTAGTGTGTGCGCCATGGATGCATGACACATGTCCGTGACGATGTGTTGATTCACTTATACAGCCTAGTCATCCTTGTATCCACTGTGTCTGGGGGAATACCGGGCCAGATGCATGACCGTTCGGTGATGTGTGTGCATGTGACCAGCATGTCCATGATGCATGTGAGTATCAGCCCACCATTGGATGAACCTACGGTGCCTTGGACATGGATGCCAATGTATGTTGCATGTGCTTTGACTGTTCCTGCATGTGTGTTGCCTGCACTGACCCATGTGTTGTAGTGGGACATGATGGAAAACACATTTGACAGTGCCACTCATGTGCTATTGCTTTGTGTCTAAGGGACTATAGTTCAGTCCCCTGATGCTTGTGTTCAATGTCTCCCTTTACACAGCGACGAGTGAAGAAGAGGGCAGAGATGGCGCTGTGGAGGAAAGCTGCAGGGATGCCTCCACTAGCCGGCGATGCATGGCCCAGTCACCCTCCCAGGAAATTCCATCATCAGGGAGCGAGGGGACTGGTGTCGCGTCTGCCACTACGGCTGCAGCGGAAGGGGCAGATCAGCCCCCTCAGGGGCTTGCAACGGCGGAAGACGATGCAGAGCCATCCAGGTTGCTGGCGTGTATGGAGGAGGAGGAGGCCGCTACAGAGCCTCACCTGGGCCTCGTGGGGGTGGTACCACTGGAGCAAGTGGTGCAGTCCAGGGGCAGGGGCAGGAGGCAGCACAGGTCGCCGCGGAGGTGCCTGTGCATGTCTCTGTCCCTGACACTGTGACTGCATCACCATGCACCAGCAGGGATGCCACGTCCCAGGCCTGTCCGCAGGTAGGGGTGAGGTCCACATCATCTGGCACTCCTCTACCTGCAGACAAGGGGACCCGTGACCGGATTGAGTCCGTCCTGATTGGTGTTGTGTTGTGCAAACGAGACATTCGTGATGACGTGCTTGCTTCCTGGGGGGACCACGCACGTCATCACGAAGAGCTGTGTGCCAACGTGGCACAGTTGGGAGGAACCATGGTTGGGGGTTTCCTCCATGTGTCGGCCAGTCTTGTGGCCCTCTCCTCCTCGTGCACACTATATGCCAGTCATTCTCCATTCCGTCTTCCAGCCCAGATGCCACCAGGGCCCCCTGTGGATCTGCTCCAAACAACGCAGACAGTCTGGTGGAGATCCCATCCCTGCCACAGTCGGGAGTCGGAGGTCCAGCAGGGGTGGCCACCCCACCAACTGGACCACAGCAGATGGAGGATGTGCCAGCATCATCGGGCAGGGCATGTGCACAACGGCGCCGGTGGATTCCATCAGCCCGGATGCTGTTGTGGTGGCAGAGGCAGTTGCATTGGAGGCAGCAGCAGGCTCGGCGTGGGAGGCATCATGCCACGGGGCCATCAACACCCCGGGGGCAGGCATCGGCCGAGGGGAAGGAGGACCCCGGAGTGGAAGTGTCTTCCGTGTGGCAGCGGTTGGGCTAGCAAATAGATGCAGAGAGGTGGCAGGCGGAGAGGGCACGGCTCAGGATAGTCAGGGTGGAGAACTCCATGCAACGGGCTTTGAGGCAGGTGGAGGGCCTCGAGGAAACTCGCAGGGAGTTGAGGGATTCCATGGCTGCATCCCTGCGAAACCTCAAGGCCAGGGAACAGACCCGCCTCCGGAACATCGACATGGAGTTTGATGTTGCCCTGGCCTGGAACATCACTAAATGAGCCGTGGGACTGGCCTGCCACCTTTGTAAATAGTTTAGTAGGTGTAGGTTTCCTTTCTTTCTTATTTTTCTTTGGGGCACATGGACTATGCCCCGCCTTTTTGTAATAGTTGTTTGGTAGGTAGGTTTTTTGTTAGGTTTTATTTGGATTGTCGGGCTCATGGACCCTTGATTTTATATTTGTATATAGTTATGGACCTGATTTTACTGTATTATTTGTACCATGGAGGAATGGTTTTCTTTTTTTTTTCGAACTTTGGATTTTGGTTTATGGACGGATGCTTTGCAGCCATTTTACTTTGGATTTCATTGATTTCTGCATTCATTTTTTTCCCTTTATTTTGGACATCCAGACTTTTGTTTATTTATTTTTTTCTTGTGTGATTTCATTTCATTATTCTGTTTTGTATAGAATGCATTTTTATTTTTTAATTCATTTGCATGGTCTTCTCTCATTGGTTTCGTGCATGTCACAATGTGGGTTTTCTCAGTCATGTGTCGTCATTGTGTGGGTCTGACGGACATGTATTCATGGCCATACTGGTTGTTTGTGATCTGTCATGACATGGGGTTTTCAATGTGGAGTGGATGGAATGCTTGGGTGGGTATTTGGACTGGAGTGGCGTGGGGTGGGATTTGGGTGGCCATAAGGGCCATGGGTCTGCATTGTGATGACGTGTTGGGTGGGGGACATGAGTTGGGGCCTGCTGGCAGGTGCCCGTTAATGTTGGGGGGACATGAGTCGGGGCCTGCTGGCAGGTGCCCGTCAATGGGGAGGGTAAGGGTTTGGGGGTCATGAGTCAAGGCCTGCTGGCAGGTGCCCATCAATGGGGATGGGTGGGGGACATGTGTCAGGGCTTCCAGGTGCATGGTGCCATGTGGCCTGCCTGCGGGGCATGCCCAGGGATGATGGGCTTTCTGCAGGGCATGCCCAGGGGTGTGGGGTGGTCCCCTCTGGGTTGGGCTGCCTGCGGGGCATGGTAGGGCACACCGGGATGGCACACACTGCCAAATCGCATGTATAATTCCACACGCACCCCTCGGAATACACGTACCCCGCTCGCGCCAGGCCAATTGCATGTAAAAATTAACACGCACCCCTCGGAATACACGTACCCCGCTCGCGCCAGGCCAATCGTGTGTAAAAATCCACACGCACCCCTCGGAATACACGTACCCCACTCGCGCCAGTGAAATCGTGTGTAAAAATCCACATGCACCCCCGGAATACCCGCAGGCAGCCCATCCACCTGTCATGATGCCCGCTCCCGGGGAGCCGATTCAAGCCCTGCGTCCCCGAAAGCGGACATCCAGTCCCCAAGGAAGGACCCAGCAACCCCATATAGGGGCCCTTTGGACAGTGTCCTGGTGCCTATGGCGCCAGGCTCATAAAATACATCAGTCCTGGCGCCATAGGCGCCAGGCTCATTATGGAAGTGCTTGGGTGCACTTACCTGATGCAGACCATGCTGCAGGATCCCGGCCTCCTTGAGGCCTGAAAGGAACTACTTAACCTGTGGGACTAATTTACCATCCGGGCGTGGCCGGGGAAGGATACATACCTGATTGGAGGAAGGATACATACCTGGAACTTCTTGCAAGGCTATTTAAACCCCACCCGAACAGCCACACGTGCTTCGCGTTGTTCTGCATCTAGCAGCTGGACGCTCACCGTGTCTGCTCCTGCATCCTGACTTCTGCCACGCCTGCCAGCATCCTGGATCACCTGCAAAGGAAGAGAAGACGAGAACAGAAGAAGGAAAAGTCCTTACCTGCTAAATCCGCATCCCGGAGACATCTCGCCGACAATCCTGAAAAGGAAGACTTTTATTTAAAAGTTCATCGCGTCGATCGCTGCAGCCCCGCATTCCACTCACCTTAACAGGGCGCCTCCATGTTCAGCAGCGATCATCCGGATTCGCAGTCACGCCCCAGCGCCTAGGGAGAAAAAGACCAGAACAAAAGGTGAGAGAGAGAAGGGAATAAGGAAAGCTAAATCTCCAAGTTAAGACTTACCTGTTGATTCATTCCCTCTTCATTTCGGGTCCGCGCCGCATCCTGGCATTTCCGGACCCCGGCCCCTAAGGGGAAAAAAAGACATCAGCGTTAATGAGCGAAGGAAAAGACATTACCAAAAAAACGCTCATTAAACACTTACCTGATTTCTACAAGGATTTCACCTCTCATCTCGGGTCGGTGCCTGTTCCCCGGCATTCCGTACCCCGGCCCCTATGGGGAAAAAGACACTAGCATTAGTACATTAATGCATGGACACAAGGGGAACCTCTTATCAAAAAACTTACCTGGAAGCCAAGCAAGTTTGGTTCTCACCAATCCGAAAATCCAGTGAAGTAACTGGATACCAACGCGCCCCTGCATCAGAAGCAGGATGGAGAGCTCGTCCTTCCAGACCCTAAGGTGAGACGCTACGAGGAATCACAGAAGGGTTTTGAGGAGGGTGAGAGGGGAAAGTGGGAGGCTGATGCATTACCCCGCAGACAGTTAATCCCCTATTTCACCTACAGAAGGATACTTCTGCGAGCCAGACAAGCCAGATTTGGGGGCCCGGTCCAGTCCGTCTTCCGAACCCTGCGCATCACCTTAGAAGAGGTCACAGCAGCGTGAACCAGGCCAGCGCCTCCGTGGGAGTCAGGTGAGCGTTACAGAACGCGAAGCCTTCCTACAAATTCCCACCCAGGCGCTATGGAAAGTTCTGAGACTGATCAGTTGGCCCAATTACTGGGGGAATTACGGGCCGAAGTACATGCTGCTCGTCAAGAGACTAATGCCCTCAGGAGGGAATTAATAATATCAAAGGAAAGAACTGATGACCTGGCCAGACAGCTTTTGCAAGGTCAAGCTGGGCAAACTCCTCTACCCGGGTCTGGAGGGAACCCCACTCCTGTGGTTTCCAGTAACACTGTGCAGATTAATCTACCTGGAAACATGCCGCTGGCCCCACCCGAACGCTTTGCCTGGGACCCCAAACGATTCGCCGTATTCATGAATCAGTGTCGTTTGCACTTCCTATGCAGACCTGGGGCCTTCCCTAATGATCAGACCAAGGTAGCCTTTGTATTGTCATATCTCAGCGGCTGCGCTGCCGATTGGTCAGTTCCACTGGTTACTCAAGATGACCCGATTCTCCGTGATTTTCAAAGGTTTCAAGCAAGCATGGAAAGGTTATTTGCTTGACACTCTCAGGGGCAGGCTCTGGATGACGAACTTCTATCCCTGCGACAGGGCAATCAGGACCTCCTATCCTATATTGCAACCTTTAATAGACTGATTGCGGAAACGGGATGGCCAGAGGATAAAAGAGTCACGTTGTTTTATCGCATTTCATTGTGCCAATGGTTCTCGTAGATCCAGAACAGCCTAAGCGGTTGCATGCAATAAAGGCATACATCGATAGTGGGGCTATTGGAAACTATGTGGATCGTGAATTGGTCTTTAGGATTAACCTCCCTCTCCGTCCTAAAACCAGCAAAGATGTCATCACCACAGTCGATGGAACTGAAATTGCCTCTGGACCGGTAACACATTCCACTACTGAGGTGACTCTTATTGGTCCCGACGGCCATCGGGAGGATGTTGTGTTTGATGTAATCAAGGCTCCACAGTTTCAGGTTATTCTTGGAATCCCTTGGTTAGAGACACATAATCCTCGAATTGATTGGCGAGCTAAGAGAATAACCTTCCCGGATTGTACACAAACCTGCTACCCAGAAAGCCTGAAGATTAATCTAGCATCTGTAACCTCTGCCTCCATGCAACTACCTCCGGGATACCAAGACTTTCAGGACGTCTTCCAAAAGGAACAGGCCAACACGTTACCTCCTCACAGATCGTACGATTGCCAAATCGATCTGGGTCCCGGTGCACAACCCCCTTGTAGCAGGATTTATGCCCTTACCGAACCTGAGAATCTGCATTTGAGACAATATTTGGATCAATACCTAGCTAATGGTTTTATTCGCCCGTCAAAGTCCCCCGCATCCTTGGCTTTGTTCTTCGTGCCCAAAAAAGAAGGCGACCTTAGAACTTGTATCGATTACCGCGCATTGAACCAGATAACCGTTAAAAACCGTTATCCTCTGCCTCTGATCCCTGAACTCCTTGACCAGGTGAAGGACGCTTGCATATACACCAAGTTAGATCTCCGGGGGCTTATCATCTGGTACGAGTTAAAGAAGGCAACGAATGGAAAACTGCCTTCCGTACTAAATACAGATTATTCGAGTACCAGGTGATGCCTTTCGGATTGTGTAACGCGCCGACTGCCTTCCAATACTTCATGAATGATGTCCTTCGGGAACTCATCGATGTTTGAGTTGTCGTATATATCGATGACATTCTGGTGTACTCCTCTTCAGAATCTGATCACAGAAAACACGTCAGGGCAGTACTTGAAAAACTGCGCCAACACAAACTATTTGCTAAATTGGAGAAATGTGTTTTCCATACCACAGAAGTCGAGTTTCTAGGTTTCATCCTGACACCCAAAGGAGTCCGAATGGACTCAAGAAAAGTGGATGCCATCCTCAAATGGCCATCACCTAGCTCTGTAAAAGGGGTTCAAAGCATGCTCGGCTTTGCCAATTTCTATCGCAGGTTTATCCCGGAATTTTCACGCGTGGTACAACCCATTACTGCACTCTTGAGGAAAAATAAACGTTTTGAATGGTCTGAAGAAGCCGAGCAGACCTTTCAGGATTTGAAAGCTAAGTTTACCTCCGCACCTATATTGAAACACCCGCGTCCAGATCTCCCTTATGTCGTCGAGACTGACGCATCCAGCCTAGCCATGGGAGCTGTCCTGTCCCAAAGAGATCCCGAAACCAACCAACTGCATCTCGTAGCATTTTGGTCCAGAAAATTCTCGGCACCCGAGGTTAATTATGCAATCACGGACAAAGAACTGTTAGCCATTAAGTCCGCTTTTAAAGCCTGGCGGCATTATCTGCTTGGCGCTCGACATACCATCACAGTGATCACTGATCACCGGAATTTACAGTATTTGAAAACCGCCAAGGCTCAGTCATCACGGCAGCTCCGATGGGCTTTGTTTTTCACTGAATTTGATTTCGTAATTACCTATCGACCTGGCTGCAAGAATGGCAAAGCATACACCTTATCCCGAATTGGAATGGGAGAATCTGATACAAACTCAGAACCAGTACCAATAATTCCCGAACAGAGGATTCTAGGCATGACTTCGTTACAGACGCTTGAAGACATTCAAGCCAGAGTGAAATAACTCCTGGACCCTACAACCTTACAAGATTGGATACAAAAGGGATCAGACTTTACCATAGATAATGGTTTACCTTATTTCCAAGGACGCTTATTCCTGCCACATAAGGAATTACACGAACTAGTTATTTGCGGTTATCATGATGCATTAATAGAGGGACACCCCGGTATTGCCAAGACAGAGGAAAAGGTGAAACGACAATTTTGGTGGCCCTCTTGGCGAAAAGATGTTAAATCTGTCCTTGTGATGTCCTGTGGTGTTTGCGCCCAAAATAAAAGTCAAAAGAAAAGACCAGCCGGTCTCCTTCAACCTCTAGACATACCACCAGCACCCTGGCACACCCTATCAATGGATTTTATTACGGACCTGCCTCCTTGTTCGGGGTACAATACTATTCTGGTAATTGTGGATTTGTTTTCCAAAATGGCCCACTTTATTCCTTTGAAAGGTTTACCTTCAGCTTCTGTCCTAGCCAAAGAATTCCTCGAAAATATTGTTCGGCTACATGGATTCCCATCTATACTAATCTCTGACCGGGGAAGCCAATTCATTTCCCACTTCTGGCGCAAATGTTGTGAAATGGCGCAGATCGACGTAAGATTATCGACCAGTCACCACCCTCAGACCGATGGTCAGACCGAGAGGACAAATCAGACCCTTGAGCAATACTTACGGTGTATGTTACAGCAATCTGAAAGCAACTGGAAAGACATTCTTTGGATAGCCGAATACGAATATAATAATTCGGCACACTCTGGAACTGGCCACAGTCCTTTTTATACTTTGTTTGGGCATCACCCTCGAACCTCAAACCTTGACTCACCTCAGAACCTCGGAATGCCTGCAGTAGAACATCTGCATTCTACAATTACCCAAGCCTTCAAAGAGGCAACTACGCATTTACAACAAGCCAAGAGAAAATACAAGGAGAATGCAAATCTACATCGGAGTGAAGCACCTCTGTATCAGATTGGGGATCAAGTGTGGTTAGCTACCAGACATTTACCACTCAAAGGGCCTCAAACTTTTAACCCAAAATATCTGGGACCTTATTCATTTACGGCAATAATTAACCCAGTGGCTGTTAAACTTGATTTACCAGCTAGTATGCAAATTCACCCTGTTTTTCATGTGTCACTTCTGAAACCAGTGGTACCCGGAACCTGACTACTCAAACCTCCAGAACCTATTCTAATAGATGGGGAGCCCGAATTCGAAGTGAAGAACATTTTAGACTCAAAAATGTTTAGGTCAAAACTGTTCTACCTAATTGATTGGAAGGGGTACGGACCTCAGGAGAGGTCGTGGGAACCCAGCGACCATGTGCATGCACCTCGATTAGTCAGGAAATTCCACCGACTCTTCCCAGACAAACCAAAACCCCCGGAGGGAACAACCTTGGGAGGGGCCTTGGGGGGGAGTGCTGTCATGATGCCCGCTCCCGGGGAGCCGATTCAAGCCCTGCGTCCCCGAAAGCGGACATCCAGTCCCCAAGGAAGGACCCAGCAACCCCATATAGGGGCCCTTTGGACAGTGTCCTGGTGCCTATGGCGCCAGGCTCATAAAAGACATCAGTCCTGGCGCCATAGGCGCCAGGCTCATTATGGAAGTGCTTGGGTGCACTTACCTGATGCAGACCATGCTGCAGGATCCCGGCCTCCTTGAGGCCTGAAAGGAACTACTTTACCTGTGGGACTAATTTACCATCCGGGCGTGGCCGGGGAAGGATACATACCTGATTGGAGGAAGGATACATACCTGGAACTTCTTGCAAGGCTATTTAAACCCCACACGAACAGCCACACGTGCTTCGCGTTGTTCTGCATCTAGCAGCTGGACGCTCACCGTGTCTGCTCCTGCATCCTGACTTCTGCCACGCCTGCCAGCATCCTGGATCACCTGCAAAGGAAGAGAAGAAGAGAACAGAAGAAGGAAAAGTCCTTACCTGCTAAATCCGCATCCCGGAGACATCTCGCCGACAATCCTGAAAAGGAAGACTTTTATTTAAAAGCTCATCGCGTCGATCGCTGCAGCGCCGCATTCCACTCACCTTTACAGGGCGCCTCCATGTTCAGCAGCGATCATCCGGATTCGCAGTCACGCCCCAGCGCCTAGGGAGAAAAAGACCAGAACAAAAGGTGAGAGAGAGAAGGGAATAAGGAAAGCTAAATCTCCATGTTAAGACTTACCTGTTGATTCATTCCCTCTTCATTTCGGGTCCGCGCCGCATCCTGGCATTTCCGGACCCCGGCCCCTAAGGGGAAAAAAAGACATCAGCGTTAATGAGCGAATGAAAAGACATTACCAAAAAAACGCTCATTAAAGACTTAACTGATTTCTACAAGGATTTCACCTCTCATCTCGGGTCGGTGCCTGGTCCCCGGCATTCCGTACCCCGGCCCCTATGGGGAAAAAGACACTAGCATTAGTACATTAATGCATGGACACAAGGTGAACCTCTTATCAAAAAACTTACCTGGAAGCCAAGCAAGTTTGGTTTTCACCAATCCGAAAATCCAGTGAAGTAACTGGATACCAACGCGCCCCTGCATCAGAAGCAGGATGGAGAGCTCGTCCTTCCAGACCATAAGGTGAGACGCTACGAGGAATCACAGAAGGGTTTCGAGGAGGGTGAGAGGGGAAAGTGCGAGGCTGATTGCATTACCCCGCAGAAAGTTAATCCCCTATTTTCGCCTACAGAAGGATACTTCTGCGAGCCAGACAAGCCAGATTTGGGGGCCCGGTCCAGTCCGTCTTCCGAACCCTGCGCATCACCTTAGAAGAGGTCACAGCAGCGTGAACCAGGCCAGCGCCTCCGTGGGAGTCAGGTGAGCGTTACACCACCCTCCCCATGCCCCGTAGACAGCCCATCACCCCTGGGCATGCCACGCAGGCAGCTCATCCACCATGGGCATGCTCAGCAGGCAGCCCACTCCACGGGGGGGACTTTTTCCACGTGTTTTCGCTGGCACGAGCGGGGTATGTGTATTCTGAGGGGTGCGTGCAGATTTATACACGCGATTTCGCTGGCGCGAGCAGGGTATGTGTATTCCTGGGTGGTACTTGGGGATTTATACACACAATTTCGCTGGCACAAGCGGGTTACGTGTATTCTGAGGAGTGTGTGTGGATTTTTACATGCGATTTCACTGGCGACAGCGGGGTACGTGAATTCCGAGGGGTGCGTGTGGATTTTGACACTCGATTTTGCTGGAGCAAGCAGTCTATGTGTATTCCTGGGTGGTGCTCGGGGATTTATACACACAATTTCGCTGGCGCGAGCGGGGTACATGTATTCCGAGGAGTGTGTGTGGATTTTTACATGCGATTTCACTGGCGACAGCGGGGTACGTGAATTCCGAGGGGTGCGTGTGGATTTTGACACGCGATTTTGCTGGAGCAAGCAGGCTATGTGTATTCCTGGGTGGTGCGCTGGGATTTATACACACAATTTCGCTGGCGCGAGCGGGGTACATGTATTCCCAGGAGTGCGTGTGGATTTTTACACACGATTTCGCTGGCACGAGCAGTGTACATGCATTCCCAGGGGTGCGTGTGGATCTTTACACGTGATTTCCCTGGCACGAGCGGGGTACGTGTATTCCGAGGGGTGCGTGTGGATCTTTACACGTGATTTCCCTGGCACGAGCGGGGTACGTGTATTCCGAGGGGTGCGTGTGGATTTATACACGCGATTTCGCTGGTGTGAGCGGGGTACGTGTGTTCCGAGGGGTGCGTGTGGATTTATACACGTGATTTCGCTGGCGCAAGCGGGTTACATGTATTCTGAGGGGTGCGTGCAGATTTATACACGTGATTTTGCTGGCGTGAGCGGGGTATGTGTGTTGCTGGGTGGTGCTTGGGGATTTATACACACAAATTCGCTGGCGCGAGCGGGGTATGTGTATTCCGAGGAGTGCGTGTGGATTTTTACACGCGATTTCACTGGCGCGAGTGGGGAACGTGTATTCCGAGGGGTGCGTGTGGATTTATATACACGATTTTGCTGGCGCGAGCGGGGTACGTGTATTCCGAGGGGT
Source organism: Ambystoma mexicanum (assembly GCF_040938575.1). Taxonomy (NCBI): domain Eukaryota; kingdom Metazoa; phylum Chordata; class Amphibia; order Caudata; family Ambystomatidae; genus Ambystoma; species Ambystoma mexicanum. The sequence continues at coordinate 326,378,644 of NC_090935.1, forward strand.
GCGTGTGGATTTATACACGCAATTTCACTGGCGCAAGCGGGGTACGTGTATTCTGAGGGGTGCGCATGGATTTTTACATGCGATTTCGCTGGGGCAAGCGGGGTACGTGCATTCCCTGGCGTGCACAGGGATTTATACACACAATTTCGCTGGCGCGAGCGGGGTATGTGCATTACCAGGGGTGCATGTGGATCTTTACACATGATTTCCCTGGCACGAGCGGGGTACGTGTATTCCAAGGGGTGCATGTGGATTTATACATTCGATTTCGCTGGCGCAAGCGGGGTACGTGTATTCCGAGGAGTGCATGTGGATTTTTACACATGATTTCGCTGGTGCGAGCAGTGTACATGCATTCCCAGGGGTGCGTGTGGATCTTTACAAGTGATTTCCCTGGCATGAGCGGGGTACGTGTATTCCGAGGGATGCGTGTGGATTTATACACGCGATTTCGCTGGCGTGAGCGGGGTACATGTGTTCCAAGGGGTGCGTGTGGATATATACACGTGATTTCGCTGGCGCAAGCGGGGTACATGTATTCTGAGGGGTGCGTGCAGATTTATACATGTGATTTCGCTGGCATGAGCGGGGTATGTGTATGCCTGGGTGGTGTTTGGCGATTTATACACACAATTTCGCTGGCGCGAGCGGGTTACGTGTATTCCGAGGAGTGCGTGTAGATTTTTACACATGATTTCGCTGGCGCGAGCGGGGTACGTGTATTCCGAGGGGTGCGTGTGGATTTTGACACACGATTTTGCTGGCGCGAGCGGGTTATGTGTGTTGCTGGGTGGTGCTTGGGGATCTATACACACAAATTTGCGGGCGCGAGCAGGGTACATGTATTCCGAGGAGTGCGTGTGGATTTTTACACGCGATTTCACTGGCGCGAGTGGGGTAAGTGTATTCCAAGGGGTGCGTGTGGATTTATACACGTGATTTCACTGGCGCGAGCGGGGTACGTGTATTCTGAAGGGTGCGTGTGGATTTATACACGCAATTTCATTGGCGCAAGCGGGGTACGTGTATTCTGAGGGGTGCACATGGATTTTTACATGCGATTTCGCTGGGGCAAGCGGGGTACGTGTATTCCCTGGGGTGCACAGGGATTTATACACACAATTTCACCAACATTTTGTCGCAATTGGAAGCACTGTTTTTAGTAATACCTTAATACCATAAACAAAATATATCTGGTACCACAGGAACTCCATGGATTATTGACTCCCTCGCCATTGCATTGATTATTACTATTGTTTGAACTACACACATCGCTGGAGTGGAACACACTACCCCTTGATCTGTGAATGATATTGTTATATTTAATTTACTGAGCAGATCCCTATCCAACAGGTTCACAGGGGAACTCTCTGAATATAACGAGGGGGCTCGTACTACCTCCTCTCCCACTTTTATATCCAGCTCCTCAGTGTATGGAACCATATAAATAGCCCCAGAAATTCCCTGTGTGTCAAGGGTTTTACCTGATAATGGAACGTTCCCCTCCAAGTTGCACCTGAATTTGACATAAATATAAATTGACAGTTTCCTATTTCCTCCTTCACGAAGGACTTCTTCAGGGTTTGCGGTTGTCAATAGGATTGGACATGCGAGTGCTCTCTGTGGGCTGTCCTAATCAGAAGATGTATTTGTCCCGGGGAATGAAAAAGGGCTGCCCCTGCCATTGTAACTCCTTGGAATGGGGTGCCTGTTCCCTCTGCCATCCTCTTAAACTGTGTTCCCTCACACTGCTGTAGTTATTGCCTACGTTGCCGTTGCCTATGCCTATGCCTGCCCATAAGGGAACTGATTTTTACCCCCCTCACCCAAATTGCTGTTGTCTCATTCCTTGAGGCCCTTGGCAGCCCTGCCCTGGAGGTTATGGCTCATAATTAAATCCCATCCCAGGCCTGTTGCTACACTCTCTTGCGAAATTCCCCCATTTCCCACAATACCAGCACTGTGATGTTGTCAATCCTCCTCCCCGGGGCCCTATCCCCCAAAGCCTCCTGCTCTTGCTCCTCAAAATCCCCCTTTTCTCCTTGGTGCTTCTTCATACTGCCACTGTGGGTTGGGTTACTGCCCCCCCCAGCCCAATTTCCCTGTCTTCTTTTGCCCGATAGTGCTGCAATTCACAATTTGTGCCATCACCGGGACTTGGACGACAACCTTATTTAGTTTCTTTTCCACTAATGTTGCCTTGTCCGTTTACCACTTCTGGGCTGTCTCCCTGTCACACTCCTTGATTCTCTTACAATGGTGGACTATTATACTTTGTATCTCTGTCCACCCTCTGGCTTCAATTCCCACAATTTTATCTGGTGCCTTCTGGACCTCTTTTGGTAATCCCCTCTTTATGATAAAATAGAAAAATGGTACTGTCTCAACTCTCCAAATTTTCTGTAATTTAAGAATAAACCTAACTGGGTCCTCATCATCACCCATTGTGCACTGCTTTAAAAAATGTTAGACAGGGGTTTCTGGGTACATCCTTCGTAGGGCATCCCATACCCTTGGCCTTACCTCATGAAAGGCTGCTCCATCATGTTCATTATCTGCAAGATGTACCCCAGAGTACCCCGCCCTTGTCCATATGTCCCCATCCTGATCCCCAAATGTGGTGACCAGTAAACTCTTAAAGTCTCCTAGTGCTAGGGCTATCCCTGCTGTTTGTTTTTCAAATTCATAGATACATTTACTAGCTTTAGCTATAAAATGGGCGAGAGCTTTAATCAAATAATGTTTGTCCATTTGAGGCCATGGCACATACTGCATTATCCCTACTCCTTTATGCATTAGAGGCATCTGCATATCTATCTACCCCTTTTTTCTTCTGATCTTGTACTACTAAGATTATTGGTCTGTCCCTCCTCACTGCCTCTTGTGGCAGGGACAGGTTTCTCACCACCTCCCCTCCCTGATCTCTTTCCTGCCCTGCCTCTTCATTATTTACACCACCTTGATCTTTCCATCCATTTTTCCTTGCCTGTTCTACTTGTTGTCTCAGGACCGTCCAGACCCTGTGCCCATCATCTTTTTCAACACAAACATTTCTTATTGCAACAGAAAATCACCTGACTTCCAATCCCTATTTTGTGCAACCATACTCTTATTTCTGGTGATACTTCTTCAGGTTCTTGTAACCTGACCAACCTTTCCCGCAATGCTCTTAATTAATTATTTATGTCTACTTGTGTACCCTCTGGGTACACCGATGCTACAGGCATATCAGAGCTTGTGGGTGGGTCATATGGAGGTGCAAAAGCTCTTGAGTTCCCACCCCTAGTTGCTAATCCTGATAATCCTGTTGACACTCTCTCTACCACTGGAGGCTTATAGACTGGGTTTGTATACCCTACTGCAGGTGTAGGCGTTACGGGGTATATCCCCTTACATTGGATCTCTTTTTCACATCCAGATGTTTTATATCCTCAAATACTTTCCAGAGATCTAGAATCTCTTTTCTTTTTTGGGATTTGTTCCTGTTGCTGCTAAAATATGGAGCATTTTTCTAGCATGTTTCTGTTATGGGAGCCCTGCTCTGGCCAGGAGCAGGACATCCCCCCTTACTTTGTTTCTACTATCCATTGTTTATTTACTCTGTCACAATACAGTGCAGAAACATATGTGTTTTATTGGAGTTTCTTCCTCCCTAATGTTGTGCGTGTCCCTAATGCTTCAAGTAGACCTTACTGTTATGCTGCACATGCTTCAGTTTTTATACAAAAATACAGATCAACCCACTTTTTCCCCACCCCTTTACAATTTTTCCACTTTAATTTCACACACACACAAACCGCGACTCATCCACCTTCCTTCCTTTTTCACCACAAAAGACAGCAATAGAAAATATACAAAAATAATTGACTAAAATCCAGTCCCGTTCCTTATACCGAGCCACTACTGTTTTTCCTTATATCCTTTGTAATACCACTTTCCCAGCATTTTTTTATATGCTGAGGATCCTATTGCTCTATCGTCATAAAAGAATAATGTGTGGTACTACCTCCTCAACCTGTTATGGCTAAGGATCCCGTACCTCCCCGTCCTTATAAACTAGGGCTCCCTTTCATCTCAGTCTTTTATATGCAAAGATTCCCTTTCATCTCAGTCTTTTATACGCTGAGGTTCCCTTTTTCCATTATAAAAAGTAGAAAAACAGAAATACGGGACAATTTCAATACATAACCCACCTCTTATCCAATCTACTCCTTAACACATCATCAGAAATCCTATTCCATAATACATCACCAAAAGTCCAATTCCATAACACACCACCAAAACTCCTATTTCATCTATCCCATTGAATTCATAAATCATCCACATCATCACACTATCATTCATATCACCATACTATCATTCACATCACCATACTATCATACATACATGTTCCCATGTTGTTATCACTTGCAAGAGTATACTCACGTGCATGTTTCACTTGAGTTTTCCTCCATTACGAAGTCCCCATGCTGGCCTGTCTTTCTGGAGCCACGCCCTGCTTCACTGAGCAACTGAGCAGAGAGGATTTCTTTTAAAATGGTGTCTACTAAAACCACTCAGGAAACATGTATTTTTTGAGTTATGTGGCCCAGTCACTATAGAGGGGCATGGCTGACTGGCCTGAGTCTTTGAAAAGTATGGGGGTAAAAAACTAAGATCACATCAGGGTTACCACTGAAAGGTAGCCCAATTTACAGGGGTACCCCTTAATTATACATGTACCCCTAATCACTCTCACACCAGATTAAAGTTCGCCCCTCTAGGGAATTAAGGCCAAGAGTCTTTATCTTGCAAGGATAAAAAGTGTAATCTGTACAGAAATGAGGATGGGGCAAATAACTCTGCTCCCCGAACAGTGCATTCTGTCCCTAACCATTCCCAGCTCCTGCAGACTGGTGCCAGGCAGGGAGCTTAAATACTTTTGACTTGGTCAGTGGGTACTGGCATGGCTCCGTCCAAAACTGTCCTTCTTCCCTTACCAGGGGCACTGCAGTCTTCCTTCGTGCATGGCTGGGTTTCCATTTGGGATATAATGCTAGCCTATGCAAGAATACATTTAGCTCCTGTTTATCATCATTTTGCTACATTATGAACATTTATATATAAACACATGTTCCCGTCATACTCTCCATACTTCACTCAATATACTCATATTTTATCTGGTCCAGGAATTCCCCGTAAAACCTTGTTTTTCATAATCCTGCATTGTGTGGATTGAGCCTTTAGCCTGCATGGGTTTTTGATGGACAGCAAACAGCTGCTGAGTCACGTCATGCTCTCTGCCAGCCTTAGAGAACACTACGGTAATGCCTGTAGTCTATTTTTAGCACAGGCTGCATTCCTTTTGGCACAGAGCCTCCTTATGTCATGCATTGAGAAAAACTAAATACAATTTAACATTTTACAAATGAATTCAGCTAATAGTTATTCACACCTTATATTTAAATACTATCTTCATTTAGTGTCTGGCCACGTCTGTGTGTGATTATATTTGCATGAAAAAAGCTTTCTCGGTGCTATAGTGCTTAGAGACAGTCAACAGAAGTCTTACCTAATTGTAAAGCGCTTGGGGGGTGCAGGAAGGTGCTATCTCCTCCCCAAAAATATAGGCATAGTTATTATGACATCACCCCTAGATAGATATCACCATGTAATGAAGGTGAGGGTCAAGGTTTGTGGGTATGTCTGTTAAATAGAGCTTAGAAAAATAAAAGGCATCATTTTGAGTTAAGTGGATTTTGGAACAGGACTACAGACAGAGATGAAAACTGCCTTAGCCAGCAGTATTTCTGAAAATCCACCCAATTTACAACTGACCCAGTGGCAAGAACCTCTCCAAACAAGTTAATATGACTGCCTCAGCCACTGCCTACACTGGGAAATTGATCAGGGCCTCTAGACCTTTATTATCCACCAATAGCTGCCTCACGCTGGCTAGGGCTCTCATGCAGTCTAAATTGGACTATTGCAATAGCCTTTACCTAGATGCTAACCAATCTATAATCAACAAGCTACAGGTACTCCAAAATAACGTGCTACGAGCAGCATTAAACATCCCCAGGTGAGAACACATCTCCACCACCAGAATATCCTGCAAATGGCTCTCTATACAACAAAAAATGACCTAAAAACCATATGTCTCACTTACAATGCCATAATCCATTTAGCCCCACCCTATCTCACCAACATATTCATCCTGAAATCGGCCACTAGAGTTACCAGATCCTCCAATACTCTATGCCATACAGTGCCTAGATTCATCTTAAAAAGAGCCAGAGGATCTAGCTTCACGGTCCTAGCCTCCCAACTCTGGAATACCTTAGCACTTAACATCAAATCTATTGAATCCTTTCAATCCTTCAGAAAACAACTTATTGGAGGGTTACTGGAGAAAAACTAATTCTACCATCTTCTATCCCCTATGCCTGACGATACTGCCTTTACTCTAACTATTTGATGCTCATTGTAAACTGTATAAATTGTACAAACTGCACAAATGTAAAACTGTAAATTGTATATATTGCATTTTGTAACTTGTCCTGAAGCGCCCTTTTACCTCTGGGTCTGGAGCGCTATATAAATAAAATAAACAAACAAGCAAACAAACAAACAGTAGTGGTATTGCCAGAATTCTGCAGGCAGTATACCAGCAATGCCACTGTATATATATATCTTTTTTTTAAATGAGAAATGTTTTTTATCATCGTATAGATGGTGGGTATGGAAAATGTTGTGCTACACACCACTACTGTACATTTTGTGATGGACAAAAGGGTAATTATTGATCCTTTTATTATTGCAAAAATAAGGTTGTGAGAGGGTGAGCAGCAGAGCACATTCCAACACCCTCCCATGTCCCCATATTTGTATTCTTGGAAAAAAGGGAAGTGTTAGGGAGGAGCTACAATTTTGTGGTGGAGGTAAACATTTATGGATTGTCCTAATGAATGTTTTTTTTTCTTTTTCTTTTGGATAGTCATTCAGTGTGGACTTAGGTTTCAGGTGCAACCGAGTTCTGTACAACTGTGGGTTAAGAAGAATTCTGGTAATGGGGTACAAGTTACAGAAGAGGTGTACTACATAGATTTAGGCAACAGGAACAGTAAATAGGAGTGAGTGGGCTTAGCTGGCGGACTGCAGTTGGGGTGTCTATGTTAAGTGAAGAAGGTGCTCAATAGTAGTGTGCTCGGCTCCTTTCTAAATTGTATGAGGATGGATGTGAGTCTAGAGTCACGGGTAGGAGGTTCCACAGCCTGGTGGCAAAAACAAGAATGATTGCTTCCTGCTGATGATATGAGCCACAGCATGGAGGGCACCTTTTACATTCATGCACTGGCGGTGGGTAAACTGGTGAGTACTTCAACCATAAACTACCTTGTGGGATGTATCTGACAAGTGTTTTTGTGTTGCTTGTTCAACCGTCAACATAACATTTTAAAACATTACCAAAAAAGATAGCAATGCATTTAATTAGCAAATTCCTCATCAATAACAATAATAGTCAATTAGAAAAATACAAAAAATACAATCGACATGCAAAAACACAATCTTTTAAAAATCTTGACTATTATTCTCAATTTGGTGTCAGATTGTTACAAAAATAGCCATCAAATGTTTTTCGTTTTCTCGTGATTGATTAATAGCTATGCCAATGCTGTTGATTCAGTCATCTCTTCTTCTGGATGCAGTCCTCATATCCCAACATGCGTATGTTTCTGTCCTTGCTTATTCATGCTGGGCATTCATCAGCGGAATTCATCAAGATATTCTTTGTAATTTTCTCCACATTATCTATTAAAATATGAAATATGAAACAAACACAAAATTCGCTTTGTATTATTTATTTTCCCCGTGGTTAGTTTCAAACACTTAACGACATGCACTTACATTCACATACATGATTTGGTTTCTCATTTTCTATTACTGGCTGGAACTAATAATTAAAGCATATGATGTGCATAATATTTAAAGAGCCCTCTGGTCGTTTAGTCTCTCAGTTCTTTGGGATCCTTACTATGAATCGGAATTCTGATGACTCAAGGGAGCCACGATCTATACAACTCAGGGTCAGCTGTGGTACTTTGTGACACAGGGTCAAGCCATCACAGGCTGAGCATCGCTAACAGCACCCTGGCGATTATGTACCTTCGATGTGTCCTAGTCATTGTTCTAAAAAGTCCTCATCCCAGTAGGGAAACTAAAGTGAATGTACATGGGACGTGCTCCCTCTCCCTTTGTCTTCAGTCAACGGATCATTGAGTAAATACGTTAACTTAGGACGTCCGTAGAGTGATGCCACCCCTGAAGCGATGTAGTCAACCTTCCGTATCTTCACTAGCAGCATGGCTGCCATGTTATGGACTCTGCAGAGTAAGCTGCAGGCACAGAAGCACAAATGGATTGGCCATGAGTTGCAGAGATTTTTGTGTATAATCTGAGACTCAAGGGCACCCACTTTTCTTTGATCTACCCCAGGGAAATGGTTGCCTTATGCATTTGCTTCATCTTTGCTAATTAATAAACCTGCTTTGGAGGGTTTTTGGAAGCCACAAAAACAGTACATGAATTTTTCAACAAAACACCTCAGTATGTATGTATGTATGTATTTTTGTATTTGTAGTGCGCATATGCGGCTGGAACCAAGCAAGGAATTGTATCTGGGCGCCGCTGGAATAACAGGGAGCACCAGAAAGCCAACATTATCCACGCATTTAATCGAAGAGATACGTTTTCAACTTTTTCCTAAATGCAAGAAGAGAATAAATGTTTTGAATGTCGTAAGGTAGGGCATTCCATGCTCTTGGCCCTGAACAGGAGAAAGGTCTATCATCCGTGGTCACAGATGTTGATGGTGGAACTACCGATAAGTGTTGTCCTGGTGATCAAAGACAACGATCCGGGTGATAGGCAGAGATTTTTGACACAAGATATCTCAGAGAAGTCTAATCAAGGCATTTCAACATGAAACAGAGGATCTTGAACAGCTCTCTTTGCTGTATTGGTGACCAATGAAGGTTCCTCAAATACTTGGAGATATGTGAGCATCGAGGCAATGAAAAAAACAGCCTAACGGCTGAATTTTGCGCAACCATTAGCATTTTTGGGATTTCTGTTAAAAGGGAATTACAATAATCTAACCTAGAATTAACCAGTGCACCGACAACCATGGAACAGTCTTTAACAGTTTAAGATGGTAATATACAGATGTTACCATATTGTTTACCTGCAGGTTGCAACTTAAGTTTGCCTGCCAAGTGCATGCAAAGTTCATTACCTTTGTGGCAAATGATGTGGGGACCTCAAAGATTTCTGGTCAGGGCAGATGTTATAAGGTTTTAGCCAATTTTGCCTTGGGTCCAAACAGAATAATCTCTGTTTTACTTGGATCTAACTGGAGCTTGTTAGCCACCATCCAACTCTTTATTTTACTAGCACATGCTAACACTCTTTTAGTTGCTTCCACGGGTTATTTTAACAGAACATAGATCTATGTATCATCAGTGTAGGAATGATAATGTAAGCCACATTTCTGAAAGAATGTCCAGTAAGGGGCGGATATAAATGTTAAATAACAATGGTGACAGGGAGAAGCCCTATGGCACTCCGCATAACTGCTAAGGAATCGGAAATAAAAGGCCCGAATTTAACTTGCTGGGTTCTGTTGTTCAGAAAGGAAGTGAACCATTGCAATGACTCATTGGATACCTGAGCCACTGTAGAGAGTCTTGAGATAAGGATCTCAAAATCAACTGTATGAAAGGCTGCTGAGAGGTCCAGCATGACTAGCATGATGATTTCACCCTCATCAGCAGCCTTCAAGATGTCATCCCAGACAGGCAGAAGTGTTGTCTCGGTCCCATGTGCTGGCCTAAATACAGATAGGTGCACATCCAGTTTCCCCCGATCTTCCAGGAATTCGTGTAGTTGCACTGTGATGATTTTTCCCAAGATTTTTGAAAGCCAGGAGAGACCTGCAATGAGGCGGTAGTTGGCAAATAGCTTGTGATACAATGTACTTTTCTTTAGTAGGGGTGTAAAATAGGTCTTTTTCAACTCCTTTGGGGGAGTCAGAGAGGCATTTATAACTGATAGCACAGGTACGCTAAGAGCTGCCACATGTCTTTTGACTAAATAAGCAGGAATAGGGTCATAGTTATGGCTGGTGGGTATTAGCTCAGACACGAGGTTAGAAACCGTCTCCAAATCCACTGTCTTAAGCAAAGATTTAGGAAATATCTGGTCTTCCTTGGCCATCGTCTTAATATTGGGTTCAATGCCTGGTACCGATGAGAGCTCCAGATCAATATTTTTCCTAATCTGGTCAATTCTGTCTGTAAAAAACATGTTTAACTCATTTGCCAGAGACAGGGAGGGAGTGAGATGTGGAATTTTGTATGGTGGGCAGGTGAATTCTTTTACAGTTGCACATATAGTTTTTCATCTATTTTGAGCAAGGTCTATCTGTTTTTGGAGACATGCAGCTTTGGCTCAGACAATAGACGCGATTATTGCGTCTAGGAGGTCTACAGGGGATTTAGTCTTAAGCCACATCTTTTTCTTTTGATGGTACCCCTTTTTTAACATCCTCAATGATTCATTATGCCACTGATTATTCCTGCTTCTAGGTTTATTAGTGCTCGTTATAGGAGCAAAAATATCAGAGTTATTTTGAAGACAGGACAGAAGATTCACATATAATACTTAACAGTTTGAATCAGCCGAACAGGCAGTTAAACCTTTATGTAGATTAGTACTAGTGATGGTGTCTATTTTCATTGTAATGTGTGTCAGCTGAACACAACAATCTGTGGTTTTTTCGTGTTGCTTCTGTCCATCGGGATAGCAAACTTTACCACAAAATGATCAGACCATATAACCGGAACATTCTCATGGTGATACACTGTCTTCCCTCTAAACATTACAATGTCTAGACAGTGGCCACCGACAGTGGCCACCTACATGGGATACCATTCCAGTTACTAAGCAGAGCTCATGAGAATACATAATATCCTTGAGCTGTGCATATTTCAAATTGTCTGGTATATTGCACCAAATGTTAAAATCGTCCAAGATAATTATGTTAAGTAATGTAGAGCTTCTGCTCCAAGATAGCTATCAATCCCTTGTAGGAAGGAGCAAGCTTGACATGGCGGAATGTAATACAAGACTAAATGGTGTGAGCAATTATGAGATGCAAGTAATGTGCAAGTAAGTAATTGGGAATGTATGTTCCAAGTTGGTGCTTTAAAATTAAGTAATTCCAAAGAGGATCTAGCAATAATAGCGACGCCCCCCCCCCTTCTGAGCTCCCTATTTGCCCATTTGATTTGAAAGTTCTCCAACACGAATAGGTGAAAATGTGCAGCAAAGAAATCTTTGAACCTGGTTTCTTTTCTAAAAAAAATATCCAGGTTCAATGAAACGATAAGATCATTCAGTGCAGTGGCATTCTTTATTGCTGATCTAGCATTGACCATGGGGACCTGTAGAGAAGCAGTAGAATGCACAATCGTTGCATATTCAGCATTTAAAATGCCCAGATGCCTAATTGTATTCAAGGCCCTCAGGGTAATAGTACCACCCCTATTATTTAACTGCAAGCCTTGCAGGTCCCTGGAGGAATAATGCAACATTTTTGCTCCCTTGCAGCACAAGTGTATGCGCACAACAATATCTGAGGGATGGCTCAGCGGCTGCAAATAATATCACGTCTTACCGGCGTGTGCCTCTGTGGCGATATGGGTAATATACCCGGTAAGTATGAAAGGTTCGAATGCACCTTCTCTCATGCATCAAATGCTCTGTAAAATTTGAATCTACATCCAACCTATATTCACCTTGTATCTAAGCACTCAACAAATGTGATTTATTCAGGATTGCACAATATTTTCATCTTGTGGGAACAAGCAGATTGGCTCATTGGTTTGAAAGCACCTCTGTTTTACCAATGATCATCCCCTCTTGCAAATAGAAAAACATAAAAACAAAATAATTATTATTAGGGTATTCATTGAGCGTGGACCTAGTATCAGATAGCAACAGAGTGCTTTACAATCACAGGTTAAGTGCACGAGGGAATGAGAGAAAAGGGAGTGGGGAGCTAACAGAGGAGAGCGAGGGTGGGTAATTGGCAGCAAGGGACGTAAAAGCAATAGGGGAGGTGACAGTTGGGAGCAGATATGATATGATATGGCATTTATAACGCGCCTATGCACAAGTGTTTCAAGGGTCTCATTTAGGGTGGGTAGTGTAGGGTGTATGAAACCAGGTGTTAGGAAGTAAGTGGAAGGTATTGAGCTCTTTGCTGAACTACAGAAGTGATGGGGCATTTCTCTGTGAGGTAGCTTTTGGACTTCAGAGTGACAACCTTGTAGATGATGTAACAGGATGTGAAAATGAAACAGGCTTACAGTGGGATCCAGTGCAGTTTGATGACGGTCACACGGCGGCAAGCAATTAGTTATTCAAGAAACACTGTGCTATCTGTTTTCGCTATATCGTGAATAGGGGTGTCACGGTATTTGTTTTATGACGGTAAGATAATCTTCTTGCCAAATGACGGTATATCATGGTTATCGCGGTATAGCAGGTGGAGTTAACTGATCTTAACAAATATTTTCTAAAAGGTCATAAATTGACAGATTTATCATCACAAACAAAACCAGGCTCCCAGGGCCAGAATTGGGCTTTTCAACATACTTTCCACTGAAATGCCTTGCTTCCACCAAACACAAACACACGTGTGGAGAGGAGGGGGTGGGGTGGAGGCCTGCTGCAACTGGCAAAGCAAACTGAAAAGCTTTTCTTAAGTGGTCATTTAGGCTTTTTGCTTCCGCACTGGCTACTGGTGAAGATGAACATGTTGCCATCTTGATAACCTGCATGCTACAGATCAATGGAGGCTGATGGTAGTATACGCTTGTGCACATACACACACACACACACACACACACACACGCACTTTCTTTTTACGTTACAGCCTTTAGTTTACTTGCGGGCCAAAAGGTGTTCAGTAATCACTGACATGTTACCCTTTGGTATGGCAGCAGGGAATACCCACAGAGATAAGTGAATTTCGCAGTGTGACTTATTATATGTAAATTCAATGATAGAACCAGGGAAATCCCCCATTGCCATATGTTTAGAGAACATTATCCATTATAAATATATAAACCCCAAAGCCGCCACCCCAAAGTAAACCCTTTTCCTTCTTGGCACTGTATCTATTCTTCCTATTGCTAACATATTGATTTTGTCTAAGGCACGTGTGGTTTATGGAATGGCATTAAAAACTGCTCCAAGTGAAACTACTTGGCAGACGGCACATCCACCAGTGCAAAACCAAGACTGCACAGCAATTGCTTACTGCAGCCTTTCCAAATCAGATTGAAAAGCACACTTAACGGTATGAACGGTATAACGGTATAAACAATGTGACGGTTATTATTGTTCAATTAAGTGGTTCACGGTATCTTTAACGGTATACCGTTATACCGTTACATCCCTAATCGTGAACACAATATTCTAAAATGTACCTTTGTAGGAACATGTACACTGGCCAATTTACCATCTAGCCTTCCCTTCCGTGACCTTCAAAATGGAGGCTAAACTATATCCGCGGCATGCTCTTGCACTTATATGCCCGGCAGCTGATGTTTTAAAATGCCCACATACATGTGTTTTAAGCAACACTCTATGGTCTTTTTAATTGCTCTGTATGTTCATTCGACTCAAATCGATCTAAATATGAATGCTGCAATAAATGACGTCATAAAGTTAAAACCCTAAATAGCATTTGATTGGTTCAATCATGCGGCACAGAAGGGGAGCTGATCATAAAGATTTGGCACACAAAGAATAACAGTGATGCAACATTGTTTGGCTTTTAAGAAGCATATACTGTATCAATGTATATCTATGTACATTGGTTGTGAATAATGAATCAATTAATTATTGAGTTTTATTCTGCTCCGAGTCATCACAGTGGTGGTCTGAAAGCGCGCATCTATGTCCGTCCGAGGTTTTCGGCTGTATTGTTTCCCCACTCAGGGATCCCCAAACCTTAGTCTGCTAAGGAAAATGAAAGTAGAGTATTAGAGATGGATGAGGTATGGAAAGGAGGATAGGAAGAATGGAAGGGAGCTTGAACTTGGGGAGAGCGACTAGAGAGAAATTGTAAATGTATAGTCGCGATGCACAAGGGGCTCGAGATGTGCTCGGGCTGTCCTAAGTATAGTGAAGACATGATTGACCGAGTCACTGCTGGGATAGACCGTGCCTTATAAAGCTGTACAAATAATAATAATAATTGGTTATTTATAATGTGCTCAATACCCAGAGATTTCAAAGCGCAGCCCTGGGGATCGAACCTGTGTTGCTCTGTGTTGTCTTGATTCCAAGGTGAGTGCTTTTCCCCTCAGCTATTCTCCTGAGAGAAGTTGGCTGCCATGGACAACAAAGTCCCCTATATTTGAAATGCTGAAAACGATAAAAGGAGTAGAGGGAAGTGGTGGTAAGAGAAGGTAAAGGAAGCCAAAGGTTCCAGGATTTAATCCATGGATCTATAACCCATAACTTTATATTTTGAGATAAATGCTCCTTTGCAGATCGATGTATTAAACCTCCCAAATTAATTTTCAGTTTAAAGAGCAATGCTTGAAATTGAGAATTTGTTTATGATCATTTTAAATGAAGGATTTTGAACAATTCTACCACCCTTCTCTCCAATGCAAAGGTTAAAAATGGCATTTTTACGTACTCCTTTGGTAACGAGTAGGACTGGCAACTACTTTTGAAAAATGGACGTTTTCCTTGGTGCAACCTATGTTGCAGATGGAGAAGAGAAGTTAGCTATACACCTACTAACTTTGTGCAGCCCAATCTCTTGCGTAAATTAAATGAAGTAATGCAGGCACTGTATTGCTAAGACAGATTCACGACACAAAACAGATGCAATATATACTTTTTTGAAAAGTATAAGAATAAGGGGAGCAAATTCTCGAAAATGGGCACACATGATAAATGCAGAATATGTACTTTTTTCATTTCCGTTAATTTCCCAATTGAGCAGGTAACTTTATTCTCAAAAGCAAACTGCGCATGTCAGTGGGTGACCAATATTGGACAAGGAAAGATCCTGTCCTGCAATGCGCAAACCCGCTTTGCATCTGCTCCACACAGGACAGGGGGCGCGTCTTAGTTTTCTGCTCACTTTAAAGCACTTGTGGATTGGGGCGCCACTTTAAAAAGCACAGAGATGGCCCCTAATGTGTGCAAATCCACAAAGGTGTAAAAAATGGCATCTGACTGTGACTTTGAGAATCTGCGGCTTAGAAGAGGTGATCGTAATGGCTAAAAGTTCTGTGAATACCTGCAACCAGGCATATTAAGAGTCATGTATGCCGCAACAACATGGCCCATAGTCTGTGCTTGCGTGAGAGGTACCGACAAAACCAGCTGTCCTCAACATCCTTTGGCAATAAAACCCGCATCCGCGACAGTTATTCCCTGGCAAAAGGAATGCATCCAGCTGGTCAAATTCATCCAATGTTTCCCACCAAGAAAAGCACACACCTCATAAATGCTTAAGTTGATTTAGGTGTGGGGGGGGGGGGGGATGGCTCGCCAGCTATGCAAATATTTCTCTTAAGTACTTAGTTAGTTTCTTTGCCTTCACTTTTTCTTTCAACAGCATAAAAACCGCCTGGAATGGCCCGAAACAAGTCTAATGTTCTATTTATTACGTCCATTATAAAATATATAGTTTGAAATGTTAGTATACCGTGTTCAGACCTATGTTTTGCAAATGTTTCTTGCTAAACGCATGTATCAATAAATTAAATAAAGCGAATTAGGCATTATTAAGTTATTGCTGTTTTATATGGATCCACACAGAACAGACTCTTGAAAGCATTGAAAGGGAAAGGCTATGTAATGTAGGTAATTTCTTCTATTCTTCACTTTTTCTAATACAGATTGACAAAGAAAATCCACATATTGAATTACCTATCAGCTCACGGAATATCTCTGGGCTGTTTAGTCATATTGCAGAGTTATAGAAGCAGATCGCATTTTTCCATGATATACTGTGTCCCATGATTTCACCACGCACGAGCTTAAAATCTCGATACGATCAACATCTGGAATAGTCAGTAGAGGTTAGACTGGGTTTCTTTATAGGTCTGAAATTGGAGAGCTATATTTTTGCCCAGATCTACTTTAAGGATACAAAGAATAGCATTGATGACCTAGGGCTGTGCAATGCAATGTTGTAAGCTTTGAACTTAGTCCATGACTAGGTGTAAACGTGCTCTGCATGTTGTGAAGAGTTTAAATAGTGTGCCATCGCCATATGTAAAATCCACATTTGTTTTGCTGTGAAATGTGAAAGCAAACTCAATACTCACCTTACCAGTTGTGGGCCAGGCATTGAATTGCTATTTGTGAACAATTCAGCAGGGCCTGACTTAAAGATGGATGCCACAGGAAAATGGTGCAGCTGAGGTGCACTTTAAAATCTTATGTGCTTTATTATTCTTGTCTCCTTCCCAATTGGCACCTCCATTTACTAATACAAGTAACATTCGTTTTCGCTCCCCTAACTCTATTGCGAATGTGTGACATGAGGCAGCATCAAAACGCACAGCAGCTCTCAGATATAGAGCTTTCTCCTATCTTGCCTCTTACAGAGTCACAGCTGTACAAAGGCAGCCAGGACAACATGCTGGGTCTAGTCAGCAGTTCAAGACATCTATTCCTTCAGACATATGCTCCAGCTCTGGTGGTATCTCAAAAGCCCTTCTATCAGAATCCTCACTGTCCCGTCGTGCTACGACAGGGGCATGGAAAGAGACTGTGCCAGGATTTGCACACAGTGTCTCCATATTTCCCGTATTTACCAGCTTCATTTGCCACCTAATGGGATAATTAAAAACTATCCAGCCAACTTGTGCAAAATAAACTACGTCATCACTCATCATGTATCATTATGTTTACCACTTGATGGATGCCATTGCTAATGCTGCTTCTTAGGACCATGCCTATACTGTCTTGAGAGATCATTATTACCAATGCTGCTTAGTGGGGCCATAACATATTCTACCTCATTGAGGTCTTTAATAACTCTACTATATCATATTGGGCCATGCTGTCTACTGGGAGTCATGATTAGTTTTGCTCTATGTATTGAGTAATGGGCCCTTATCACAACGGGGTAGTCTTAACTAAGGCTGGGTGACCCTCTGCCCGCCTTGCTTGTGGGTTGATGCAAACACACTGCTCATTATTTAGTGTTATTTAGTGTTCCTGTGGAATCCCATGGGAATGGCCGTCAGCTGGAAATGATGCCTGAAGCCCTCCAATAGGTATCTGTTTGTAGCAAATCACAATCACTGAATCGCTCGGCCAAGATAACTTTGATGTTTTCTTTGTGGTTTTCTTAGGCCGTGGGAGTAGGAGTTTGCACAGAAGGCCCATAACTTGTATTGTAGAGGAGGTTTTTGTAGATTTTGGAGGAGTTTGGTGATCTCTCTTGCCATTGAAATGGATGTGAGCGCAATTTATCTTCATTTGCCCCTTGTCTCTGTTTGTGTTTTTATCAGGCCACTGTTGTGGTCTCTCCTGTTTGTCCTTACTTTCCCCCTGAAAATCGCCCTCCATGTCTTCTCTATCCTTTCTACAGAACAAACAGAAACGTACTCTCAGGTTTACAGTTTTACTAAAGGTATGAGAAGTGGAGGAATGCTTATTAGGGAATGTAAAACAAAAAGAGTGACAGCCTTAGATCATCAACAGGGTCAGTATCAGACCATCAATGTGGTGTATTCAATGCTCTAGAGGGTCCAATGTTCCTGAGTCCAAAGGTTCAGGCCGTGTGCTACGAATCTAGGTTCCTGAGGGTTTCCCTTAGTGTACTGCTAACAAAATCACTCACAGTCCCAAAGAAACAAAGTTTGCCTAGGCACTGCTTTGGTTGTGGTGGTGGGTGGACCTCTGAGATCCCACTCCATCCTGTAATTTATGCCTTGCCCTCCTTGACTTGAATGTTGCTGGGTGAAATTGGGTAGGTACTCGGGCACTCCCTTCCTTTGCCTCAGATAGTATAGATAGGAATTTCTCTGTCTAACGTGGGTACTACCCCTAAGGTGACAAGGTGGTGTTGATGACCTGCTTACTATCATGCTAGTCTGAAAGCTACCATGTCTTTTTGATATTACTTGATGAAGAGGATGTGGCTCCTCTCACTCATCAATGAAAAGGGGAAGTATCACCCCAGATGCTCTTCAGTAACCTTCCTAGTACTTTCTGGCTGGTCCCTGTCAGCTGCTTCCCCAGGTCCTCAACAGGCCTCTTACTTTAATGTGTACTTTCCACCTGGCAATGGTGCTGCCCTAAATCTAACAGCCACCTTGTCCCTGGCACTGCCTTTAGGTGACTCTGTTTGTCTTACTTTCCAGCTCTTGTTTTCCTTCTCCCATGTACTCACTCATCCTCCTGTTCAGCTCTTCCTCTTGCACCGCCCCCTGCTCTCACTCATGCTCCTCCTAGTCTTGCTATCCTTATACTCCCCCAACCTCTCCCTTCACCTATTCCTTTCTCTCTCCTCTTCTTCCCCCTTCCAACGTCTCTCCAGCTCTCCTCTCCCTGAGTAATACCAGCTCTCGGGAATGCTTTCCTCCACACCACAACGCTAGAGGGTCCTGGCTGGTTTTTATACTGTTCACATTAGGGCAATTGGGGAAATAAAGGCACTGATTGGCTGGCCCATTCTTTCCCAGATTTCCATGGCTCCGATTGGCCCTGGACTCTTGTGCCCACCTTCTCCCTTGGTGTGTAAACCCTTTCCCTCAATATAACTAGATGAGGGAACTTTTCTCTGGTTTATTTCCTTTTCCTACCAGGACAGGGTCATGCAGGAGTATCATGACTGCAGCGTGACCTAGTGACCGGCCCGCGAAGTTAATGAGGTACTGGCTCGCCCCTCTTTGAGCATGTGAGCTCTCTAATATAGCCACATATGTTTCCTTTTTAATTAATAATCCCATTTAGATGTGTTTTTGCCCAACAAGGCTTTGTGTGATGTTTTCTATTTCCATACCTTACCATGAAAAAATAGAAACACATGTTCCTGTTTGCATTCCAACTTGTTTGTGAAACCTAAACATTTTTGCCCTACTCAGTCACTATGGAGGGGATGGAAATGTTGGGTCTGGCAACAATGGTGAAATTGCCACTGCCACAGGAGGAGACAGCAATGGGGGGAAGGTGGAGGAGGTGGGGATGGTGCAAGGCGTCGTTATGGTACATATGTTAGATATGACTGGGGAGGCCTGTCAGGAAAACCTGATTTATTACAGCAGAAGGGAATTTTAGTTGCTCATCCACTAGAGATGTTGGTGAACAATGCATTAAACAACTTTGAATTTGGAGAAGAGATGTAAGAATGGGTGGGGTGGGGCTTGGACTGCCTGCAGATAGACATGGAGAGTCTGCAGGTGTTGATGCAGGAGGAGCTGGGAAGGATATGAAGTTGGAAAGACAGATATTGTCTCTCAGAAGTTGCCTAGGAAGGAGGAAAAAGAGTGAATCTTCTGACCCTGTGCCTGTCTGCCCAAGCACTTTTGCCCTCCCTGCATACTGCACTAGTCACAACATTTTCCACTAGGACCCTGCCCCACGGAAAGTAAGATCGCCACTGTAGCTTATTGTTGTAGGTATCCTGTGATTGTCCTCTGATTATGCTGCTGTTTTGTCAGTTATTTGGGACTGACTGATGTCTCAAGTTGGCTTGCAATGCTTTTATTGCCAGAATACCATCAATCAAGGGGAGCTGAACCTCGTGTGTTGATGTCATAGTGGGGCATAGCGCCTGGCGCCATCCTGTCATCGCGTCAGTGACTGACTGGACATTGGGCAAGAGGAAAGGAAGGGGTTAGACGTAGTGACAGCCCTCAAAACCAGGACAATAGTCCCCAAATATTGCAGGAGTTGCTCTGCAACTGTTTGAGGGTCACAGTGAGTGGCACAAGTCACTTAGTTGGACCACTCTCTGCAGTGTTGAAAAGGGAGTGGAGAAAGCAGAACAGGAGCTAGTTTGAGTGAAAGGAGCTAAACCAGAGAAGAACAACATGAAGGGACAAAAACAGGGCCCACATAGTTGCAATTTGTGAACTTAAATTGATGGGACACTGCAAAAACAAAAAAAATCAATTTGCAGAAATCCAATGAATCACGTGGAACCTGTTTTTAGTGGATATATTTTAATTTTTAATCTGCAGCATGTACAACACTGGCATCCAAGAGTGGGTCCCTTGCATTATACAATCTTCTGCCATATATGGAAGAATTGACATTGTGTATTTGGCCTGGCAAAGATGTATGCAAAATGCTTCAGGCCACCACTGAATTCAAAGTAATTATTACTGGGTTGAATAAGGTAGAAGACACACATTTAAGACACTTTAAATAATGTAAGGTGATATTACACAACAAAGTAGTTTTACAGGCTAGTACAATTTCTTGAACATTATAAGTGGTTAGTTCTGCAAATATTTGTGTCATTGATAGCTTGGGGCTGATGATGTGTTTTCTAAAGCATCTGTTTAGATGATTTCAATCTTCAACAAGAGCAAGACACTTTTATGTCATTCATAAAACATGAAAATGCACCCGGGCAAATTCCTGAAGTTGAACCTCACATTGTTTATATTCCGTTGCTTTGCTCTCAGTTCTTCGAGTGCCTGGAGTGTGCACTCCTGACTTCCATCTCTCTTTTCTCAAAGAGAACGGAAAAAATGCTAGGGGTTATTTTCTGTGCCCTCCTCAAAGATGGTGCTCTGTGCATTATTATGGTTGGGAAATAGTGGAAGCTGGTCTGAATTTAAAAGTGGTAGCATGAAAATAAATACCATTAGTCAGTCAGAGCAACTTCAGTCAGTCACTAGAGCTACTGGAAAATAACAGCAACATGTTCTGGAGTAAGAGTATAGGGAGAAGAAGGAGAAGTAGAATTGTAATGGGGCAGATGAATGGTCAAATAATATCTACTGCCCCCACTGAGATGAGTAAACAAGTACCACTTCCGATTCCTACCCCTCGCCAGTATCGTCCAGGTGAGAAGCGATATCAGCTGAGACAGCCCTACTGCTCCAAGATCTGGGGTGAAAGACGAAACTAATTAGGACCATGAAGTTGCCGTTATAAATAGAATAGATGGTGAGACCAGTGAAATGACAGGCAGTTGCTAGTATATATGAATATAGTAATAGAGAATAACTAGATGGCTGCACACGTACACATGAAGTACACATAGCAGACGTGAGTACCTATAGAAACGAAGAATATTCGCACATATGTATTGATTTTATTTTATTTGTGTTCATTTGTAAGACACTTATACAGGAAGCAAATACTGTTTCAAAGCACTCACAGGGCAACAGAGAGGGGACATGGGTTGATAAAGAATTACAAATTACTATTAAAAAAAATATATAATACAGTGGAGTTGGGGAAGACAAACCTACTATGCCTTGTGAGTGTTAAGAACGTGCGAGTGCAGAAGGAAGAGGGAATGGGATAGCTGCTGTGATATTCATGGGTGAGCAGCAGGTGAAGTGCAATGTAGGGTAAGTGCAAGCCACCAAGGGTGGTGGGTGAGCCTTGGCAAGTGCTGAGGATAGACAGAAGCTGGGATGATAACGTGTGGGAGGTCAGGTCCCTGAGGATGCATAAGGGCCCTGCACACCAATCCAGTGACTGTGAGACTAGCAGAGGAGATAGGAGGGGGAAGAGGTGAAGAGGAGGGCCTTGTGGCTCTTCCTGAATTTAAGAAAGTCCTGCGCTCAAGATGAAGATGGAGGCGAAGGCTGTTCCAAAGAAGTCAGCCAGCTGAGGAATCGACCACCTGCCCTCTGCTTAGCGAACTGCTTTACAAACGGAATTGGTGCCTGAGGGGTGCAGAGGTGTAAAGGGGGAATATTGAGTAAGAAATAGTTGCAGATAGCATGGCCCATGGTCCCAGGCGGCCTTGTGGATGATACAGAGGGATTTTAATTCAATCTGTGAAGCCACCGGGAGACAGTGAAGAATTTGTAAGGCAGGTGAGATGCAGTCCCTGGGCTTGAGGCCAAGGATAAGTCTTTCTGCCCTATTGTGGATGAGCTGGAGGGGTCAAAGCATAGAAGAAGGTTATTGCAATAGTTAAGCCTAGAAATGATGAGGGCCCGGGTGACATTGAGCCTCTGGGGGAAGGTGAGAAAATGTAGAATTCCATTGAGAAGGAAGAGTTGAAAGTGAGACTTCTTGGCAATGTCCTGAGTGTGAGGGAGGAAGGAGAGAAAGGAGTCAAAGATGACTTCAAGTTTTCTGGCTTCAGAAGAGGGAGCAGGGGTAGAGCCCATGGAAGAAGGCCAGAGTGAGAGGAAGAAGTCCGGAGCAGGAATCTCAATAAGAAGGATCTCTGTTTTGCTGGCATTCCGGCAGAAATCATTCGAAGTGCACCATGCCTGGATGGCAGAGAGGCAGTCAGGGATGATAGACGGAGCAAGGGCATCTGCGGGAAGTTTGAAGAAGAGTGAAACGTGCCAGCAGAGTAAGGTAGATGCTAAAGAGCCAAGGCAAGTGAATAGAGACGCGAGGGACACCACACGTGGAGAAGGAAGTAGGCAAGGAGAAGGTGCCCAGGATGACTTGGGATGAGCAGTCAGTTAGGAAGGAGGTCAACCAGTCCAGGTACCGCTTTGAGATACCAAGGGCGTCATGGAGCCTTTGTATGAGGATGGAGTGACCATGTCAAAAGCAGAGGAGAGATCAAGAAGGATGAGAACAGCAGGGGTTTTGGAATCCAGGGGTGTGAGCAGTTCTTCAGGTGTTCAGAAGAGCAGTTTCTGTGCCTCTACATGTTTGGAATCCAGGTTGATGGTCGTGTAGACCGCGAACAAGTTCAGTGTGAGAGTTGAGTTGGGACAGCGACAACTTCTCAATTAGTTTCCCCAGGAAGTCAGTGATGGAAATGGTGTGGTTGTTGGCTGGACATGAAGGGTCTGATGATGTTTTTTTTAGGAGGGGATGCACAAGGAATTGCTTGAGGGAGGAGGGAAAAGAACCCATAGTAAAGGAGAGAGTAGAGAGGTCAGCAAGTGCAGGGGCGAGAGAGCATATGTTGTCCTTGATGGGTCTGGATGAGCGAGGCGCAACCTTTTTGGAAGAGACCTTCATGGAGCTGACAGCTAAGGACTTCTTCCGGTGTGACATGGGCAAAGGAGGAGAAGGAGGAAGAAATAGGGTGAGTGGCCAAGGAAGGCAAGGGAGTGAGGGTTGGGTTAATAGAGTGAGTGAAAAGGCTGTTCAGGATGTCTTCAGTTTTGGAGGTGAAGTGAATGGAAAGTGTATTGTAGAAGGCCTGAGAGGGAGTAAAGGAGGAGGATACTGCAGAAGGGTTGGCATGTTCCCTGCATGCAGATTTATAAAAGTTCACCCGTGTTGATGGATGAGCCAGAAACCCATGTCTGAATGTGGGCCCTTTTCTTGGCATGGATAGAGAGTCTGTAATGCCTTAGGAGTAGACAGCAGGCCAGTTTGTCAGAGGGTGAACCTGAGGCTTGCCATTTCTCGAATAAGAGTACAGGGAGAAGAAGACATAAAGTACATATGTACGCAGAAATGAAGGATATATGCACATATGCATGAAGAACATATATACATATATGTGCAGACCCTCGAATCATTAACATTTAAAATATGCAGGGCATAACACGATGAAGAATGAACCAAGGCACAGCCATTTCCCTAAATGCAGAGGTCGCAGATGCTTAGCAAGGCCTCAGAACTCAATATGTTGAATCTATTATAGAAACTTATGCAGAGCTTAAGCAGTAGCTTATGAGCTAGAGCCAAGTTCAGAAACTAGGAAGGGATTTGTGGTTGAATGGAACGCAGGCATGAGATAACAGTTCCCAGGACAAGACGTTGCAGACTCCCCAGATAATCAAGTTTAATAAGAGCACAAAAACAACCAATGATGTCCTGGTGCATGAGATCAGCATTCCAAAAGCCTTTATAGAAAATAACTGACCAGCACCTTGAGTGGCCACAAAGAATAAAACATGCACAGTCGAATTAGCTAAAACCCTAATAAATAGATGGAAATCCACTTACAAACACGGTATCCCAACACATGATCCAGATATGAAAACCACTGCCTATTCATCATGAGCCAAGCACAGATAGGACATGTGCAGAAATCCAGACGGCACACCAGGCCAAGTTCAAAGAATAAGGGAAGGCCTCCTTGCCTCAAGATGATTAGGAGTATTCTTTAATTGGATATATGGCAGACCATGGGAGCCTCTTCTCCCATTTGTGTCTCACTCGTATCTTGAAGTCCTGTCAAAGTGTCCAAGGTTGGTAAGCTAGATGCCAACCAATAAGAAATCCCCTTGCCACACCGCCCATGATGGCCAGTGTCAACCAATCAGTTAGCCCTATAGTGATGTATTAGAAATAGTATCTGTAGGTAGGATGGGCCAAAGTAGAGTCATCAGATAGGTATCCACCAAATGAGTGATTAAACCCTAAACATTCTATATGTAGATCGACCTACTAACAAATCCAAGCCTCCCATAGGTCTTGTAAACTGATCATGTAATGTGACGACATTGATGATACAATGTCGTAACAAAACCAGCTTTTAATCAGAAAGATGAGAGCATCAAGGGGAAATGCTTGTATGTTTTCGCAGCTTGGATTTGTTGTCTGAATAAATCTGCGTTTTGACGTGCACATGAGTCCTCCATTATTGAGTATTTTTCCTGACTGATTGTGTGATCCTTGACTCCTCCTCATCAGGTGGTAGCCGAGGATGGTTCTTGAAGTTTCTGGACAATCGAGGGCTTCCAGCTGTGTCACCTTGGACAGTGAGGGCGGTCTGTGGAGATTAGAGATAACAAACAATTGAGAAGTAAGGTCAGCAGGCACCCTCATTGATGTAAGAGCCCTGCCTGGTCCCCGCAGTCTGCCCCACTGGGCCTAGAGGGGAGCAGGCA
The DNA here is from genome assembly GCF_040938575.1 of Ambystoma mexicanum. NCBI lineage: Eukaryota > Metazoa > Chordata > Amphibia > Caudata > Ambystomatidae > Ambystoma > Ambystoma mexicanum. The sequence continues at coordinate 326,403,684 of NC_090935.1, forward strand.
GCTGGAGGAGACTGAATGCCAGAGACTCTCAGAGGATCCATGGTTGTGAGTATGAATAGTGCATGTCAAAAAAACTGGGGCGGGTCAGGGTTTTTATGCATTGGTGATTTATGAGAAGTACAAATATTAATGGATTGAATACCTTCGACAAGGGTTGAGGAAGATCACATGATAAGCCCCTTTATGAGGCAGAGATAAAGAGAGGAATCCTCTGGTTATATGGGAAGATGGACATATTTTGATTTGGATTAACGTTTGCTGGTGTCTTGTGTTGTGGGATAATATAGAATTGTAGAGGTGTTTTTTCTTTATGTTGGTAGGAGAAGTGAATTGTTGTTGTGGACCATGTAAAGGGGTCTGGAGCATGAATAGCATTTGGGGTGCTTCTCAAAAGAAGGATTGTGGGTTATTGAGGACTCGGTCTCAGAGAGAGATGTGGGTGTGGTAACATCAGGGAAGCTATTGTGGGGATGGAGTCAGAAAAAAGCGGGAAGGAGGTGAGTGAGGGTTGAAGCAGTATTAATTGATCATTGGTAAATTGCGTTCTATATTGTCAGCATGGCCGACACCCTGATTGTTCATGTATGCAAGACATTTTTCAGATTCAAAGCCAACATTCTCAAGTACCACTTTGAGTGGCTTAAAAATACGGCTGGCAAAATGTTTATGCCATGGCCGCAAGATGGCACTCATTCAAAAACGGTGCTGCAACAAATGTGCACATATTTACATGGCACACATAACAGGAAACAATAACAGAGTAGATTGAGTATTCTCGAACTCTGGAAAATGTTCAAAGAAGAAAAAGTTGAGCAAAGTAAGAATAAATTGATGCTTAACCATCATGACAGAGAGAGAGTACCCAGTCCAAAGCTCCTCCTCCTCCCCCAGACAAGTGACTCGCCCTCAACTGTACTGGGACTATATCCCTTAAAGGCCACTTCAGAGTATTCCAATCCCATATATGCAGGCCCCCAGCTTATAGTGATGATGATAATATGAGAGATGAGGAGGAGAGCAGACAGAGACCTGCGCTATTACAGCAAGAAGATGATGCACGTTGCAGGGTGCTAACAAAGAGTTAACCAAAGCACATGAGGAGTGTTGTAGAGCAGAAGGCATGCAGAGCAAAACGGTGAGACAGATATTGTATCAAATCAATGGATAGGAAGACAGATATTATTAAAACTGGATGGAAAGCGTATTGATGAGGGTAATGAGAAGGTGAGAGAAGGTAGAGATAAACAGGTGTCAGAGAAGGAGAAAAGAGTTGAGGAGGTGAGAGAAAAGGAAAGACGAAGAAGAGAATGAAGGAGCTGACGAGAGGATGACTGGGAAAGGGAAAATAAACCAAAAAGAAAGGATGAAAAGGAAAGAGACAGAAGGTGGAATGAAGAAAGGGAAAAGAAGAGAAGTTTAGAGAGATGCCGCAAGGAAGTTGATGACGATATGAGTAAACACACATTGGTGGAGAAGGGGGAAGAAAATGTTATAAGAAGAAAAAGCAACAGCATAACTAAGAACAGAAGAGATGATACCAGTGTAAGAGGAAGTTGGGGAACATATCAGCAAGAGGAAGGTAGGGATGTATTGGAAGAGGTAGTGATTGGGACATATAAGATATATCCCCTTAAAAGACTGGATTTTGAGGATAGAGAGGACTAAGAGGAAGAAGACATAATTTCGGAAGGTGAAGATGATGAGGAGAGCGTGGAAGAGGAAGCTAGACAAGCCTTATCTATGAGTGCCAGTGTTGGGAGAGAGGCAACTTGGTCAGATTTAGCGAACCAGCGATAAATCCGGATCCCACTAAATATCCGTGGCTCCAAGGATTGAGCTTGTGTCAGGAATCGAGGGTGGAAGCTGTGGGATCGATGGACGCTCGAGTCCTCACCCATTATGGCTGCCTCCACTATAAATCTAGGCCCCGCCTCCAGCTCGGCGCGTTGTATCTGTGTATTGCCTACACTTCTACCAGCGCTCAGAGTTGCTCATAACTTTCTTTCCGAGTTTTCCTTCTCGCTCTCGTTTTCGGCGTGAGCTTGTGTTTTCTCCTTCTGTCCGCTCTGTGTTTTTGTCTACGTGGTTTTCGTAACCGACTATCTGAGTTCTGCCTTTCTCTGCTCGCGATCCCTTTCGCGCTCCGCTCCTTGCTTACCTCTCTGTTTACTTTTTCTCCGCTTGCGAAACCCTTCGCACTCTGCTCCTCGCTCTGCCTTCCTGATACCTTTTTCTCCGCTCGCGATCCCTTTCGCGCTCCGCTCCTTGCTTACCTCTCTGTTACTTTTTCTCCGCTTGCGAAACCCTTCGCACTCTGCTCCTCGCTCGGCCTTCCTGATACCTTTTTCTCCGCTCGCGATCCCTTTCGCACTCCGCTCCTTGCTTACCTTTCTGTTTACTTTTTCCCCGCTTGCGAAACCCTTCGCACTCTGCTCCTCGCTCTGCCTTCCTGAAACCTTTCTTTGCTCGCGATCCCTTTCGCGTTCCGCTCCTCTCTTAGCCTTCCAGTTAACCTGTTCTCTGCCAGCAAAACCTTTCGCACTCTACTTCTCGTTGATACCTTCCTGTGCCTCATACCGCGTGCGGCTCCAATCAGTTTCTGTGTCTGAGGCATCTGGCACTCCAGACATTCTACAGTGTCCTGACTTTGGAGAAAGCCCTCACTTTTCGATCCATCATTCCTGAATCTTCATCATTTCAGCCTGGGAGTACCTGCCTTATACCTTGCCCTAGGAACCACTCCTTACCTTGCCTGCAGATCTTCATTCAAGGGTTTTTTCTGCCGTTCCGGCTTTTTCCCTTGGGCACCGAGGCTGGCCCACTGGGAGCCCCCCACGGCAGGTTTCCACTACTGCCAAGGCGGCCTCCGGAGGGGCCAGACCTTACTTGCACGATAAGAAGGTTAGATCACCTAAGGATCTTATCTCTCCCAAGAAGAAGGAACGTCCCCGAATCCGGACTAAGGTAAAGGACTCAGTATCAGAAGATTCAGGTGAGGAGAAGGGGGAGGTGGAGCCGAAGTCTGACAGCTTGAGAGGGGCAGAAAAAAGGACACCATATGTAAATAGGTTGAGAGATCTACTGGGATGTAAGAAGGTTAGCCTAACTGAAGTTACGAAAACAACAAAGGGACTGGACTGACACAATTCCCTTTATTACAGAAAGGTAGGTGACTAGCCCAGTACCTACCTTGGCCACAGACAGATACAAATAAATTAATTTACAAATTACTGTCACCCACAGCGGGTGTAGGGAAATGGATTTTGTGAGCTAAAGAGAGAGAGAGAGGGCGAGAGAGAGAGGGAGAGAGAGAGATATAGAGAGAGAGAGATAGAGAGAGAGATGGCTGGCATGACACTAGCTGTCGGAGACATGAAAAGATTATTTGCTGCATAATTGGGTGAACAATCAATTGCATTTGGAAACGAGCAGGAAAGGTGGCCAAAGTGGGAGGAAATCCCTCTACGGGAACAGTACTGAACATGTATTCACAATAGGAATGCCCATAGGGAGAATTGATGTGTCCAATTCTATCGATTGCCTGCAGACTCCCAAGAGTCTTTAGATCATCTACTGCCTGGACTTATTCAAGCCTAGGAATTTCTGCTTAGGACCATAAATACATGCTTTTACACTTTACATGCTGTATATTCCTGTATATTTTGTATATATTCCTGTATATTTTGTTGTATATTATTCTTGTGGCTCTATTTTCGCTATTTTTGCCTTGTGATCTTGTAACAAAGTTTTGAGCTGTCTTATAAAATGCGCCCGGTTACCCTTGGGTCTGGCGCGCAATATAAGTAATAAAAACAAACAAACAAATAAACAAGAGGAACCGAGGATCCGGGTCACTATAGTTGGCACAACTTTTTCCATCTTGGTAGATAAGGGGCAACAAGATCCTGTGTTAGAGAGGGGAGGTTTTCATTGTCAGGAATATCAATGGATGCAAAAGGATTCTCTGGGGTATAACAATGGTTCCTTTTACAGACAAACTGCCCATAACCATGGGAGGGCATGAGATGGATAAGCCATTGTTTTACTCTCAAAAGACACCAGTCAACATATTTGTGAGAGACCTGATGAGTAAATTAAACATGACGATTTCATTCAAAGAAGAGGGGCTCATTTGTTCAACACCAGTCATTCGTTATATGAATGCTTGTGAGATTATTATAACATTCTATGGTCAGAAAGCAAAGAGAGGGGTGCCACTAAACTCAGAGGCATTCCTTTAAGGAGTACAGCTGTTATTTGCATGGCTTCCATTAATTCAAGATAAACTATTGAGATTACCCACAGAATTTTTGTTTAGACCACAGACACCCACATATGTGGAGGAATGGCAGATAATCACAATTGAATTAGAAACAGCAATAGTAAGAGAAGATAGAGGCCCTCATTACAACCCTGGCGTTAACCAATGGCACCATGGGGAATTACCGCCCCATTCCAAGGTTGGCGGGGTGGTTATTCCCCATTTACCATTGGCCCTTCCCCATTCCCATTTTTGCTCCATAGGGCTCAATGGTAATGGGGAAGGTGGTAATTACGGTACCACAAAATGTGGTACCGTAATCACCTTCAAGGTCCCATTGCGGGTCCTTACCTTAACGGCTGGTACAGACCAGCTGTTAAAGTCGGGACCCGCAAAGGGACTTCGTAATCAGGCTTTAAATGATTACCGGTACCGGTAACCTTACCGGTACCAGTAATCCCTTAACGCCAGGGTCGTAATGAGGGCAGAGTAATATTACACAGCGCTTGACTCAAAGAAAAGACCTACTCACTTGACAGATGTTAACCTATCTGAAGATGATGACTCAGATGACAAAGTGATTTCTGATGTTTGCCTCACATATCATTTACAAACTAAGTACAGAGAGGTTCCCCGATTAATATAATTGGTAAGGAAAGTACCATCATTTATGCAGGAAGATTTGGCAAAGGTACCAAGTTCATTGTGGGCCAACGGTCCATATGATGTTAGATTATTATAAGAAGTAGGAACAGTAAAAATAAAACTGAGGAAAAATGCCATTTTACCATGAGTAAAACAATATCCCATTTCATTTCATTTAATATTTATTATTCCCAATAGCTCGCAGGCATCAGAGTGCACATAAACACTGCAAAAACGTCCATAACCACAGGATAAAACATAGCAACTACAACATACAAATCCATAATAAGTGGCTAAAAACTCCCACCATTTAAGTGCTCCCAACCGACTAAGAACGTTCTACCGCAATATTCAAGTTTGACTCAACTACCTTCTTAATCAGCTTTCTCAAGAGAAATTGTCCACCAGAATTTTTAGATTGCATTCAGAAGCCCCCTTAGTCAGTCTCTCGCAAATGCTTATGAACATCAGGAGGTTCCTTTTCCCGCATCCTATTATTGTTGTCACCTGCCGGATTCCATTCTTCAATTTGTTTTCAGAGGACACAAATCAGTTGGCCTTACACACCCAGCCCTTTGCTGTAACCAGGCTAAAAGTTTGTTTCTCAATGCATCTCTGGGTTCACTCTTTACAGGCTTCTCCACATTAACAAGGAAAAAATTCCTCTTGTCCTGCGACAGGTCATGATTTTTACCACTTGAAATCCAAGGCATCTAGCTTGTATTAAGGCAAATATGCTCGTTAGTACATTATGAGGAGAGAAAATTATGTTTTACACCCGGAACTTCAACCATTTCTTGCAGAGGAGGCAGGCAACTCCTCAGAGGGATTAAAGGGGTTGGTATACTTAATTGCATTTTAGACACGCCAGCCTCCGCTAAAGACAGGCTAGCAGCTGAGCGTGCAGGCATATCCAACACTTGCCCATCCTTTCTATGTTCCCCAGACATCTCAGACCTATTTCTTGTTGTTATTTCCAAAGTCTGACAAGATTTATCAACTAGAATCCTAAGAGACTCATTTCCAAACAGAGCTGACAATACTTATCAACTGGTATACATGGCGACTCATCAACCCCTTCACCCACAATCTCAAGCCAGTTCTTAAACTCATTGAAATGTGTCAATCGATCAAGCTTGGCTTTGATACACATTTTCAAGGACCAGCTACTCCCACAGGACCTCACAGGACAATTGCTATTTAGGGGGTGTATCATAATGTTCTCCTCAAGTGACTTTATAGGTGTTGTAGCCTCGAACAGCAGCCTATTCACTTCTGAACTCAGTTGCTGTAACTGGCCAGGCTCTGTCCGTGGTATTACAGGTCAGCAAATCCCCAGTTCTGCGGGGTCCCCTGTAACTTTTCCACAATCCTTAACTGAACAGATTCCTCATGTGGGGGGACTAAAACCACCCTCCGTGGTCCGTGGCGACTGCTCATGCTCTAGCCCGATAGGCAGCACCTCCAGCTCAACAGGCGGATTGAAACAGGTGCCCTCTTCAACCTCAGGTACTCTCTTCTGTCACAATCTCTGCCTTCAACATACTCTCATTTCCAACACCTGCTAAAGGTGCCCCCAGCACTGATTAAAGGTGAATGGGGTGGGCGGCTCGATGAAAATCTAGCTGGTGCTGATGGAGTAGCCCATAAAGCTGTGGGTTCATCTAAAGGCATGCAGGCTGACCTAAGAAGTCAAGAACATGTTCTCTTAGAAGCTAAGTGCATATTTAAAGCCTTTAATTAGATACCTTTAAAGCCTGTAAAACTGTAATGCCTTTGTATTATGCAGAAAAATGCAATACCACCTACAAATTCAGAGGTCGGAAACAATGTCTCAAAAAGGGTAGCTCAAAACAAATATCAGCAGAAAATGTTCCAAGTAAGCTGATGACTACATTTATGAGGCAATTGCTGCCCTGATGCGGCAAGGTATATTGGCGCCTTCAGAATCGCCATGCAACACGACAGTCTACCCAATAAAAAAGGCACCGGAAAGGTCTTGGGGATATATGTAAGATTTATGCCCTCTGAATAAGAATGTTGAGGCTGAATTCCTATAAGTGCCAAATCCTGCAACAATTCTATGTAACATAGTATCCACAACCCAATATTTCACTGTGGTTGACTTGAAAAATGCTTTCTTTTCATTCCGGTGCATGTAGATTTGCAATATTTGACTGTGTTTTCTTATCGTAACATAGTCAACACCTACTGGGGTACTGCGAGTCTGCCAGAGTCTTCGAGTGCTGCAAATAGACTTGGAAATGTCAAAACTGACAGCATGGTCAAACAGTACGTGGATGACTTATTAGTTTGCAGTGCAACACAGGAACAGTGCAGAAAAGACGCAGTGAAATCATTGACACTTTTGGCTGTGAAAGGATAAAAAGTGGATAAGGAGAAACTGCAATATTGGCAGGAAGAGGTGCTGTACATAGGCCGGATAATATCAAAATCAAGAAGGAAAGTTACACCTCAAAGAGTAGATGCAATCAGCAAAACAGTCAGACCGAATACTGTAAAAGAGATGCAGCAGTTTTTGATCGCAGGGAATGGGTCTTTGACAACAGCACATATGCTAGGCCAATTTTAGATGCACTAAAGAAGCTCAGAAAAAGAGGAGAGATTTGGCAGGGACAAGTGAGATGATGAATGCATTTGATTAATTAAAAGGAACGATCAGCATGGCTCCTGTGTTAGGGATCCCAGATTATAATGAACAATTTGTCTTGTTCTCCCATTCTCTCCTCATGCAAAAAACATCATTAGGACACACACCACTGGCATACTACAGTGGGATCTTAGATCCAGTAATGAGATGCCATTACCCATTTGAACAAGCATTGGCTGCAGCAGACTTCACAATTGAGAAGTCAGCGACTATTACAATGGGTTATTCGGTTACATTATATGTAGAACATGCTCTTTTCACCATACTTGAAAAGCCCAAAATCACATTGGCCCTCATTACGACCCTGGCGGAAATCGCGGTGCTAAATGCACCGCGGAGCACGGCGGAAAGCTGCCGATAGCGCCATGGAGGTTAACGGATTTTCCGCCCCATGCCGACCTTGGCGGGGCGGTAAATCCCCATTCCCCATTTTACCCTTCCCCATTCCCATTTTTGCCCCATAGGGTATAATGGGAGTGGGGAAGGCGTTAATTGCGCCACCGCAAAATACGGTGGCGTAATTAACATCAAGGTCCCGTAGCGCCATGGATTTCTCCGCCCGGAAAAACCAGGCGGAAAACGTTCCATGGCGCTACGGGAACTAGTAGTAGGGCGGACGGGTCCGCCGCGAATAACGCTGGCGTAAACCCACTCCGCCAGGGTCGTAATGAGGGCCATTGACAACACAGAGAGCATCAAGTTTCGAGGTCATAGTCTCAAATCCATTTATCAAAATTGTAAGGTGTTGCATAGTGAACCCAGCAAGGTTCATAGTGAAACCAGTGGAAGAGGGGATTATGTACATGATTGTGGTACCTACACTGATTGTAATGATGTTGTACCTCGAATCAAAGAAAAAACTCTAGTACGGGGGCGTGATTATTTTCATTGATGGGTCATCAACGATTGACCAGAGCAGTGGATTGCAACATAGTGGGATGGCAGTGGTAAAGGCCTTTGACCATGGAAAGTTTGAGATTGTGAAAAGTGCAAGATTGACAGCATATTTTTCAGCGCAGGTAGCAAAATTGGTAGCCACAAATGTAGTGCTTGAGGAATATGAAGATGATGCAATGACAGTGTATTCTGACCCCGCCTATGTGACATCAACAATACACCCAGGACTGCCACAGTGGAAGAGGCAGGGCTTCCAGCATACAGACGGCACACCAGTGCAGCATGCACCATTATTCGAGAGACTGTTAGAAGCTCTAGAATGTCCATCAGCGATAGCAATGGTTAAGTGCACAGTGCATACGAGAGGCACAGACATGATTTCTTGTGGCAACAAAGCCGCAGACACACAAAGTCAAAGAATGCCTTGCAGCAATGATTTCGGATGACCGGTTTCTCCCAAATCTTAATGAGCATCTGACAAAATGTATCATAAACTGCATAACGTGTCAGACGTTGGCTGCTGGTCATACTCTGAGAACGGTGAGAGGAGCAATACCCCATCCTACTGGACCATTTCAGCATTTGATATCGATTATATAGATATGCTCCAAAATTGTAACGGTTACAAATATATCATCGTAGTCGTAATCCCTTTTCCCCACTTGATCAAAGCTGGTCTCAGAAATCTCCAAACTGGTGCATACAATGAAGGTGGGCTCGGGAGGAACAGAAGAAGCAAGTGGATATATTGATATAGAGAACTGTTACAGCCTCCTCATTTGTACCCCGGGGATGAAGTATTGTGTCACAATTTAACCGTAGATGGTATAAACCCTGGTTTGATAGACCCTATATAGTAGAAGTAGTGCCAGCTTCTGCTGTCAAAGAAGAGGGGCGGAGGACCTGGATCCATTTAAGCAATGTAAAAAAGTATTGCTGTGACATCCCCTTCTCCAACGATGCAGAGGTCGAAGCTGAAGAAGACGTCAGAAGACATCAAAAGCGAGTGATGACAAGAGGAGCAGTAGGAACAGCAGCAAGAATAGAACCGACGGACTGGTTTCTTATTCCAAGAACATTTCTCTAACCGTTTTTAAAGACACTTTTTTAGACCCGTTGGATGGCTTTTCCCATTGCAGGAGAAACATTAAAGGTTCCCCATAGTCATCCTGTTTTTTTCTGGTCATTTTATTCTTTGTGACCACTTATAACTTTTTAGGTGCCTGGAACATTTGCCATACAGTTTTGCTGCTCAACTTGAAAACTTATATTGTCCTAGAAAGAAATGTCCTCAATTTTAACAAGGTTATCCTGTGAATATGTATTCTTTTAACAAATAAGGGAGACATTCCCCCCTTGCAGAAAAATGCGGTTCTTAAATTATATTAGATATTCTCTCTTACAGTCTAGAAAAATGTACACACATTCTGCAAAAGGCAGACACACTAGCTATCTTGATTATAGCTATTTTTCTTTTTCATTTTTTATTTGTATTTCATAATTTGTATTGCAGTAAAAGAACTGGTTAATATATTATAGTGAAGTCAATAGTTGCTGAAACTAACATAAGTGTAATGACTGACAGCATGGCAAGCAACATGACACCCGAAGCATTCCCTGAATCATTCACTCAAGTGAGCGCACTCATTAAGAGATTAAAGAGAAGTGCGCCACATGACAGCAACCACTTGGAAAGTATTTTGATCATTCTCTCCACGTTATCAATAACATGTGGTACAAGCACTTGAGCAAAGTGGGGTGAGAAAAGTCTGATGAGAACTGTTTTGTCTGTGCAGTAGCACCTGGAGCATTCCAAGTCCCGAATGAGATTACGGAAACAAATGATTGCAGGCCTAAAGAACCAGACAGACTCAAAGAATATGGCAAATTACTACTTTATTACCAGTTCAATACATTAGGGAAACCTGACGAACAAACAGATTGCAGTTCACACACTCTCAATGCATTAGATTTAGGTAAAAGGGTTTATCCCTCAATGTATGTTACCTATGATGTCATCCTATTTGGCTAACAATAAAAACCTATCGGGCGGAGGGATTGGTTAAGGGAAACTTATAGATATGGTCTGTATTGGTATTAGTATCATCACTGGATGCCCCTTATCTGGTAGGCATACCTTGAACAATCTCGAACTAAGTAAAATACAGATAATAACATAATAGCAGCAGCAGATAGGTTTGTACAACAATGTATAATCCACCATCACATAGACCCATATGATTGGTTGGCACTCTCTTACCATCCTTGATCATTTGTGCTTGTTAGCGGCACGTAAATGAAACACAGTGCAAGGCAACAACTTTGGATACCTGCCTTTCTTAGCTAATTAGCCTACCATCTCTCATCAGAAAGGCCCCAAGCCAAGGATTATTCTTTGTAGTTGACCTTGCTGAACATTCTCTTCCTCAAAACTGTAAAGGGAGTGAAGGTATGTTGCTATCTTTGTCTGAAGCTTCATGAATAGGCCTTGTATTCTGGTCTTGTACTATGTCTGAGGAGACCATGTTTTTGTCCATTCTGCCCTTTCATTTAGTGCTATTTGATTCAATTATATTGGGAGCTGTTACCCTTCTTGGCCTCTGGAGACTTGTTTGCTCCATCCTTCATGAGCTTTTTGCTACTTTAATTGTACAATACTTGGCAAACTAAGAGAAATATGTCCTACATACATGGCTTATCCTCTTTGACTCCTCTCGTGCCATGTAGTTGCTCTAGCTGTGGCATCCTTCATTCTAAGCCAAAATATTATACTTTGTTCTGCACACATTTGTATTTCAGTGCCTGTCAGCACTGCAGCCTATTATACAATGCCGACATCCATGTTCTCAACATTGCTGCATTACTCGTGTTCTATTTCCTACTCCAGCAAGCTCCTCTATTGTTTTATCTATCTTGCATTTCTGTGCCTACAAATCTACTACATTACTTGTTACTTATCTTCTTAGTATATATGGGTCTCTTCGTATTCTTCGCATATGTGTTTATTATGTTACTTCAATCACATCTTCATTCTTTAGGTATCCATGTGTTAGCTGCAGTGCACCCTCGTATCTTCTCTCCTCAGTGATGTTACTTTTCATTTGTCAGACTTCACTCACAGTTGTTCTTTGTCCAGTGGTGTCTACAGGCGCATGTCTACCACATCAGTGCAGGGATACATTCGGTAAGGTTGTCTCAGTGCATAATGTCATATCGTTAAGGTTGCCTCATACCTTCAATGTCATATTGGAATGATACAGATGTCAAACGCAGTGCTTTCTTGCTGTTCTTCCAATATGACAGAGGTAAGGGGGTGGGCTCTATAAATGACATGGACATCTGCTTCTCTACATGTATGATCCCTCATCCCATATGCCATGATTGCCTCTAGAGTATTCATAGCAACAGAAGTACCTTTGAACACAACACATTGCCTAACTCGTCAGGGCATTTTGAGGGCCAAACACCCTCCATAGAATGGGTAACTAAGGCAAACTCTCCATGTGAGGATAATTTTATAAAACAAATGCCCCTAATGATCCATGGTAAAACACAGCAAAAGTAATGAAATATTTTAGGTCCAAATAGGGGAGATGTTAAAATAGAAGACCACAACATGCTGCAATGCATTAACACACAAGGAAATGCAATCCCTGATTGCTGGAATAGGGACCAGTTACAAATAAAAGGAAGTGTATTCATCACCAAAGGATGAGTCAATGGACTGATAGGATTCAAAGGATTAGCATTGCTAGAGCAGCCGGAGAAGGTGGTGCAGAATGCAAATAAAGAATGCCTTGGAGAATGTCCCAAATATACAAAATCGTTCACCTGGGTAGAAGGTGAGGGAGTACCAGTAATACCAGTGAAGATGCTACCTTGTTCCTCTGAAATAATGGCACAGTGAATGTTGGAATAAACACAGCTTGCTGACATGTTTTTGATGTACCAGGCATGAAAGTAGGCAACACTGTACTAATGGACAACTACTGGGCTTGTGGTTCAAAGGCCTACATGCAGCTTACCCCAGGTTCGGGTGGTCTCTGCTCCTTAGTGATAACAAATGCACCAGAACTGGTGGTGCTGCAGAGTGAAGTGCATATTGGTGATTTTACCCTAAGGAGCAAAACCATCTGGAATAAAAGGTCTATCACTACAAAATTCACAAAAAAGGGAACATTGCTTAATGATAAAGTCAGTGCAAGCATATAACTACATACCAGAGCACCAATTAACTTTGCATCCTTCATTGCCCCTGTGTGCAAACTGCTGTGTATGCCAAGTGGGTGCAGGTGACCAGATGGAAGCTGTTGCAAACAATACATTCAACTATAAAAGGATTGAATGTGATCAGCTAAGAGTTGAGAGCAGTGAGGCTAATGACCCTCCAAAACAGATATGTCCTTGATTTGATAATGGCCATGGAGGGAGGTGTTTGTGCAAACATAGGACCATCTTGCTGTACATACCAGCAAACGATGAGGGAAATGGGACCCTCACAGAGGCTATAACAACCTTACAGGTGGAAGACATTGAAGATGATGATTGGCTTGATTACCGGTTCTAATGGGTACCCACCTGGCTGCCAAACCCATTTAAAATATATAGTACTGGTCCGGACAGCTATCTGTGTCCTGAAATTAGCACTAAATCAATGTAAATAGGCAGGCAAAAAGGCACTGATAATGATAAACATGGACACTTAAGTATATGAGTATACCCAAACAAATGAACTACCCAAATGTACCCCATGGACCATCTTATTGGACCTCCTAGGACACCATCTGATTGTCCCCACAATTACATTGAAAGTTGGGTGGATTGTGAAGCTGATGGGAATTGCTGCTTCATGACTTGTGGTCTTGAAGAATATGTGGCACAAGGAGGCAGCTTGAAGGGGTGATCAAAATATGGACACCCAAAGATGACAATCCTGGAACAGACAGAAATACAGGGATTGTCCATGATTGAAATAGAGGGGGGAGTGTAATGGGGCAGATGAGTGCTCACATTATACCCACTGTCCCTAGTCAGATGAGTATGCAATAGCATAGAATACAATAGAAAAGTCATTTCTAGTGAGTATATCCAAGGATCCAAGCAAAAAAATGCATCTGGGAGCAGTTGATATTTAAGGAGATAATCGGCAGCAGTAGCAAGAATTACTGTAACCATCGAAAGGTGTCCCTCTGTTGACCTCAGAGCATGGCTTGGTTAATAAGGAACACTTTTAGCTGAAAAATAGACTGCGCCAGGCCATGGATGCATTTAAAAACTAGACACAGTGTTTGAAAAAGAATTTGTTGCTGCGCTGGAAGCCAATGAATACTCATGTGGTAGTGGGATATAGTTGCCTTTTAGAGATAAGATAAGTCTTACTGCACAGTTTTGGGCGACCTGAAGTGACTGAATTTGGTATTTAGGGATAGCCAGGAGAAGAGAGCTGCTGTAGTCGAGCTTCGAATGTACACGTGCTCCCACCACGCAGCCCCGATTTGTGTCCAAAATAAGAGGCATTAGGGGTTTCAACAGTTTAAATTGATAATAAACTGTTTTAATAGTCAGATTAATCTGTCCATTAGAATTCATATTTGCTTGCCAAATACAGCCAAGATTCTTGGCTTTTTGTGAGTAGTTTGTCTGAATGTTAATAAGAGAGTTACAGGGAACTGGCATAAGATGTTGTAGTCTGTTTTATGAGCCAAATACAATCAATACCATTTCGGATGGATTTGATTGCAACTTGTTCTCCAACATCCAGGTTTTAATGTGTGTGTCATTTGCATAAGAATTATATTGTAAAGCAAATTGAGAAACGAAATTCAGAAGTGTCCACTTCGAATTGCTACCCCTCGCCAGTATCGTCCAGGTGAGAGATGATATCAATTGAGACAGCCATACAGACCCACGTGTCTGGGGTGAAAGACGAAATGAACTAGGACAATGAAGTTGCCATTATAAATATAATAGATGGTTTGACCAGTAGAATGAATGGTAGTTGCTAGTATATATGGTTATAGAAATAGAGAATAACTAGATGTCTACACACATACACACAAAGTACACATAGCAGACATGAGTACCTATAGGCACGAAGAGCAGATAGACACAAATAATATTTACACATAGAGATTAAGTACATATGCACGTAAACATGAAGGATATTTACACGTAGGAATGTAGAACATATGTACATATAGGTGCAGTCCCTGGAATCATTATAACATATAAAAGATTCAGGGCATAACATGATGAGAATGAAGCAAAGCACAGCCATTTTCCTACACGCAGAGGCTGCCGATGTTTAGTAAGGCCTCAGAACGGAAGATGTTAAATGCATTTTAGAAACTCGTGTAGAGCTAAAGCAGTAGCTTATGAGCTGGAGCGAAGGCCATAAACTAGGAAGGGATAGCAGAGGAACGGAACGCAGGCACAAGATAATAGTTCCCATGATGAGAGGTGGTAGACTTCCCAGTTCATCAAGTTTAATAAGAGCACAAAAAACACCATTAAATTCCAGGTGCACAAGATCAGCACAGCAAAAGCCTTCATAGAAAGCAAATGACCAGCACCGGAGTTTCCAAAAACAACACTGCATGCACAATAGAATTAGCTAAAACCCTAATAAATAGAAGGAAATACACTCTCAAACATGGAATCCCAACACATGATTCAGATATGAAAACCACTGCCTATTCATCATGAGCCAAGCACAGATAGGACATGTGCAGAAGTCCCTCGATATGCACACAGACACCAGACGGGACCCAAGGCCAAGTTCAAAGAATAAGGGAAGGTCTGAACGCCTTGCGATGATTAGGGACATTCTATAATTGGAAAATTAGGCAGACCATGGAAGTCTCTTCTCCCACTTGTGTCTCACTCGTATCTTGACATCCTGTCAAAGTGTCTAAGGTTGGAAAATCCCCTTGCCAAAACACCTATGATGGATAGTGCCAACCAATCAATTAGCCCAATAGTTATCTATTAGAAATAGTAACTGTAGGTATGATGGGCAGAGGTGGTGCTATGAGATAGCTATCCACCAAATGAGTGATTAACACCTAAACATTTTGTATGTAGATCGATCTATAAACCAACCCCAAATTCTCATCGGTTTTGTAAACTGATAATGTAATTTGACGATATTGATGACACAATGTCATAACAAAAACAGCTTATCATTGTTAGAAAGATGAGAGATACCAGAGGAAATGCTTGCATGTTGTCCCAGCTTAGATATGTTGTCTGAAAAAAAGCAGTTTTCTTTTTTACGTGAACCTGATTTGTCGATCATTGAGTATTTTTCCTGACTGATTGTATGATCCTCTGCCCCTTCTCAACAGAATGCTACAGGTACAATGGCTAGAGTTTGGAATCGGGGTGGCATGATGCCCGGTTACTGATTATGAGAAGGCTGAAGTACAGATCTTCCGACTTCATCGCAGTCCTGTACATGATGTTGCATTATATGACACCATAAAATGTGGTACCCAACTTGGTCCCAGGCTTTACCCAGCTGATAGTTGTATTGCACTGCGTGTGGGTTATAAGACGCTATAATTCTTTACCCTATAATTCCACACTTTGAAGTTTTTTGCCGGCGCAAGAAGATTTGTCTTCCTTTGTCCTTATAGAACACACTGGTAGAGCTGGCAGAATTGGCACTGTGGCTGCCACACAGGTTTTGCACTTTTAGAACTGACAGGCTACCTTTGAACGATCTTATACAATGGTGGCAAAGTAGCCTTTTCCATTAACAAATGGCTTTGTAACTGTAGCATTATCCTCCTTCTCCTTCCATGTGCGAGTAATTTAAAAAAATCATATGATACAGAAGCACAGAGTCAGATGAGTCATCATCTTTTATCTTGGGCATCATTATCATTATTATTCCTAGACACTGCATCAGTGGATGCAGGTTTTGGTGAAGGAAACTGTGAACATCACACATCCTACACCTCTGCACTTGTTTCTCCTGCCTCATCAGAAGATACCTCTGTGTTTACATGCCCCCCTCTCCACCTGAAACCTTTAGGTGATCTGGACAATGACCTCTGCCATTGATGTGCTCTAAGTGAGAATGCTGTGTGACCAGGTGGAGCTTGGTCTGTGGACTTACCGGACAACCCCTGACTAATGGCCAGGGATTTTATTCTCTTGCTGTGCCTGAATAGCAAGATCTAGTAGGACCCCACACACACCTGCAAGTACCAGCCTCTCAGTAGCCAAAAAGGGCAAGATGCAGGACCAAATTAACTCTTTTTGCCAGGCGTTTTGCATATGTACAAAGTGATCATCTTTATAACAGGCTAAATGTAAGTTTGATACTCTGGTTGAGGTGACTCTGCATCCTTGCCCCGATGTTGATAAAATTAGCCCAAAGAGTGTCTAGTAAAGCTGACACCTATTCTTACAATGCCTAGAAACTGGAATAATCTTTTATGAAGTCATAAACAAATCAAAAAAGTATAATTGTTATGTTTTTCTTTGATATTTTCTTACTTGTCATCCAGGTAAAAATATATGGCAAGTAGGTATTTTCCAACTTGAAGGATTTCAGCCTCTGAAGCAGGATTAAGGTTGGACTTTGGTACTGTGGATCTTTGTTTGCGACTCCTACAATGTAATATACAATTCAATTATGTGAGAGCCTATGGGGATGGGGCAGACACCAGTATGGGTTCTCATATGCTGTCTTTCTAAATCTCTCATAGGCCTTTAGTACAGTTAATCATGCCATGCTTGCAGACTGTGCTGCTGCTGCTGTTACTCCTGCAAGGTTTTTGGTAAGTCTGAAGGGGGTTTTCTAGCAAATTGTGTCTCCTCTTAACATCTCATGAGGCTTGCTTTATGGTTTATGATTTATGGTTGTCCACAAGCACATTTGCTGTATATAATGTTTGTACTTCTATTTACTGTGGTTCTGGAGAATGCCTCTTTTGAAACGTATTTATTCATTTATTTGTGTTTCAAACTTGACCACCATGCTTGTTACGGACACTTTTTGCTCAGAATTTGGCACCAAGAGTCAAACACATCTCCTACCTTAGTGTGATATATGTCGATGATACATTCCTAGTCATAACTCCCAGTAGACTACAATCTAATTAGGGGAGCTGATGAATATTTTATGATTAATCACCACTACTTAAATAAAGCAAAAACTAAGGTTACCCACAAGGGTAAATATAAACATACAATGGGATTTTCTTTGAACATCTTCCTACATTTACCTGAGACTCTCCTTTGCTGTTTCAGAATCTAACCGCCTGCATTATGCCATCTCTTTTGGTATCTAATTTTAGATGCATTTTTCACAGTATGCTGCAGTAACCAATAGTGGTGAGTATATGGTTCTGGATTTTCCTCAATAGGACTTTTTCTCACTGACACTCCTGCTCAGCTTCTTATACAAACAGTTTATTTGTGTGTTAATAGTTCACCTTGAATCTCTGTCACCATTGTCTCTTCCCTCCTGCTTCTGATCTTGCCTGCTGACGGGTAGGATGTTTTAATCAGGCGACAACTAGTTTGAGGTAATTGTCCACACAGCCCAAATCCGGCATGCACAATTTATATTTATTGAATACAGGTCTTTTTATGACCCTAGGATCCCCAATTTAAAAATATTGGGTCCCTACAGCATCCCTCTCCTTTCTGGACAAGAAACATGAAGGATTTCACATATGGTCTACTTATTAATACAATAGAACACAAGTAAATCCGTTACAATGCAAATACATTATGCATCTATGAAAATCTGCTATCAATGGAATAGCTTCAATGAAGAATGATCAATACACTGGTCACATCACTCTGCTACATTTACATGAATGTGAACTTTTGTAAACACACACATTGACCTCTGTACCATTGAGTTACCCTGAGCACACATCTACCATGCATTCGAAAGTGTATAGAGCCCAGGATAAAGCTGTCATTTTATAGAAAAGCAAATTAACTCAGGACGTTCTTGCCTATCTTTATCTCTCTGTTTCATAATCATTGAAATTAAATACCTATCCCCTAACTCCATGGACATGTCAGACATTCAAGCAACGATGCAGAAAACTACATTTCAAAAACAAGATACTTGATATTTCTGCATGTAGATTATTTGTAAACAGAAATGTATGTTTAACATGTCTGTTTGCTAGATTTCTTTCAATGGTGCTTCTATTACATTACCGTGTAAAAGTGTACATTTCTCATTTTCAATGGACACCTTAAAGGCGTGAAAATGGATAGCAGTTACTTGGCCTTTGCCCTTTGTCTTGAAAGGTTCAGTGCCAGTAGCAGAACTCTGCATTGTGAAGTAACCAGGAACTATTATTTATTTGGGTATGCACAGAGTGAGATACACTTCAGATCCCAGAATACGTCTTATGTGTTTGATCATTATATGGAGAGGGCGGCAGGGGGCTCTCCCAGTATGCCCACACTAGGACCTATTCTATCTAATCTAAAATTTCAAAAGCGCATACAATTCCGAAATATTTATTAACTCTCAGGATGTAAAGTCAATTTATATACCCCACCCCTCAATACTTTTACCAATAAAGAAATAGGTTTTCATCTATTCCTCTTTAGTGTGTCGGTCTACCTTAATATTATACTTACATAGACATTTCTTTTGGTCGTCTCACATTCCTCTCAAGGATTGGTACAATTCTCCCTCTCTCGGAACAGGTGGGCATTAGTCAGGAAGTTTGGGTCTGTCTGCTGTCTTTTCCACTGAGGAAAGGCTGTGGTATATATTCCATAAAGTCCTCATTTACAATGCTCTGCTGATAATCCTAAATTGGTACAAGGGAAATCAATATACTCCAATCTCCTTTCTGTTGTTGTCAATTCTACTTTCTCTTCTTCTTCCCATTAATCAGTCAGTCAGTGAGTCAGTGGCACTCCTTTAGAGAGGTGTATCATTTTCCTAATCTAAAAATGAGCCTATAGCTAAAAAGGAAGTAGCAGTAACCTCTATTATGAAGAAACCTGGTCTCAGCTGTTAAGGATTTTAAAGGGGCGTCACACACCAGACCAGGACTCCTGATACTGGCCTAGGATGCAGCACACAATCAAAATACTTGTACTTTATTTTTTAAGAATTTAGATTGAGAAGGTACCCAACCCGCTAACACCCACCTTTACACACACCCCGGTTCACAATGGACCATGAACCAGGCCAGTGGATAGTAATACAATATTTATTTATTTTAAAATTCAAATGAAATCACACACATTTAATATAGGGCAGCAATCACCAGTGTGATTATTACACTGTAAAATGATACAATACACTTAGTTTGACCTTCTAATATTAACATACACAAAGCACAAATGAACAAGATTAATATTACTTTTCAGAAAGATAGCACCCCAGTTAAGATACACCCTGCAATACTCCCTCAAACCCCTATTAGCCAAATTTTCGGGAGGTTGCAAGGAGTAGCAAGAAGGCATACTAGGCAGCAACAAGAAGAGAAATCTGACCTTCCTCCATGAAATGGGAGGCAAAGAACTTTGAAAAAGCATTTTGGTCAGCTAAATTGCTGCTGTATGTGGTTGAAGTTCAAATTGGAGAAGAGGTCACATCCCAGGACAGACCTAACAATTTCCACTTGACTTAAAAATTCAGAGAAGAGAGCAACTGCAAAATCCTGATGTCAATGAACAATTCCACAAAATAGCACTCGGAATTACCAAATATTTAATTTACATGTGCGGTTGAATGAATGAAGTAAACATGAGTTATAGCAGAATCAGGGATGTAAGAACACTAGAAAACTACAATGCAAGGTACTAACAATCGGGCATGCAGTTCAGAAAATCGAGTTGGAAGTGAAAACGCAGTGCAGCCAAATCACACGTGTAGAAATTGCATTTGCTACTTTTCACGGGTGAAACAGACAGAATCGAAATGCGTTCTTTATGCTGAGTGACAGATGCACATCACAGGTATAATATGAATGTGAAGGGGTAATGCTAAACGGATCACTGGATGAGATTATGAAACTCAGTTGCACAAGGAAAATTGGTTTTGGAAAGATGAATGACAAGTGATACTACAACTATATTTTTGTGACTATATTATCAAGAAGAGAAACGCTACCAACGGGAAAGGTGAAGTTGCAGTTTTAACCCCCCCTCCCACGCCGATTTCTCTTAATGTGGGAATTAATTAATTTATTCCAAATATTACTAACGATTTATGCAAGTGACAATAAGGATGTGGAAGAATGACGCTAACACCTGGAACTCAAGGAACAGGATACACAGAGTGTTTTGACAATTTTACAATTTTAAACAGTTGCTAGTATACTTTCAGGATTACTTATAGAGTAGAACAAAGGGGAAAGTATAAGAATGGGATATACTATGTTTTGCTATGGGATGGGGTGATACTTACAATAAGCACGCACTTGCATTTGGAATTTGGGACTGCCAACAAGGTATCTGAACAGCAAGGCAAGGTCTGGTCACTGTACACAGCGGCGGGCTCTCCGAGAAGGGGACAGCTGGGCCTGGTCTGGTTACTGGACAATAGGGTGGATCAGCTGGGATCTCCTTGCATTATTGGTATTTTTGTGGGGGTTTTCTGAATCAGTGGTTCTGCCTGGACAGGGTCAGCTAGCTTTGGTCTGGCAGTGGAATCTGGACTCTTGCAGGGTGAGTAATAAATATCTGGATCTCTGGATATGCTGCAGCTGAAATCAGAAGAGTCAGTGTGTGTGTGTCCAGAGCTCCCCATACCTCCCCTGTATGTAGGGAACATGACACCACAGGATTTTACTATGGGGCAGAACTAAGCTAGACCTAACTCTAAGAATCGGATAGGTCAGCCTATGTATGTCACCTCCTCCCTATCAGCCGGTTGGACTTCATGGACATGACATCATTTTTGTGGTGTGTGCTTACCATGGCCCAGACCCTCCCACAGTTAAATTTGCCAAAAATCACTTATGACATAAATTGCACATTTTTACAGTTGTGGTGCTTTTGCAAATCACATAGGCAAATGACATATTGTACACAGGGTCCTTTGTACTTTTCTCAGAAAAGTCATTTTGTTCTTTGACTTTATTTAAGAAGTATATAAGAAACAATACAACTGAACAACTTCATAAATATCAGAGTGAGAACAAGCGAAAAAATAAATAAACACACCGTAACTTGCAGTCCATCAAAATTGTAAAGTACACACTAAGTAGACAGTAATTCAGAAAATGTAAAGAAATCAAAAATCATCCCCACCCACCTACCCCAGAACAAGACAAAACCACATAGAACAAGACCCCAAACTAAAAACCACACATAACAAATACCCCTCCCCCCCACATCCCCCTCCTATCCCAAAATCCAATAACAGGAAAATCATGGCCTACACCTTATCCAAATAAATCACGAAATGACCCCCATCTTTCCTCGTATTCAACTTCCCTATGAAGACAAATTGCCTGAATCTTCTCATACCAAGAGAGCGTCCGCATGTCGGCCACCCAATTCTCGCGATGCAGCTTCTTCCTAGACTTCCACACCTTCATAGTTTGCTTTATCGCCACCAACAATGCCCTATAAATCCAATCCATCATTTTTACGGCATTTGAGTCCACAACCTGTCAGAAAGGTCAACCTCGTCTTGTTTGAAAAGCATAAAATTCACATTCCTACTGTCAACATTTTACATTACTACGTTTTCAGGTTACAGAAATACAAGTTTTAAGAAGAAATATCTTTAGAACCAAGTGGACCTTTTTTACCCTCAAAGAGGGGCAGTCTTCCAACACTCCAAGCCAAATGACTTTCTCTGGCACACTGGCACAGAGGTTATCATGACGATTTCTTTGATCCTGGCAGTGCAGCAGAGGAAAGGTGTTACTAGGACCTCACACCTATGTGTCCTGGAAATCCTTTGTATCCTGCTGGAGCAGCGCCGCTCTGTCTGATGAGGGTGTTACATTCTCCCCCTTGGTCAATATTGTATATTTTAAAACAATCTTCCATCACATTCCCATGCAAGCACAGGGCCTTAGTTTACCATTCAACTTTTAAACAGACATTTTCTTGTTTATTAAAAGCACAATTTTACACGTGGTTGATTTTGCTGGGTTGTATTTTTTGCATTTTGTATTTTATTTATTTATATAGCGCACCAGGCCCAAGGGCAACCGGGTGCATTATTTAGTTACAGGCATGGTAAAATAAAGCATTAGAATAGGTTATACATATATACAAATTATACAGCATGTCATTACAGGCATGGTAAAATAAGGCTTTAGAATGAGGTATAAATAAAAGGCCATTTATACAGGAAAAATATAATGTGAAAGAGCAGGTAATGGCAGTGAGTCAGTGACGTAGTTGTAGAGACCCTAGACGTTATGAGCTAGGAGTCATAGCAAGTCCTGGGCAGACAACCAGGCTGAAGCTTTGCGCTTGAAGGCGGGAATGAAGTTTTTTGCTCTTAGTGGATTAGGTAGCGAATTCCCCAATTGGTTTGGGCACTTTTGAGAGGTCTCGCAGTGGTGTGTAGTGCAAATCTACTGGCTAGGTAGCTGGGGGCTTGATTGGCGAGGCTTTTGTGTGTGAGAGCGAGTGCTTTGAAGGAGAATCTTTGGGAAACTGAGAGCCAGCGAATGCTTCATCTGGAATCAGAAATGTGGAGGTTCCTGGGAATATTGAGCGCCACTCTGATGGCGTTATTTTGGATGATTTGAAGTTTATTCATATTGCATTGGTTTATCCCTAGATAGAGAGCATTGCAATAATACATTTTGGATAGGACCAAGGTCCTGGCTAATGTGGTGCAGTTGGCTGGTGAGAGGAAGGGGCGGCAAGCTGTGATGAGCTTGCAAGTGTATGAAGCCGAAGATGATACTGCGTTGGTTTGTCTGGTTAGGGAGAGACTGGACTCGATGTAGACACCAAGCGTTTTTGTGTCCTTAGCCACTTTGATGGTGTTGCGTCTTGTCATCATTTAAGCACAGTTTGTGCTGATCCATCCAGGCCTGGATAACTTGATAAATAGCGTTGATGGCGAGTGAGTTGGTTTTGTGGTCACCTGTGATGGGGATAAGTATCTGGGTGTCATCAACGTAGTTGGTATACGTAACACCCAGAAGATCCAAAATGTCAAATAGAGGTTTTGTAAATACATTGTAGAGTGTCGGGGATATACAGGAACCTTGAGGCACTCCGCAAGTGACTGGGGAAGGTTCTGCAGTGGCGGTAGGGGAGAAGACTCGCATCGATCTATTATTCAGGAATGAGGTGATCCAGGCTGTCGCTTTGTCCTAGAAGTGGGCGGCAGTTTTTAGGTGACGGCATAGGATTTGGTAATTAACCAGATCAAAGGCTGCAGAGAGATCTAAGAGGAGTACGACGGCCAGTTTGCCCTTATCTTTGAGGTCTTCCATCTGGATTTTAAGGTCAAGTAGAGCTGTTTCAGTGCTGTATCGTGGGCAGAAACCAGACTGCCTCAGACCCAGAAGATTATTGGTTTCTAGGTTATCTTGGATCTGCAGGTATGCAGCACGATAAAGAATTTTTAAGAGGAAAGGGACCGTAGTGATCGGTCGGTAGTTAGTGGGTATGTTGGCATCTAGGGTGGGTTTTTTCAGGAGAGGGATGATCCAGGCATCCTTGAGGTTGTCAGGGACAATCCCAGTGCTGAAGGAGGAGGAAATGAGTGTGGTGATGAAGGGCGCTACGTTATGAGCGGCTTCCTTAATGATGGTAGCGGGGCAGAGGTCCCCCTGACAATTGGTAGGTTTAAGGTTATTGATAATGTGTTCTACTTCAATGATGGAGAGAGGTGTGAAGCTGAAAGGTTTCAAGGATTCAGTGTTAGGGGTGATGATAGCCTGGGGTGGTTTGTGTTGTAGGCTGGGCTGCAAACACATTTTTTTATCATTGATTTTGGTTTGGAGGTTGACGATTTTTCCAAGGAGGGCTTTTTGGATGTTGGCACACCAGGTGCTGACCTTGGAACAAGTATCAGGAGGAGTGGCAGGGGATTCTAGCTCTTTCAGGATCCTAAATAGCTTCTTGGTGTTAGATTGGGCAAGTTTAATGTGTTTATTGATCGTCTCTTTTTTGCTGTGAGTATGGCTTCTTTGTAATTAAGAATAGCTAAGGCGACACTGGCTTTGTTGGCTTCCGTTGGATTGCTTTTCCAGCGGGCTTCAAGGGTCCTTTTTGCCTTGCGTAAGGTTCTCAGCTGTGGCGTGAACCAGGGGTTGAGGTGGGCCCAGGGTTTGCGTTTTCTTAGTTTGGAGGGCGTGATAAGATCAAGCGCTTTGAGCATAGTTTGATTGTATAAGTCAACCAAGACAGTGGGGTCAGAGCATGAGGATGAGAGATCGTTGAGAGCATGGAGGATAAGTGGGAGAAGTTTAGCGCAAGTTATTTTACGCTTATTTCTAGTTGCGGTGGCGGGCGCTATATTGGGCGTGGGATGGATGATTTTTGTTGGGATACTGAAGGTGATAAGATGGTGATAGGTCCATGCACATGGTTAAATGGATTTGATATTTGTGTCACAGTTTAAGTTAGCTATCCAATCGAGGGTCCTGCCCTTGGAATGGGTAGGCAGAGTGATCTGTTGTGTGAAGCCTAGGTTAAGTAGCAGGTTGTTGATGTCTTGGGTGGAGGTATCGTTGGAGTCTAGGTAGCCTAGATTGAAGTCACCTAATACTATGATTTGAGACTTAGACTTAGTGTTGTTAGTGAGGATGTGGGAGAGGTCCTCAGCGAACGATGATAGTGGGCCAGGCAGTCTATATATGATGTGGAGTGTGATGGTCCAGTTGGGGGTAATGGCTAGCTTGGCTGTGAGTAGTTCTGCTGAGGTAATTAAGCAAGGGGTGTTGATGCAGAGGTTAATTGAAGTTTTGTAGATTATGGCGACACCGCCTCCTTTAGTTTGGTCCATGTTACGGTCACATCTAATGATCATGTAGCCTTCGGGAATTGCTAATGATAGCAGAGGTCCTGAGGCTGCGTGGAGCCAGGTTTCAGTAACGGCTATAAAGTCCAGGTTGTGGGTGGTTATAAGGTCAGCCATGTGGAGTGCATGATCCGTGAGTGACCTAGTGTTGATCAGGGCAGCCTTAAGATCAGTAGTGGGGCTGTGCGGTAAGGTACTCATGTCAGGTATAATGTCCAGTAGGGCTGGGGATGCGTGAGGGTGGGCAGAGGCTATGGGACTGGTGCAAGATGGTTTGGTTGGCAGGTAGGTGTTGGTGGGTCGGTAGGAAAAATGGGAGAGTCTAGCTCCCAATCTAAGATTTCTGGTGGACACAGAGCAAGGTTGGTTAGGAGTGGGCTTCATGGCGAAGTGTTCGAGCCAGAGGGATGGTGAGTTGAGGTAAGGGTTAGTAGAGTTGTCACTTTCAAATGCGGCTTTTCCTGGTATCTTTATTCTGAGCATTTCCATGGCCATAGTCAATTTCGATTACATAGGAATCTGTTCACAACAAGGATCCAATGAAACTGCCATGAGCAAAGAGAGAGATTCTTATGCAGGGTTTATCTGTGTCATTCTGTTGCAAAAAGGAAAGCATTTTGCGCACGGCTTGGAGTGAAGTTCTCTGCTATTTCTCAGATTTTTGCCATTCCATGAGGAATGCCCTTTTTTGTTGGTATACACCCTGTATATGGGTGTACATGAATGTGTCTTACTGAACCAAACTGGGTAATTTTGAAGGGACGAAAAAGAGCATCAGGGCGCTGTAATTTTAAAAGGGAGAATATTTTCTTTTTCAATGGGAAATTGTAAACTGGCAGCATAGCAGCAGCCATTCTCTGGGTGTTCCCTGTTCCATCCTGCCCCATATGTGTTTGGCAAAGACAGTGCAATCATCATTTTTGTAGCTGCAAAATGCAGTTTTGATGCGAGGCAATGGTGCTCAACAGAGCCAGCACAGCCATTCTGCTGGTCCTGCTGAATTGCAGCTTGGTGATGGAGGGGAATTCTGCTGAGTTGGTAAATGTACCCCACAAATTCCCCCCCCTGACTCTCCCGAGACTTCTTGTTGAGGGAGAGTAGGGCAAAGAGGGGTTCATCAGGCTGTCTTCTTCCATCAGTGAGTGGTATGCCACAATCCTCCCGTTGTCTTTTGTTTGAGCGTGGAGCGACACCCCCAGACTTTCCTTCAGTCGTTCGTTGGAGTGTGGAGCGACATTCCCATATTTTGCTTCGGTCTTTCCTTTCAAGGTCCCTGGGGAAGTCCTCCTTGGTCTATGAAGGAACGGAGTTAGTACTCACTAGTGGATAGATAAAGACAGGTTTCAAAGTTTTCCCACTGACTGTCTTCCCGGAAGGTTGACATCAGTGGGACACACATACATGACATTCATTAAAGTACTCAAACAAGATCAGAAATTAATTCTTTAACAAGGCAGCGATAACTATTGACATTTACACCATGGTTTTGTGGTACCTTTTTGCAATGATAATGAAGAAAAGTACTCCCTGTTAGATAGATATACCTATGGACCTACCTGTTACCTTCTGGTTCTTCTTTTTGTTCTCATTATCCAGATGTCTCCTCTATTTGACTTTTCCTTGGCTGCTCAATCAGCTGCAAATTGTGTCTAGGGTGACAACTCTTTTACTGATTAATGTAGACCCATTTCTTTTCTCCCAGCTTTCTTTTGGGGATGCGGATTCTGTAGGTGACAGGTGAAATTTTATCTACAATTTCAAAAGGACTGCGTCAGGAGGGGAGAAATGTTCTATCCCTAGTCTGGTTCCTTTGAAAATTATACAAGTGGACCCTTTCTCCTGTTTGGTATTCCTTTTTGGTTGTTTTTAAGTCATATTGAGTCTTCATCCCCTCTGCTGATTTTTCCAGATTCCGCTGAGTATACACAAAAGCATGCTGAAGGTGTTTTCTTAGATTCTCAACATACTCATGTGTTGTGGAGGCGTTTATCATTGCCTGCTCTTGTGTTCTATAGAGCAGATGCTGAGGTAGCACCATCCTCAGTCCAGTCATTAGTTCAAATGGAGACATTTTGGTCGCAGAAGATGGTGGAGATCTGATGGCCATCAGGAAAAGCAGTAATCAATGTCCCAACTTGGCCCAGAATCTGCCACAAACCTTTTTAGAATGCTCACAATTGTTTTATTGTACCTCTCAGCTCCCCCACTAGAGGATACCGGTATGCAATATGAAGTTTCCTTTTAACCCTAGGTATCTCCCACATCTTTGTCATCACTTCGCTGGTGAAGTGACTTCCTCAGTCTGACTCAATCCTTTGGGGTAGGCCAAAACACGAGAAGATGTGGCTGATCATCAGGGTAGCTGCTGTTTCTGCCTTGCAATTCGGGGCTGGATGACATTCCACCCATTTGGTAAACAAGCATGTTACTGTTAACATGTACTTGTTCCCCCTAGAGGAGCGAATCATGGGTCCAATGAAATCTACTTGTAAATCTGACCAAGGCAGTGTCATCCCCCTCTTCTGGAGGGGAGCTCGGTGTGTGAGTGAACTTGGCTGAAATTGTGCACACACAAGACACCCCTTCAAATATTGGTCGAGGTTCTGCCCCATGTGCCAGTATGCAACCTCCCGCAAGATTTCTAGAGTAGTATGAAACCCCCGATGACCCGCTGTGGCCGCGTCATGGACGTGACTTAGCATCAGGCTTCAGAATGAGGTAGGCACCACCCATTGGTCGCATCCAGAGATGGATCTCATTAACAACAAACCATCATGGATCCAGAACATTTTGGGACACTTCATCAACACACTGAGGTCCTCTTTCCCAATGTAATCAGTATCCATCAGAGGAAAGTTCTTAGGGTCCTCAATGTGTTGATAACATTTCGCAATAATCAGATCCCCTTATTGTGCCATGATTAAATCAGCATCTGGGGTCTCCTTACTCCACTGGGCAGTTGAGAGTTCATTGTAAGAATTTGTCTGGGACCTAGTGACAGCAGTGACCTGGATTTCCCCCTCTGGATGGCTCTGATTTTGGCCAGCCGGTCAGCCAGGTAATTTCCAGTTTTGTCTGGCCCCTCTATTCTGGAATTACCCTTAATCTTTTTCCAATAGATGGTCATCCCATTAGAGGTTACCAGATCATCAATATCTTGTATTAGCTTGCCATGTTTAATTGGTTTGTTATTAGCACACATCGTGCCTCTGGTTTTCCAATTGACCAGGAGCTCCACAAACCCATTCAGGACATAATCTGAATCAGTGATTATGACCAGTTCGTGAAGTTGGTGTTGGACGGCAGTGAGGATGGCCTGATGAACTGCCATCAACTCTGCCACCTGACTACTGCAGGGACCAATTTTGTACCCAGCGGAGGGTTCTGGGGCCTCTTTCACCCAGGCATTCTCAACGCCAGCCACCAGTTCCTTTTCTCTGTTGTTATCAACATGGTAGGAACACCCGTCCACATAAACGGCAGGCATTCCCTGGCACTTGTCTTCTTCATAGACTTTGTGTGGGGAATTCAGGTACGCCTCCATGTTGTCCTGGGTTTTGAGACTTTCGTCCTCGAGGCAGTTTTCTCTGGCACAATCATGCTAGTCAGCCAGACCTTGCGCAAGGGGACTCTTCTTATTTTGGCCATATTTGACCTCCACAGGAAAGCCTTGCATTGACAGAATCCATTTAGTAAATCTGGAATTACTCACATTTCCTGCCCGGATTCTGTAGCTTTGGAGGTATTGCAAAGTCTGGTGTGGAGCCTCCACTATGATGTGTTCCCCCTGGATGAAAGGGCAGTAATTTTACAATGCCCACACCATTGCCAGGAGTGCCTTCTCACAATCGTTGAATTTTTCCTCCACGGAGGATAAAGTGTTGCTTGCATAGGAGATTACATTATTGACCTTGTCATGCTTTTGATATAATACTGCTGTCAAGCATGTATTCGAGGACCCTGTCTCCAAGAGGAACTCCTTGCTTTTGACAGGGTAAGCTAGACAAGGCGCTTGTGAGAGACTTCTTTTGAGTTGCTTTACTGCCTCGGCTTGTTCTGGACCCCACTCCCACTTGACCCCCCCTTCAACAGATGGATCACGGGTCTTGTGACCTCTGCATAATCCTCAATGAACTTCCTACTGTATTAGTAATTCCAAGGAGGCTTCTTAGCTCATGCAGAGGTGTGGGGTCTTTTAGTTTTAGTAGTCCTCCACTTTCTTCTCCTGGTGACAAGACCTTCAGGAGTTATTTCATGTCCCAAAAAGTTGACACAGGTCCTGCATAACTGTGCCTTCTGGAAGGGCAGTTTTGCTCCGGCAACCCTCTACTGGTTTAGAACATAACAGATTTCCGCTATATGTTCCTCCAAAGTTGAGCATTTGATCAGGACATCAAGGGAGTCTGGGACGATGTGTACTGCTGCCCCTGAAGGTAAAGGCCAGCTTGTATTGGTCCCCCCTACTGCACGGTCCAGTGTCCGTTTGTCAGGTTAATAGCGGTGTATACCTTTGACCCCTTGATCTGGGCCAGCCCTTGGTCAATGTAGGGTAGAGGCCATCGGGACATGTGGACCCGTTTGTTCAGCTCCCTAAGGTCTGCGCAAAGTAAATCCCCAGCACTGGATTATTAAAGGTGCTGTGGACTGGAGAAATTATGCCACAGGACTCAAGGTTTTTGATAATTTCTGTCATGGACTCCATAGATGCGAGTGGCAAGCAATATTGCTTCACAAATACTGGAGTCATTCTAGGGTCTCTGGGAATTGTGGTAGTATATATCTCGGTGCGACCACAGTCGCACGAGTACACAGCAAAGATATCTTGGAAATCTAAGAAAACCTGTTTCAACTTTTGCTCTGCAGTCTCACAGTCATCAGCGAGGTTGACCCACTCATCAACCATTTGCCTGAAGCCTGGAAAGACTTCAGGTTTTGCTATCTGAGCAACCTCCTCCAGCTTGGTGGAGAGGTCTCTGGTTAAAGTGTTGACCTGGACCAAGGGTTTCAGGTAGGAGAGGCAGTCATTGTGGACTTGGAATATCACCTCATCCTGCCTGATGTCACAAGTCACCGCTTACTTCATGTAAGGGCAGGAGGAGTACACCAGGAAATTCCACCCTTGCCGGGTGAAGATCCTTTCCGGTGGTATGTCATTGTCATTGTCAAAGCAGTCATTGGGGATTGGTCCTATCAGTTAATTTCCTAGATCCATGGAAAAATGTCAGTCATCAACCGCCATTCCAATAATGGTGCCTGCACCCAGAGTGATACTCATAGGGTCGCTGTTATCCATCAATATTGGAATGGTGTTGTGTTCTACATTGACTAATGGTGTTGGATTTAACCCCAACCCCTGCTGTTGGAGATGGGCATTGAGATGTACATAGGCATCAGGATTTTGCAGTTGCTCTCTTCTCTGAATTTTTAAGTCAAGTGGAAATTGTTAGGTCTGTCCTGGGATGTGACCTCTTCTCCAATTTGAACTTCAACCGCATACAGCAGCAATTTAGCTGACCAAAATGCTTTTTCAGAATCATCAAAGCCCATTGGATTGCCCCCTAGTCGGGACCAGGCCATGTAATTTATAATGTCCAAATTAATTGCAAACCGATTGAGAATGTCACTGCCGAAATAGAATGCCCATCTCCCATTTATCAATCAATTTAAATGTGGGAATGGTTGGATCTTTTGGGAGTTTTCTGAACATGGCTTTGCTAATGAAGCTCTATCCATTGTTCAGGCACACTCGGGCGAGAACAGACTCCTTCCCCTCATTTAACTGAATAGGGACAAACAGATGTTCTCTAATTTTCTGAATGTCAGCTAAACTTTGAGCTGGTTTTTAATCACTTTTGACTATAGAATTGGGATTTTCAGATTGTGAATTGGTATAAAATGTCAAGGTTTATGTCCAGGAATGGAGAGGAGTTCCCCTCACCAGTTTGTTGTCCTACAGCAAATACTGTCAGGTGTTTGATTATTTTGGAAATGAAACTCAATATGATCAGATTTTTGTTCAACCATGTGGCATGTGCCATTTAAACTACATGGTTGACACTTTGTTTTAATTTTATTGACCGGTTAGCCTGAGTCTAGAGTACCCTGTTGACACAGTCTATTAGGGGAGACAACCTGTGAAGTATGTCATTCCCTAATAAACAGGGGGTTCCCTCTGGAGCCACGACTACGACCTGGTGCTTCATCTTGTATCGCCCAATTTTAATTTCCAAATCCGGAGTCCCCTCCACAGAAATCTCATTCCCGTTGAAGTTCCGGAGTTGTCCAGGAAAAAGGGTGAAAGGTATCTGGTGTCTCTCCCTCCCTTCCTGAATGTAGCTGCTCAAAGGCCCTTTTTGACAGAAGAGTGGCTTGGCATCCAGTGTCCACCAGTGCTGAAAATGCACATTGCACATTGCCCTTACACTCGAACGGGGGCATAGAATCTCCCCTTCTTCTCCTCAATCGGGCAAAGATAATGGGCATTTTGGGCAAGCTGGGTGGTCAATTTCTTTATTTTAGACTCCAACACGGTGGAGTTTTGGTCAATTTTCTGTGCCGGAGTCTGGGAATCTTTAACAAAAATGTTGCATCCTGAGATAGATGGGATTTCGGAATCCCCTTTTTCCCTTAGCTCTGTGTTGCCCCCTCTTACCTGGTGGCAGTCACTAGAACCAGTTTGTGTTGGGACGATCCCACCATTAATATTTTTTTCTTAGGACGACAATTCTGGTGTTCAGGGGTGGGTGACTCTGAATCCTTCCCCACACCCACCCAGTCTTCATTCATTTCTCTTGGCATCCATTTTTCTTTGGGAGGCATTTCCCCATCCCTGAAGGAGAATAGTTTCTTCCCAGAATCCTCTAAGGATTCTTCCCCTTCAAACTGGAGGACACTAACTTCCTCCACAAAATGGACCTTTTTGATTTCTTTATTTCTCCTACCCACCCTCTGTTCGCTGGGTTGCAGAGTTTCGGGGGCAGGAGATTTTAGTTCCGGTTCTGGGGTGTCTGGGGGCTTTTCACAGGTAAGGAAGGAAGGAGCTTTCCTTTAGGGCTTTAGACCCCCCTTCCTCATGTGCCTCCTACTCTGGAAGTGGTGAGTTACCGGGGTTCTCTCCCGGTCATTGTTCTGGGGTGCCAGACTCTTGGTTTGAGGCATTCTGAGCCGCCATGTTCATCTGAGGGTTTGGTTGAGCCCACAACATGCGACTCAGATCCTGTGTGAGGTTCTGGACATGGCGCTTCAGTTGGGACACACGTTCCGGCTGGTACGGGGGTCTTTGCTCATACCCAGGTGGTTCACGGGCAGGGTAACTATCCCTTCTCCCGGAGTACCCAGGGTATTGGGGATTCCCTTTGTAATCCTCCACCCTTGGCCTCCCCTCTCCCGTATTGGGTGGTCTGGACTCCGGAAAGCTGGGAAAGAAAGGAGGGTTGTCCTGTAGGTTGAGGTTTGGAAGGTACCGGGGGAAGAAGCTTAACCCAAGATTTGGGGGATTACTGCCCTCCTGAGGGAAGTTAGGAGGGAGGTTTCCTGGGGCAGTACTCAACTGGTTGATCCCCCCTCCCTTGGGCTGGAGGAGTCCATACATACCCCAAGATAGGTCATTTGCCCTTATATCTGGGACTAATGTAATCAGGAGAGTTACGGTTCCCATTGGTGGGGTTACCTACCTGGCTACCACCTGCTGCTGATTTGGCTAGTTTTGGGATGGTGTGTTTTTAGGCCCCGCCATTTCTAGGTATAAAATGGGGGCAACCTACACCTCCGCCACCTTAGCAGCAGTGGGGGTGTTGGTTGGTTTGGGGTTTTTTGTCCCGTTTTTATTTTCTGAAGGTTTTTGGACCTCATAGATCCGCGTAGCATGCTCTATTACCCAGTGCAGGGTCCTTTTATCATGACAATCCCTCACCAGCTGAGTTATTATGCATTTTGGGAGCACATGAAAATAGGTGGTTATAAACTCTCTACTATTCATGTGCACCCTCCTGGTAGTTTGTGCAAAGGCGCATTTTAGCTCCTGCATAAATTCTCTTGGGGCTTGATCCTCTCCGCATTGCAGATTTTAGGCTGCTTTGCGAGCCTCCTGGGGGTTTCTGTGGGCGGAAAAGTGTTTAAAGGTGGCCGCCTTATAGGTGGACCATCTTGAATGGTTTTGATCTTCCAGTCCAGCAAAGAAGCTTGAGTACTCCAGAGAGAACATCCATTTGGCATAATCTATGCAGTTCTGGCTATCTTTGATGTGAAAATTGTCCATCATCTGTTCACATAGTTCCAGATGCTCCCAGACAGAATATTTTGCATTTTTATGGTACAGGGTTATGAAATTCCTAATAGCCTTAATCTGCCTAATGGGGTCTTTCACCAGAGCTCTCTTCTGTTTATTTGCCTTCTTTTGCCGCATCACCTGAGTCCACTCGCCCTCAGACCCAGAGCCGCTACTGTTTGAGGTCCCCTCATTATCTTCTAGGCACTCCCTGATTCTATGAGCTAATGAGTAGCTCGCAGAATGGTGGGGACTAGTTTCTTCTCGCCTGTGGCGCACAGGAGAGTAGTCTTCTGACTCCTCTCTGCTTCCAAGATTATGGGAACAATTCATGTTGTTTTTCTGCAAAGTGAACCAAATTGTTCCTTTGTAAGTGATGCTTCTGTAGGTCTAGCTCCCTGAGTTTCTCCTCATTGGAGTCTTCCAGATCAGAAATTTCAGCCATAATATTTTTACTTATACAGGGATGCCCGTCCATCAATCTCTGATGGGTGGAGGCCTATTTTAGTCTGGCTGCCCCATGACACCCAGTTCTTGTGAACTAGCGGACATTAATTCAGTAGTGACTTGTGTCCTTAGTACAGAGGGCATCACACTATGATCAGGGGTTGCTGTGTCCCTCTCTACTTGTTCGGGGTCCCTCCAGTTTGGGTTTAATCTAGCACACTCTTTTTCTAACCTCCCTCGCTCCTCCTTCTCAGTCCCTATCTCTTGATAGCAGGCAAAGGTCTGAGCCTTTTGCTCTGCTATCAAGGCTTGACTGGCCTCAATTACCTGCTCTTGAGCGCCACCTGCTGTGGAGTCCATTGTTCTCCTCAGAGAGGGCCTCATTGTCTTTTTGCGCTACCTGCATGATCTGGGAACACTGACAATTTCTGTTGCAGGAGGTGAACCTCCTTTTTATGCATATTTCGAGCCTCTACAGCCTGCTCTAACTCGTGATCCATTCCTCTCCTATGCCCCATTCACTTTTTACACTCTACTGTTAGTTCATTTAGTTTCTGGACGACTAACTCTCTTTCTTGTAGATCTGCTTTTAGATTGCTCACTTCCTGACATAGGGTATATTTTTCTTGATACAGGGCGCCCTTTTTTTCAGCCAGGTCATCCCGCTGTGTTTGATTGTACCTAATGTCTGGCGTTCTTGTTTAAATTCTGTCTGGAGGTGGAGTTCTTTACTGATTAATTTGTTTATCTCCTCTTCCAATTTGTCAATCTGTTCTTGTAAAGTGGTTATCTGCTCTGAACAGGCTCTGTTATATTTTATTTGTTGATTCAACTTCTGTTGGCTCTCTTCCAGAGAGTCATCCTTTTTCTGACACTCCACTTTTAATTAATCTAATTGGGCCTCTTGGTCAGATGTATTCTGTCGTTGTAGAGCCAAGTCCTCTTTTAGCTGTTTGATGTAGTTTCCCAATTCTATCTCAGAATCTTGGCTCTTTTTCAATCTCCCTTGTACTTGTTTTAATTCAGTCTGGATTTGGTTTAAGAGCCCATACTGGTTTTGTGCAAGGGTTCTATTTTCTTCATATTTTTTCCCCCATAACTCCCATATGGAGATATAGGTAGGCTGTGATTCTGACCATTTTACCCTACTCTTCTTTAATTTTTGGGGTCATGTACAACTCGCTCAAGGCTTGATGTAATAGGCCACCGTCTTGCCACACATCCAGGTTCATGGCGGTGACCTGTTGCATCATTTCTCCTAGCCAGACCACCTCATCTTGCTGTACCCATTCCCCTATGACAAATAACTTGAGCAGAAGGTGTTGCCAGCCATGTTTATCTCTAATGTGGTCATTTTGGAGAGTGTTCTTTCTTTATTAATGTATTAATGTAATGGTAACCTGTATTCTAGTGCTTCTTGTCTAGTTCAGGGTTGATTTTACTTTATTTTTATACACAGGCCTGATACTTAGTGTCTATGTTTTGAGAAGGTGCTTTCTACAGTGTAACACAGTGTTCCAAACAAAGTAGCACCCTTGAAGGTTAGCCCGCTATGTTAAACTGTCACGGGTGGCAACACTTTCTCAAACCCTGGCACAAGCCCCCAATCTGTTAAGGATTTTAAAGGGGTGTCACACACCAGACCAGGACTCTTGATACTGGCCTACGATGCAGCACACAATTAAAACACTTTTACTTTATTTTCTAAGAATTCAGATTGAGAAGGTACCCATCCCATCTAACACCCACCTTTACACACACCCTCAGTCACAATGGACCATGAACCAGGCCGGTGGATAGTAATACAATATGTATTTATTTTAAAATTCAAATTAAATCACACATTTAATATAGGGCAACAACCACCAGTGTGGTGATAATTACACTGTAAAAATGATAGAATACACTTAGTGTGACCTTCTAATATCACATACACAAAGCACAAATGAATGAGAGCAATATTACTTTTTGGATAGATAGCACAACAGTTAAGCTTTCACCCTGCAATACTCCCTCAAACCCCTATTAACCGAATATTGGGTGGGTAGCGAGGAGTAGCAAGAGGTCAGGCATACTAGGCAGCAACGAGAATTGAAATCTGACCTTCCCCCACGAAATGGGAGGCAAAAACCTTTACAATTGCACAAAATAGGACTCAGAATTACCAAATATTTAATGTACATGTGCGGTTGAATGAATGAAGTAAATATGAGTGATAGCAGTATCAGGGATGTAAGAACATTAGCAAACTACAAGGCAAGGTACTAACAATTTGGCATGCAGTTCAGAAAATCAACTTGGAAGTGAAAACACATTACAGCCAAATCACACGCATGGAAATTGCATTTGCTACTTTTCACGGGTTAAAATGTCAAAACATCTTGAAAAATGGGTGAAAGAGATAGAATCGGATTGTGGTTTTTATGCTGAGTGACAGATGCACCTCACAGGGATAATATGAATGTGAAGGGGTAACGCTAAATGGATCACTGGATGAGATTCTGGGCAAGGAAGGAAACTCGGTTTTTAAACGAAAAACAGTTGCACAAGGAAAATCGGTTTTGGAATGGTGAATGACAAGTGATACTACAAATATATTTTTGTGACTATATTATCAAGAAGAGAAACGCTACTCTTGGGAAAGGTTAAGCTGCAGTTTTAACCCCCCATGCCGATTTCTCTTTATGTGGGAATTAATTTATACCAAATATTACTAAGGATTTATGCAATTGACTATAAGGATGTGGAAGAACAACGCTAACACCTGGAAATCAAGGAACAGGATACACAGAGTGTTTTGACAATTCTAAACAGTTACTAGTGTACTTTCAGGATTACTTATAGAGTAGAACAAAGGGCAAAGTATCATAATGAGATATACTATGTTTTGCTATGGGATGGGGTGGTACTTAAAATAAGCACTTGAATTTGGAATTTGGAACTGCCAACAGGGTATCTGAACAGCGAGACGAGGTCTGGTCACTGTACACAGCGGCGGGCTCTCCGAAAAGGGAGATCAGCTGGGCCTGGTCTGGTCACTGGACAATAGGGTGAATCAGCTGGGCTCTCCTTGCATTATCAGTATTTTTGTGGGGTTTTTCTGAATCAGTGGTTCTGCCTGGATAGGGTCAGCTAGCTCTGGCCTGGCAGTGGAATCCGGATTCTTGCAGGGTGAGTAATAAATATCTGGATCTCTGGATATGCTGAACTAAGCTAGACCTACCTCTAAGAATCGGATAGGTCAGCCTATGTATGTCGCCTCCTCCCTATCAGCCAGTTGGACTTCAGGGACATGACATCTGTTTTATGGTGTGTGCTTACCATGCCCCAGGTACTCCCACAGGTAACTTTGCCAAAAATCAGTTATGACATAAATTGCACATTTTTACAGTTGTGGCGCATAGGCAAATGGCATATTGTACACAGATCATGACATTCCAACTCTGAAGTTTGTATGATGTGGTTTAGTCCTTCTAATAATCTTTTACAATTTTTGGTGGGAACCGTTTCACCTAAAATGTTACAATTCGGTGCAATGAAGCATATTACTGTGGGTCATATTTACATCCAACTTTCATAACCGGTTCCTTTGTACTTTTTCCCAGAAATGTCATTTTTCCGGCATTTGAGTCCACAACCTGTCAGAAAGGTCTACGTCGTCTTGTTTTAAAAGCATAACATTCACATTCATAGTTTTTTAGAAGAATAGTCTTTAGAACGAAGTGAGCCGGCTTTACCCCCAAAGAGGGGCAGGCTTCCAACCCTCCAAGTCGATTGTCTTTCTCTGGCCCACTGGCACAGCGGTTGTCATGACGATTTCTTTGATCCTGGCAGTTGCAGCAGAGGAAAGGTGTTACCAGGACCTCACACCTATGTGTCCTGGAAATCCTTTGTTTCCACCTGGAGCAGTGCCGCTCTGTCAGACGAGAGTGTTACATTCTACCCCTTGATCAATTCATAATTTCCAGGGGGATGGTCCCCTTGGGGGAAGATGATTCTGTTCCCAGCAAAGGTAGGGGCCCTCTGACGCCAGGACCTGTCAAACCTGTTTCTTGTTGGCTTCACAGTCATTTCATTATGTATTTATTTTTCTTTCCCTTAACCAAAAGCAAGTCTTTTAGGAAGAAATATCAGATGTATATTTTAAAGCAAGCCCCCATCACATTTCCATGCAAGCACACGGGCTTAGTTTAACATTCCACTTTTAAAAAGACATTTTCATATTTATAAAAAGCACCATTTTACACGTGGTTGATTTTGCTGGGATGTCACCTTCAAATGCAGCTTTTCCTGGTATCTTCATTCTGAGCATTTCCATAGCCATATCCAATTTCTACTACACAGGAATCTGTTCACAACAAGGGTCCAATGAAACTGACATGAGCAAAGGGAGTGATTCTTATGCAGTGTTTATCTGTGTTATTTTGTTGCAAAAAGGAAAGCGTTTTGTGTACGGCTTGAAGTGAACTTCTCTGCTATTTCACAGATTTTGCCTGACACCACATGCCATTCAGTGAGGAATGCCCTTATTTGCTGGTATACACCCTGGATATGGGTGTATATGAATGTGTCTTACTGAACCAAACTGGGTAATTTCAAAAGGATGAAAAAGAGCATCAGGGTGCAGTCATTTTAAAATGGAGAATATTTTATTTTTCAGTGGGAAATTGTAAACTGGCAGCATAGCAGCGCTGCCTTTGACTTCTTTTCTTTGGTGCACATAAAGAAAACACTGGCAGCCATTCTCAGGGTGTTCCCTGTTTCATCCTGCCCCGTATGTGCTTGGCAAAGACAGCACAGCCATCATTTTTATAGCTGCAAAACACAGTTTTGATGAAAGCCAATGGTGCTCAACGGAGCCAGGGCAGGCATTCTGCTGGTACTGCTGAATTGCAGCTGGGTGATGGAGGAGAATTCTGCTGGTTGGTAAATGTACCCCACACAGCACAAAGAACCCAGCAAACCTAAGAACAATCACTAATACTCCCTTTCCGATAACGATCTTACACTTTGCAACTGCAGTCCCACTTTGAGATATCATCAGCTTTTCCCCCAAACAATCTGGGTTTAGAAGCAACTATGGGACAGAAAGTGCCCTGCTAGACCTGCTGACCCAAATGTTGGAGA
This sequence comes from Ambystoma mexicanum, assembly GCF_040938575.1. NCBI lineage: Eukaryota > Metazoa > Chordata > Amphibia > Caudata > Ambystomatidae > Ambystoma > Ambystoma mexicanum. Next base: position 326,442,946 of record NC_090935.1, read on the forward strand.
GACTGGATGAAGGCAGGACCGGGCTGCTGACCCTTTTGGACCTCTCAGCAGCGTTGGATTTGCTTGATCATTCACACCTGCTCAAAACACTAGCTAAAACAGGAAAAGGTTCAAACCAAATCATGAAATGGATAAATTCATTTCTGGGTGAAAGAAGCTCCAGAAACTGCTGGGCTACTGTCTGCTCAGACACAGCTTCCATTAATTGTGGAGTGCCTCATGTGGCGTGTATTTCCCCAGCCCTCTTTAAAATATACACAAAACCTTTATGTGAGAAATTGGAGGCAAAGGGTCTCCACTTCACCAAGTATGCAGATAACTTCCCACTTATAATGGAACTTAGTGGAGACTATGTGATTGACTCAGCCAATCTTATTGACATCTTTGCATCCATCAGGAAATGGATGGTTAGTAATTGGATGTGCCTCAATTGGTCAAAAACTGAGCTCATGATTTTTGTGTTATATCAGAATCCTGCAGCAAATTAATTTGCTTGTTTCATGGAAGAACTATAAATCCTTGGTCTGAGCTCTAATAATGCCCACGCTGGATTACTGCAACGCTCTACTTAGTGGTGCTAGCAAGGAAAATGTTCATAAACTACAGATTATCCAGAATGATGCTATCAGGATAATATACACAATTTCAAGAAAGAACACATCACTAAATTCCAGAAAGAACTCCACTGGTTGCCTGTGGAAAAAGAATCCAATTTAAAACCCTAACCTTGACCCATAAGTGCATATATGGTAATGGCCCAGACTATCTCAAGCGCACTCTGACACAACATTACTCTAGTAGGACTTTGCAATCAGTCTGAGCACATCTTCTCACCATTCCACGTGCTAAACGAGTCAGAGGAAACGGTAGATCCTTCCCTCTTAGAGCGGCCAGTGCATGGAATACTCTTCATGTGTGTAGGTGCTCTGAAGAAAAAACAACTACCTTCTGAAAAAACTTAAAAATGCTACTCTTTGAATACATTCCCATGCCTTGCTTCTCTCTGTCCTGTCTTGAACTGTAACGTAATTGTGTATTTGTGCACCTTGATGCCAGCACGCTATGGCGTGTTATAAATAAATAAAAATAAAAATTGGTCAGTGTATGTGATTGGACAGTGTTTCAAAAGTGACATCACATTAAACCATCCCATCCATAGTCATTCAGCATATTAATGTAGAGGACATCTAAAAGCAGGTTCCTTCCCATTTGAAGTGATGTCATTTTGGATATTTTTGCATTAAACAATTGAAACTTTCTAAAACATCATATTCCTCCTATGTGATCATGTAACAAGTATATTCCTCAGATTGTTCTCACTCAGTTGAATCAAATGACCTTAGTCTGATGTTGGCATGACAATTAATGTATGTGCTACACTACAAATGTTGGCTTTTTAGTCAGTGGTGTCAGATTATTTTTTTTACATTCATCGTATATAGTTTTTAACCCTGTACTATTAAAAAAGTAACTAACAGAGACCTACAGATAAACAGTTATTTACAAAACTGTGATTCCATATGTAATTTATAAATAGCTATTTTTTTTAATATACATGTCATAGGATGAATCACAATAAAAAATGACATCTCCAGTTCCTGGCTGATAACCACTAAATGTGTCAGTTCCTTCAGAGCACAGAGCTGGTCATTTTTAACAGCTGAGAAGGATGGAGAATGGCTGTCATGGCAGAAGTTCTTTGAGGTTTTGTTTTTCACAGCCACATGTTTATATATCTTTATCCCTTATATGACATATTTACAGACCATTTTTGTAACTTTAGCTAGACTCCAAGTCTACGAATGTATGCAGTATTTCCTTCTGAAAAGGCCTGACCGATTAAAAGATCAGATTGTGTGGTGAGTACACCACTGCTCCGAATGAATTAAGTGTATTTACAAGGAATTGTTGTTAGGCTCTATGGCAAATATGATTGTTAATGAGTAGCATTTGTTTTGTTTGCAAGGCCCGGCCTCTGAGAACCAACTGCAGGCAAAGCCATAAGATTTTATGGTTAGCTTCAAAGCCAGTGTTCACACTTTCCTCATGGGGAAGCCTCCCAAGTCCTGCAGCTGTTGGGGGAGGGATTGCAATTTTACTTTCTAGGCCCGAACCTGCTGTTTTACTCTCAATTGCAGACTTTCTTTCTTTTAAAGATTGCTTTTACATTTCCAGAACAGGGTAGCACCATACATTTTTGTTCATTCAAACATTTTTACATTTTTGAGTATCTGTAGGTTTTATAATGCTGATTCTTAATCCTGTAAGTAAATAAACAGAAGGAAGCAAGCCCATATTTGATTTGTACTCTCCTATGAAATACTGTGCTCTTCACACAAGATTAGACTGTTTTTCCATATATCAATAGGTTGCTGGATACTTTTTGGTAACTGTAAACATTGATTTTCTTTTGGCCTTGATAGTTACTTTTGACAAATACACTTGTTGTAGATGGACAGTTAACATCACACATTTTCTTGCAAAATACTTTTTTAGATGTTGTGCACAGGTTACAGCTCATATGTTGATTTTTAAATATAAAATTTAGCTTTGAATCCTTTTCTGTTGCATAGAATTCCCTACATGACTCTAACACGTTCTCACTCTTAATTAAGTATCAGTTTAATATAGCTTTTTTTCTAAATGTAATTGTGTGATAATTATGGGAACTGGCAATAAGAATTTTAAAAAACGGATATGCTTTCTTGATCAGCCTCAAAAAGTATATCATTCATTAAATGTGTTCCTTACTCTTCAAAACCTTGCTTTTTAAAGAACATCTCTCCAACTGATGATTGGTCCACAACCCCCTCATCTAATCTTTTGGAGCATCCACACGCTCCTATACCCATCGCTGCATCCTCTGCTATCTTAGTACCATACCTGTAAATTCATGGGTGAGTCCACCCAAGTACATTGCTCTCTTGCTACCCAGCTAGTTTTGCACTTTATAAATCACATACATACACATTCATATAACATTTGCCTATCATTCTGCAAGATCAAGTTCAGGACAGGTGCAGGTACAATAAAATGCTTCTTGTTGTTTAGGGAGATGCCTGAGTGTGGGAGACCATGGGTGCACATTTGTGTTCTGTGTTGAGTTACGCGGAAGGCTCTCATTGACATTTGGACTCCCAATTTTAGAGGGGCAACACCAACATCCAGCCACTCAGCAGTCTTCCAGACACCTGCTCGTGTTAACGTGTAACGATAATTCTGTTTCCACAAAAATCATTTGAGCAGGGTATTTGTAGTGTGCAATAAAATACAGCTTGTGGTACCTCCAATGACTTAACCCCTTTAACGTTGACGCATGAAGCCAGGGCATCTGCGCGTGCAACCCCCGTCCCCGCCTGTGTTGTCTTTACTCTGCCAATGGCCACCAGCTAGCAACAGGGTCATCCCTCCAGTGTCCCTTCGTTTAAACAATGCACAAACGCATTACTTCTGACAGAGTTATCGTCAGTGGTAGCACCAGGCTGATAACATGAACAGGCTGTCACTTGCCATGAAGGATAAGAGCACAGCATGGAGCCATCAATGAACGCGCCTTGAAACCAATTAAACGTCGCTAAAGTGTATGATACCTGTTGAGAAGTGTGGCCTGCTCCATAATTGAGCCTGTGCGCCAGTGCAATACGGGAATTAAGGCATGTTTGGAACATTTCATTTTGAAAGGAAGCTGTGCCTGTGACCAGAAAAGCAAACCTCTCTTTCTGCTTTCCCCTCCTCTCAACCCCACAGTCTCCTCATCTGTACAAATGCCACATCCTTGGCAGGAAAAGATGTCTGGCCAACACCGGTGCACAGAATTCTTTGTACAAAAATATAGGGCACTTCAAGTCCGCAAATTCCATTCTTTTGCAGGATGAAAACACGGCTTCTGGCGTCTTTGTTGTCGTTGGAGGAAATTGCAGCGGGCAGCGTGCTGTATGAAGCCATTCCATTGATAGAGCCTTGTCAATCTCACAGCTGCCTCCCAGGCCTGCTCCCCTCACCAACGTCACTGCTGCCGTCACTCCAATTTTAAAGCATGTCGGAGATATCTTCTTCCCAGTTTACTGTTCCAAAAGATGAGTATGTACTTAGGACCCCATCCAGTGAAAATGGGAGACATGAATGGCGCATTCATTACACGGAGGTGTTGTTGAGGGGGAACAGAAAGTACCCTTCAGGAACTGCAGTTTATTGGACCCAGACTAAGTCAAAGGATCAGACTAAAAGGGAAAGAACATTTCAACGCATTAATGGGAAATAGGCACTGTTACCTATTACGAGTTATGTGGTTTGTGAAAACGTGGAGAATTGTTCACAGGATCAAACTTCAGTGTTTTTGTTCAAACGTTTTGCAGGCATTTAAATTAAAGCACGATCAACATAACTGACACCCTTCTATGCTTCAGTTAAACTGGCCGGATTACTTGCAGTCAGGTACTTTTGTGGTGGGGGCGGAAGTATGATATGATATGTTATTTATAATCGCACACCGGAGATGGAACCTGTGGAGCTCCGTGTCGTCTTGCTTCCAAGGCGTGCAGGCTGCCCCTGAGCTATCCTCCCCAGTTACCTGTGGGAAGGACAGGAAACTGCATTGCATCGCTGATGGCTGACAGGGAACACATTCGCATTTTCGAGGCATGATCGAATATTTAACAAGCATTGGAATTGCCAATAGTTTTAGCTTTTGTGTAGACATGGAAACAATATTTGCCAGGCATTGCCATAATGGTACTAGATTGTAGCAGCTGGAAAAACGTGTGCATACCTTGCATATGATAGCAGTGTCTGGAAACTGCTTATCTAACACCTATGCACAAGCCAAAACTGTTGGCTTTCCCAATGCTTGTTTTTAACAGGACTTCAGTGAAGGACACGCATACTGCTTATGAAGCAAATGGCTGAATGCAGACCTGATTGAGAAATTATTACTACACCAGTAGCAGGTTTACACCTACAATTAAGTAACTCTCAGAGACTATTTGAAGGTTTGATAAAGGGAGATGGAAGAGATCCCAGGAGGGTGTGTTTTGGGGAGTGAGGGGCTGGAAGTTGGTAGCAATGCCTATAAAGTTAGCATGGCCATGTGCAGGAAGTGGTTGCGTAGATACCCATACAACACCTACAAGCATTGTGTCCCTCCTCATATGCCAACTCTCCCTAGCCACACTCATATGCTTTAGTTTCGGCTTTTAGGTGGCACTTATAGCCAAAACTAAAAATATGAATGCTGAATACAGCGACGGCGTAAAGAGCTGCACTGCAGCAACATTGCAAACAGGTATAATTCTGGAGCCATTTGCTAGAAGCAAAATATGGCGCAGATTGCTGGCTTCAGCTTTCCTAACACTTGCCTTCTGAATGACGAATGCGGTGTAAGCCTGAGCCTGGGCCCTACAGCACAAGGAAGAGTGAGCTGCAAAACAGAAAGAGCTGTGAGATGCACAACAAACGGCCGAGCAGAGAAATTTGAAAAAGTCAATGGGGGTCATTACAATCCAGGCACTAATTGCGCCAACTTTACCACCATGGTGTAAACTATGTTTATGTTTACACCATGCTGGATGGCGGATTTACCGCCCCATTCCAAGGTGAGTGGGGCGGTAAATCCCCATTTCCCATTTTCCCTTCCCCATTCCCATTTTTGCCCCATAGGGCATAATGGGAGTGGGGAAGGCGCTAATTACGCCACCGTAAATTACGGTGGCGTAATTAGCATCATGGCAGGTTAGCGCCATGGATTTTAACGGCTGCTAAAAGCAGCCGTTAAAATCAGAATAGGCGTTAAGGGTTAACGACGGCGTTAACCCTTAACGCCTGGATGTAGATGCGACAATTCCTCATTGACAGTAATCGTCCGTTACACGTTCAAATCTAGTGAGCAGGGCTGGCTCAGTCCTCCCTGCTTGAGATGTGGATACATTGAGCACTAGTTGGGAATGTTACCACCTCTTTAGCAGCTTCAAGAGACAATTCCATTTGTGGTGTGAGCCGCATTAATAGCTGAGGTTGGGGACTAAGCTAACATTACCAGTAAAACTCGTTTGGTGATTCACAAATATTACAAGACTTACACAAGTCAAGTGTGTGGAATTCACAAAAATGAATAATGGAAACCCACGTAATCCTAGTAGCCGCTATATGTACAGTGCAGGTGTGTAGGTTTAGGCCATTTGTGGAATACATATTTTTCTTAAATTACGTACTTACCTTACACAATATATCTTTTTCGGTTGATATCCTCCCTTCCCATGCACACATGTTGACAACTGGATATGTTAACGCGCTTTTCTACGCTTTATGCATCACTCACAGCGAAACCTCGCAAATGTCATTTTTTCTTCCAGATTAGTGCAGGAAATACATTACAAAATATATGTAAATACTCATCATTACCGATACACTTTGGGGGGTGTGGTAGCTAACGTTATAACTTTGGTCTGCAAAAAAGGGACAACACGACTGCCAAATCCCTATTTATTTATTTATTTATTTATTTATTTTTTATTTATAGAGTATTTATAAGGTGCACTGTACAGCAAAGTGTTGCGAGGCGCCAAGCAAAGTGTTTGTTGTCCCCAGCAAAGCTGGAATGCCCTACACTTCAAGCAATTACTACAAGGATCCACACATTCAGTCGAAAGACCCTTAGATAGAGCTTTTTGCAAATAAAACACCACCAACGTAGCACCCACACAACTTGAACCTTGTGGTGAACTTCTGGGCATTAAATTCACCCCACCAACATCACTACGAAAGAATGACATCAATTCGACCATGCAAGAGCAACCAACTAGATGTGTTGCTCACCAAACTAGCATCCAGACACTGCTTGTATTTTCGCACTTGCTTATTATTTGATTTTAAGTCCCTATGCAGGAAAACTGTCTGTGTTTCAGTGGAGGTATTACCTCAACTCACAATGGTGGTAATGGTGCATGTGGTTTTGCCACATGCAGCAATAGCACGGTTCACCAATGATGTCCTGTGCAACTTCACAATGGGAAATTACAAAAACCCATATTCAGGAAGACAGTTACCATTTCCACCAGTGGTAACAGTAAATGAGTGTGGTGGTACATAAACTCATAATACGCCCCAAAGTAGAAACTGCACTAGCTGACACCACCAGTGATATTCTGGAGTCATATCTTATCTGCCATTTTGTCAGTGACAAGCATTTCATGATGGCCTCGCTCAAACAGACACTCACCTGTGCAACTCCCGGCAAGCTCTCACTTTACTTCCCTGAAGGTCAGCACCCAGAACCGTAAGCGCACATTTTCTCCCTCCACTACCTTGACTTTTCCACCGTTCACTCCATCTTATCTGTACTGCCGATCCCTATACCACTTGGAAAATCGAACTTATCCGTATGCACATCCAGCACTGTTATTCTGCTTTAGGCCTAGAAATCGAATTTAGCTGTGTGCACATCCAGCATTGCATTATTCTGCTTTTAGCCTAACATTGAATTTAGCTGTGTGCACATCCTGCATAGCAATATTTGGCTTTTAGTCTAAAATTGAATTGAGCTGTGTGCACATCCTGCATTGCAATATTTGGCTTTTAGTCTAAAATTGAATTGAGTTGTGTGCACATCCAGCATTGCATTATTCTGCTTTTAGCCTAACATTGAATTTAGCCGTGTGCACATCCTGCATAGCAATATTTGGCTTTTAGTCTAAAATTGAATTGAGCTGTATGCACATCCTGCATTGCAATATTTGGCTTTTAGTCTAAAATTGAATTGAGCTGTGTGCACATCCAGCATTGCATTATTCTGCTTTTAGCCTAACATTGAATTTAGCTGTGTGCGCATCCTGCATAGCAATATTTGGCTTTTAGTCTAAAATTGAATTGAGCTGTGTGCACATCCTGCATTATAGCTGTGTGCACATCCTGCATTGTGTTATTTTACATTTAGCCTAGAATTGAATTTAGCTGTGTGCACATCCTGCATTGTGTTATTCTGCTTTTAGCCTAAAATTGAATTTAGCTTTGTGCACATCCTGCATTGTGTTATTCTGCATTTAGCTTAAAAATGAATCTAGCTGTGCACATCCAGCATTGCGTTATTCTGCTTTTAGCCTAAAATTGTATTTAGCTGTGTGCAAATCCTGCATTGCGTGATTCTGCTTTTAGCCTAGCTTTGTGCACATCCTGCAATGTTGCTGTGTGCACATCCTGCATTGTAGTATTCTGCTTTTAGCCTAAATGTGAGTCTAGCTGTGTGCACATCCTGCATTGTGTTATTCTGCATTTAGCTTAAAAATGAATCTAGCTGTGCACATCCAGCATTGTGTTATTCTGCTTTTAGCCTAAAATTGTATTTAGCTGTGTGCAAATCCTGCATTGCGTTATTCTGCTTTTAGCCTAAAATTGTTTTTAGCTGTGTGCAAATCCTGCAATGCGTTATTCTACTTTTAGCCTAAAATTGAATTTAGCTGTGTGCACATCCTGTATGGCGTTATTTGGCTTTTACTCTAAAATTGAATTGAGCTGTGTGCACATCCTGCATTGTGTTATTCTACATTTATCCTAAAATTGAATTTAGCTGTGCAAATCCTGCATTGCGTTATTCTTCTTTTAACCTAAAATTGAATTTAGCTGTGTGCATATCCTGCATTGTAGCTGTGTGCACATCCTGCATTGTGTTATTCTGCTTTTAGCCTAGAATTGAATTTAGCTGTGTGCACATCCTGCATTGTAGCTGTGTGCACATCCTGCATTGTGTTATTCTGCTTTTAGCCTAAAATTGAATTTAGCTGTGTGCACATCCAGCATTGCGTGATTCTGCTGTTAGCCTAAAATTGTATTTAGCTGTGTGCAAATCCTGCATTGGGTTATTCTGCTTTTAGCCTAAAATTGTATTTAGCTGTGTGCAAATCCTGCATTGTGTTATTCTGCTTTTAGCCTAGAATTGAATGTATCTGTGTGCACATCCTGCATTGTAGCTGTGTGCACATCCTGCATTGTGTTATTCTGCATTTAGCCTAAAATTGAATTTAGCTGTGTGCACATCCAGCATTGCATTATTCGGTTTTTAGCCTAAAATTGAATCTAGCTTTGTGCACATCCTGCATTGTAGCTGCGTGCACATCCTGCATTGTATCATTCTGTTTTTAGCCTAAATTTTAGTCTAGCTGTGTGCACATCCTGTATTGTGTTATTTTGCATTTGGCCTAAAATTGAATGTAGCTGTGTGCACATCCAGCATTGTGTTATTCTGCTTCTAGCCTAGAATTGAATTTAGCTGTGTTCACATCCAGCATTGCATTATTCTGCTTTTAGCCAAAAATTGTATTTAGCTGTTTGCAAATCCTGCATTGCGTTATTCGGCTTTTAGCCTGAAATTGAATTTATCTATGTTCACGTCCTGCCTTGTGTTATTCTGCTTTTAGTCTAAAACTGAATTTAGCTGTGTGCACATCCAGCATTGCGTTATTCTACTTCTAGCCCAAAATTGAATTTAGCTGTGTACACATCTAGCATTGCATTATTCTGCTTTTAGCCTAAAATTGAATTTAGCTGTGCGCACTTCCAGAATTATGTTATTCTCCTTTTAGCCTAAAAATGAATTTAGCTGTGTGCACTCTTATACGTTGCCTGGTACTCACCTGCCCTCTGTTCTGGTCTGTCATCCCCCACCCTCTGCTTCTCACATTGTCCTCTTCTCATCCCTCACTGTCTGTGTGTGCCTGCTCCTTTCCTTCCTCACTTCTCAGGTTCCTGCCCGGTTAAGTGCACCACCTTGTGTCCCCTATGGCAGTTTCTATCTCCCCTATCTTCTCCAACTGCTTCTCCATCACCTATCCTTCACTACTAACTATATCTGGCAGGAAGAAAATCAAAAAGGTCATCCTGGCCTCCAACCCAGGCCTACCTATTGTTGACACCTATGTCATTGCTTTCGCCGCAGACACTCTTATCGTCATCTACTTTGTCGTCCCTTCACCCGGCCTATGGACCCTTCATATGGTCGCTCTGCACTCTCCCTACTCCTCCTCACACATCAATGGCGGAACCCATTGGGAGGTCCCTTTGCCCCCTCTCCTTCTAAAGGGCCATCATTAATGTCTATCTAAATGGTACTGTTCTGGTACAGGGTCCTCAACCCAATGTACTCCTTTTTGATAGGCTACTCCTGTGCATTATTCATTTATCACCCTCCTCTTCAAGGGCACCCTTGCCTCCTTCTGCTCCCACCTCCACATGTGCTACAGCCCTAGTACCATCCTTGTCTCTTGTCTTGCTACCTTCTCCTGGCTCTCGACCTTCTCCTATTTCCAACTCTCAGGCACTCTCACCGCTTGGGGGGACAGCTGTCCCATGTACCCCTCCGTAAGTCCCTCAAAAGTGTCAATCTGCTCCATATTGCCACTCTTAACTTTCGCGCTGCTGTCAAGAACTCCTCTGACATCTACCACCACCTTAAACTCTTGGTCCTTGTTGTTCTTTCCCTCACTGAGACATGGTTTAAGGACAGCTCCATCACAAGTTTTTACACACTTCTCCCTGAAGGCTACAAGATCCTCTCGAAGCCTAGAACTAAAAAACCAGGAGGGAGAGGAGGCCTGATCTATCCAGAGTGGATCCCTGTCTCCATCATTCCCACTCAGGCCTACTCTTCCTTCGTATGATGCCTGGCCTGCAGATTCGCTCTCTCTCTCCAGTCTCCTCTCTTACTTTGGCCACCTTCTATATGCCTCCAGGCCAGGCCACCTTCTTCCTCTCTGGTTGGGCTGACTTGGCCATTCTCTCCTCTCCACCTGCTCACAACGCCTCCTTCTGGGGGATTTAAACATCCATCTGGACTCCCCAGACTCTTCAGGATCTTTCTGCAAAGTCTGCGACTCACACTGCAGGCCACACCTTGGATGCTCTCATCTCCACTGACATCCCTCTCTCTACCCCTCTTACTACAACACTGTCTTGGACCAATCACTCTCTTCTCTCTTCCCACCTTAGGCTCTCATCTCCTCTAGTACTGGCACTCCCCACACTGCCTCCCGTCTTCATGGATACCCGTCCCATGAAAAGAGTGACAGGGGCTGCCTTTCCATCCTCCTACTCTGTGACCCCTACGCTTGCAGCTGGCTCCCACCCTGACACAGCCCTCTCTACTTTCATCTTTCCATTTCCAAAACTCTTGACATCCTTACCTTGTCATTAAGGTGCGCATGAAGCCTCCCAAAAAGTGCAATTCCTGGTATGACTCTGATCTGGCAGCCCTCAAACGCAAGTGTAAAGCAGCAGAATGGAAACGGGTGGCCTCAGGCACACCCGCTGACAATCTGGCCTATCACCTTCTCTAAAGGCAACATTGACTCGGCATCCGGTCCAAGAAAAGAGTCCATGTTCAGCCTGCATCTCTGCGGCATCTAACAACACGTCCAAAGTTTTCAAAGTCTGCAAGGAATTGGCAAACCCTTTTGCAGCCTCATTTCTACTGCACCCACCCAGGCCCTCTGCTTGGCATTGGCAGCTCATTTCACCAACAAAACCTTGAACATCCTTTCCTCTCCCACTCCTTCACCCACACATGCACCAACATCCTCCAAGCCCTGGGCAAACTACTGGAGAAGTTGGCTATCTCTCAGATTGCTCCCCACATTGAATCTGTTGGTTGTCTACACGATCATCAGTCTGGCTTCAGAGCATCCAGAGGCACAGAAATTGCTCCCCTGAACACCTGCCAAGACCTGCTCTCAAATCTCTCTCTTCTGTCTTCATTCTCTTTGACCTCTCCTTAGCATTCGACACAGTGAACCATAACACCCTGATCAATCATCTCTGTGATACCCTAGGCATCACTGATGAGGCATTGGCATGGCTTACCTCCTTCTCTCCGACCGTCCAACCCAGGTGGAACTAGTGCCCTTTCTCTCTGCTATCACTCTCTGCACTTGGGGCGGTCCCTCAGGGATCTATCATATCCCCATGCTTCTTCAATATCTACCTGGCTGCCTTGGCCCACTTGATCTCTTCCCTTACTTCCAACTTTCAGTGTTATGCGGATGACACTCAGTTCTCCTTCAAGCTATCCTCATCCTCTTCTTCCTCCTCGCTCATTCATGACTGTCTGTCTGTAATTCAGTCCTGGTGTGCAGCTAACAACCTCTGCCTTAATTCCAGTAAAACAGAGATTGTTCTCAAGGGGACCCCAGCTCTCATTTTCGCACTCTCACTCTGGCTGGCCTCCCTTGGCCCTGCACCCTCACCCACCTGTGCGGCAAAAAACCTGGGGGTCATCTTCGATTCCACTCTGTCATTCTCCTCACACATCTCAGCCATATCCAATAAATCGCACTACCAGCTGCATTTCCTCCGAGGTATCCTACCTTTTCTTAGTTTCCCCCAGAGGCTCATTGTCTCCCGAGCTCTGGTTCTCTATAGACTTGACTACTGTAACAGTCTCTTTCTCAATCTTCCTACTTCTACACTCAGACCTTTACAACTCATCCAGAACAGAACCACAAGACTTATCCTTGGCCTCAAGTCCAGGGACTGCATCTCTCCTGCACCGAAATCCCTCCACTGGATGCCAGTGGCTGCAAGGATCAGGTACAAGACCCTCTGCATAGTTCACAAGGCTTTCTGGGGCTGGGACCCGCACTACTTACAACACACTCTTCCCAAATACACTCACTCTAAAGCACTCCGCTCATCCTCCTCCAGTGAGATGTTTTTCCAAACAGAGACTTGGGGGTAGATCCTTATCCTCTGAAGGGGCCACCCCCTGGAACAGTCTCCCTGCCTCTCTCCATCTTAAACCTGATCTCCTTAAATTCCAGAAACTCCTCAAGACCTTTCTCTTCCCTCTCTCTACCTCTCCCTTGCTAACCTCCGATTTCTACCTGCTACCACTTTCTTCTGTCCAGCTAGCTGACTGGTTGCCTGGCTCACCTCAAAACCTAATAGGTTCCAGGCACCCACACCAGTCCCTGCACTTGCCCCTCGGCCCACACTACTTGCAGCACTACACACCCCCTAAGAGATAACCCTCTGCACTTAACCACGACCAGGCGCAATTCCCTTTGCCCTCCCTGTCTGGCACTTACACGATCTGAATGCATCATAGCCAGTAGGTTTGTTTTCTGTCTGCTTCTTTGTCTCCTTTTGCCACCCCCTTGTACTCTGCACCTGCAACACTAGTGTTAGTGGCACATTATAATGGCACAATAACCTGCTCATATCCCCTCCTATCCTACACACTTGCATTATTGTCAGTTTGATATGCTTGTACCGCCCTCCTGCTCACCGCCCGCCCTGCTCCCCCCCAACTACCTGCTAACGCACTTGAATTAGCAGAAATGTTATCAGGTCTATTATGCTTATTATTACTGTATATCATTCTGAAAATTCCAAGGTCTTTTGAATGATTGTATCCCATGTTCGCCTTCCGTCTTGGAGCGCTTTGAAGCATTTGTTGTGTGTATATGCGCTTTATAAATAAACAATACGAACAATACAAATACAAATAGCTGTACTTGATTTGACCCACTCTGTGATCTATTTGTAGTTTGGGAAGATCAGGAGAACAATAGGGCAGAGCAACTTAAAAAATAGGCAGCTACTGTTGGTACAATTGACAATAAAATATGCACACTGCATGATGACTTGCCCACTTCTTTTATTCTCTTTTTTAAATGAACTCTGAAACAGATTTTGACCATGCAGGGCAGCTATCCCTGACACATAATCTCACATACAAGCACCAGCTGTGCTAAAATGCAGCTAGATAATTCGGCCTGACTGTCGCGGTTTATTTCATGGTCACACTCAACTCAGGCAGTTCCTTTCCCCACAATGAATGTGGCGCACAATAAAGCACTTTCATTTTTGTTAAGGTTCAAGGTGGTAAGGCCTCCAACCTGTCTCACACTCAACCCCCAACAAATACCCAGTGCCCCAATGTATTCAGAATATATATATTTATTAATTTATTTAAACCAAATTTCACAAATTGATTGACATCAGCCATCAATGCTGTGGCAACACAAGAAAAAAATGACTTCCGTAAAGGCACCAACACAGAGATATGCAGTCACAATTATTTCCTTTTGAATCACCCACCAATACAGGAAAATAACAATTTAAAGCACACAGTCATGGCAGAATTTGGTTATACTTTTCTTCTAGCAACCCTCGCCACCCAAACATCAATTAGACTTGACTCCTCTGAATGGAAGGCCAGTGGCAGAGAGTGGGAACACAATAGGAAAATCGGTTTTGGGATTTGTAATCACAGAAACAATATGGGAGACAGAAAAGCAAAAAGAAAAATAATTTTGCCACATCTAACAAGAACAGGCAGGGCTTTGGTGTTTTGGTCAGAGTACAATGGGAAAATCAGTTTTGGGATTTTAAGTACAGCTGCCATGTGAGAGAAAGAAAAGCAATGGGACATTTTTTTTGCCACACCTAACAAGAACAGGCAGGGCTTTGGGGTTTTTCATCAGAGCACCATGGGTACAAAGGGGAAATTTGGTGTTGCACCTTGCATATGCAAAGGCACTACCAGGCTTCTACCTTCTGATTTAAAATGAAGGGGAATTTCTTTTTACACCCTGTGCAATCACGTGGAAACAGGGTTTTGGGGTTAATTCTTTTTGGCAAATCTTTATGTCTATACTGGATCAAAACACACTGGGAATAGATTGTTGGTTTTGAATGCCAACAAAACCCATTCCGTGATCACTATAGGGGAATTCATTGATTTACTTTGATTAAATATGCTAGGGATCTACACAGACAAACATGATATTTTTCTATGTGGAAATAACTAAAATAATGCTAGATAAATATAGGGCCTACACAATCTATGGCTTTGGGGTAGTTTTACTTACAGGAGAGGCCTTGAACTCAACATCAGGGAACATCAGGTCACTGCTGGGACAGCGAGGGGGTCAGTCAAGGATCTCCTCTGAGTCCTCCATGGGGTCCAATCAGCTTCTATGTCTCCTGGTTTCTGTCTCCAATGCCACATTTAGGCCTCTCTGCTGGGATGTTTCTCGCCAGATTTCAGCAGCAGGTTGCCTATCGGAATTAGTGGAAGAAGTCCAGTTCTAATGCAAACTGATTTACTTATGGGGCAAATTACATCACAAACTTGTCATGATTCTCGCGAAAGGGATTGGCTGGTTTTCACTACCCCCCTCCCACCTGTATGCTAATAGTACAAGTGGATGGGGAATTGATTTGGGACATCTGTGGGAGGAGAAAGCTTCATCATCCCACTTTGACAGATGGTCTCGGACATGTTTTAAACTCAAAATTCTCTCAACATGGCAAGTACCCTACATTTTCAAATGTTTACATGTATGCATGTATTTTTAAGAACTACATTTTACGGTGAATCAGATAAGGCTAGTCTGAAATCAGCACACTCTTCCTATGCAGAGGTACAGTTTTTCTTCTTTTATTCATTTACTCAGGAGCTATATCAGTGAAAAATATGCCACTTTAAAGTTCCCATGATAATTTTGTCCTTCACCCTCACACCAGCTTTCACATCTCTCGGAATCAAGGGAAGGCCCAAATCACATTTTCATTAATAACTTTAGTTATATTTATCACACCAAAATTGTTTTAGCATGGTTAAAAGTGGGTGACTGTCACCTTTAATGAAAGTCTGGAATGACCGTTGTGACAAGCATGCTGCCCTTTTATGCAATAAAATGTATTTCTCCCATTTAGTCAAACTGCAGTTTCACAGGCCTTTTTCACTCCAGCCCCCAGCCTTGCTCTCCAAGTTTCATTTATCCTTACACATCTGAGTAGCCAGAGCCGGGATCATGTTTACGTTCACTTCTTCCTTTAAGGGATGTGAGGCCCTGATAGCAACTCTTAACGGATATTTTACAGGATTTGTGACTTCAAGGTCCCTTCTGCTGCAAGAACTGACATGGTTTATCTGTTTTTCACTGTGGTCCCGATCTCAGCAGTGTATTTATTTCTTATATTTTTAAGTAATGGGCCTAATTGATGATGACAACCAGGCCTGTGTATTCAGGGGAGCAGAGGGAAGTTCCTGAAGGTTAGTTTCATGTTGGGAGAAATTAATGTTCATGTACGCTGCAGCAAATGGCCTTTAAACTCACGCAATTGCAATTATACACAGCATTTTATAAGGTCCACAGTTTCAAAATACATGCTTATAGCTTCTGGATTGTCCATATGTATAGGGCGATTATATAAGAGCATCATGTTCAAGCTTTGAAAGTGGAGTGAGCATTTCTCTTAGCATACTGTCAATTTGGATGAGGAAAAACAAAAATAACATTCTTTTATTTATTTTACATGCAGTGAGCTTGTTTCACTTGCGCTGCTTTGAGCACAATCTGGTATTCCATTGAAGATACTGTACGTACTGTCGTTTCTGTATGTGTGAGTGCAGCTCTCCATGGATTTGTCAGCCACATGTCTTTCTTTTCCTCTCTGAAAGGCATTGCACATATCTTTGCACTTTTAATTTTGGGCCCACTTTTTCCCCTTTAGATTTAGGTTCAATAGGCCTTACGTCTGACATCATTTCTGTGATGGCCTTATATTTCAGTGAGCATTCACAGATGACTCTGGCCTCTTTGTTTCTGGCACCCAGGGGATAGATTTCACACCATATAACGTCACACATGCTACTGGTCTCACACAACCTTCACACTAATTCTAGCATTAAAATGCAGCTATCCACCACAGAAAATCCGGCCTAGCTGCACACATACAGAGTGTACACATTATTATTATAATTGTTTATTTATACATGCTGAATTTACTACCCTACTTTCTACACTGACCTAGACTACGGGCCCAGAGGGCGTTTAACCCACACTACATTGAGATCATACCAATGGTGAAAGGCGCTATATAAATGCCCAATAACATAACATGACATGCAAAGAGAATGGTAATGGCAGACCGTCAATACAAACACCATCTCAACTCGCCTATTTCCTTACCCTCACTTTAGAGTGGCTTGGACCAAAGGAGAAGCAACTGTTTCCAGGACCTGCATATCTCGTATTTTATTTTATTGTATTTATTGATTTGGAAAACAAAAGGCCTGATTCACAAATGCATTTTACAATGGCGCAATCCCATTGAAAAATGCTTTCGAAAACAGACCTAAAGTGCTCTAAATAGAAACACATCAGATTTATAGAGTAATCGAGTCAATCCTGAGACCGCCAGATTACAGAAATATGGCCTTAGTGCAAGTGGAAAGGTGCACGGTATTAGCACTATTGCAAAGTACCCAAGTGCATAAACAATGGCGCGATATTAGAAAACCTTTGTACCATGACAGGTGCAATTTTTCAGGGTATAAACACTAGGGCATTTTTGCACCAGATCATAGCTTGCCCTACTGCCAATGTGGAACGGTATTAGCACTAGTGCAAAGTTTGCCATGGTGCAAACATACATTGGTTTTCTAACATGGTCCCAATGTGTTTTGCACTAGGGTAAACTTTGCCACTTTGCACTAGGGTAATCTTTGCAACTTTGCAACTTTGCACTTGCACCAGTGCAAAGTTTCTGTAATCTGGATCTCGGTGCCTCATGGAAAATGTGGGTATGACTGAGCATTAATCAGCTCTTGGTGGGCAGAAGGGTAAGTCGTAGATAAACCAGGGACAAATGTGACAAAAGGACTTAGGGGAAATATGCAGGAAGAGGAGATACTGCCAACACAGGGATGGGATGGTGATTCAAACGTGCTTCCCAATGCTGGTGTCCCATTGGACCCCATGGAGAATATGGCATCCAGTAATGCATTTGGGTGAAACCCATAATTTGGCAGATGGTAAAACATCCCGCATTTGAAAATACCACTACCACTAAACTAAGAATGAATTTTCCTCTGTGAGAGATGCAGGTTTAAATGATTCCTAGGTTCTTTGTAGTGTTATTAAAACCGACATTGTGCATGGCAAACAATCATTTAATTATAAAATGGATGTAGATACTCAATAAACATTCAGGGCTTTCTACTTATATCCTTGCTCCAGCACCCGGTGTTCAAGTCACGTGTGTAACTTCTGCCACATGTTGATTTTTTTGTAGACAACCCAACATCGTATCACACTATCGGGTTAACAACATCACTCTCCCTGTATCTCCAGGAGCCCATTCATCCAGAGCTCCCCACCCCCTTCAATGCAAGGTCAGTACATGGGTCCGGAGGGCCTATCCACAGTGTGTAACCCCTCACGGGTTTTTTATTGTCTGCACACAAAATCCATATTCTGGATACTCAACAATATTCCGTATACTGTTTCTTAAATTATAGGAAGACCTGCTATTCTGGGCCATAGAAGAAGGCTGCTATCTCTATACAGCCGAAACGTCCAACGTCATACGGTGCTACATTTACAACACTAAGACCTACGACAGACATCATCTTTACCACCTCCAGTGTGGACGTCGCCTCCTAGCAGTTCCTATTTTTAGGTGTCGCGAAGCAAAAAACTGTTTTGTACAAAGTGTTGCCTCTCAGCAGACCTTACTTTCAGGTCCTTTTAAGCAAATGTTTGTTTTGTACAAAACACTGAGGACAAATATGAATCAATATTTTGTTTAACCAACACATAGGTAATAGAATTGAGTAAAAAAGTAGTATTGTGGAGCCAACAAACTACACCTCTCTTTTCTTTAATGTGTTCTTTCTGAAAATGTAAATAGAATGCCTAAAGTTCAGCTTAACTCTTGTACGCTTACAAATACAAAAAGTTGCATTTAATGCCTTTCACCCCCTGTTTAAATACTCAAGTTCTCGCTGTACAAAATAGAGTATGCTGATGACTAAGTTGTAGATTTTCCTGTCTACTATTTATCTGAAAGTTTATAAGACAGTGGGGCTGCTACGCTGTAATATGTGACCTAAAGTAATAAAGGTAATTTGGATTTGTATGTTTTTCCTCCCAAAATGCATAATCTGTTAAGTGAGCAGTACTGTATATGGAGATGTATGAAAATTGTGTCTACAGCAAATCATTGTAGCTTAAATGTTTAAGGTCAGGACCACCCCCCTGTTCTAAATTCAAACTATTGGGGCACCTAAACCTGAGAATGAAGAGTTAAAACATTGACATCTAGTTGAGGACATCTCAGAAAGAACATTGATAAAACTAAAAGAGTGAAGGGTTTATCATTTATTGTTACAAACCGTAAAGAGCATTACATAGAGTGCTGGAACTTAAAATGATTGTTAAGGATGCAGAGCTAGAAACGTCATTTCTGGAAAACTTCCAGAACTGATCAAATGTAGGAATATGTTCTTTTTCTTTATGTTCATAAGCTTAATTCGACAAACAAGTCATAAAAGCACACATACATTCACATGTCATCGATAAATGCATACAATGAGATAAAATATGTGATGGAAGTAATCCACATATAGAAATAATATACAGCCAGAAGTGTTACAATTGTTTGGTATCAGAGAACTTAAAGTTTGCTCATACGCATCCTCCAAACACACTTCAAACATTGGCTTGTGGGTGCACTGCAGGAATATCAGCTGAATTTAGGCAGATTGCCATTGCCCTTCTGTGCATCTACATCCACGCCCCCGAAAAAGTGGTTTTAGGAAGTGCCTCTTCAGGGGCAATGTCACGGGACACAGCAGAATCATATGCTTCAGATCCTCCATGTCGCCCCTGAATAGGCTACAGATAGATGAAGCACCAGCATACCAACTATGATATAATATGATAGGTTATTTATAATGTGCTTAATACCCAGGGGTTTCTAAGCGCGGACCCGGGGATCGAACCTGTGTTGCTCCGCGTCGTCTTGCTTCGAAGGCGAGCATGTTGCCCCTGAGCTATCCTCCCGAGACATCAACTCTGCATCAACTCTGCTGTAGGCAGGATCCCAAATCAACATTTCACATACATGGACGTTTCAAGTTTAGGGCTGATAAGATCCAGGTATGACTCAAACCCCTCCACCGCCTTGATTGTAAAATAGCGTGCTTGGGATTCTGAAGTTGAAGCTTTAACCAAAGTATCCCAGCGCATCAGAGCCAAAGCTGCAGCTTTAACTCTAGCTTTAAAGTGTGTGGTGATGGCACGTGGTTCACTCCAATAGCCACCCAGACCCTAATGCATCAAAATCCTCTTTACATGGACTACCCACTTCAGGTTCAAGCCCCCTTGCTGTGATGACACATCCTGCAGCACTTCTCTATATTTAAGAAGATTTTTGTTAGACTACAGCCGACCTCAGTAAAGATCTGGGCGCTATTGGCAGGCATGTCGTAAGATGCACCAGCAGACTTGGTAGCAGATGGGCACGCCCAGAAACTTCTTCAGATACTTATTTTCAACAAATGCCAGGGTATGTATGTTCGTCTGCCCTCACAGCTCTGCTCCATACATCGCAGCTTGCAGTGCCTGAGCAGTATATGCTTTAAGGGAAATACACACAGCACCATTTCCATGCTCTATGATAAACCTGGCAAGTGCCCCACTGTACATCATTAGTGTCAACCTGGCCTTCTAGAGCTGCTTTGCCCAGCCACAGGTTATCATTACTCTTATCCCGAGATAATCATAAGCAGCGACATGTTCAATCATCCTTTCATCCAGGCCCAGATTCAGTCCCTTTTGTTTCTTTCTGCTGTTAGTATTAAAAATCATGGCTTTTGTCTTTGTGGCGTTCAGTTCCAAACCATTCCTTTTACACAATGCAGTAAATATATCCAGCTGCCTGCGGACGCCCGCGAATGTCAAAGATAGCAGAACCGCGTCATCAGCAAACAGCAGGGCCAGAATCCTTTCCCCTGCCAATGTCGAGGCATCCGTTTGAACTGCCATTAATTCATTTATCACACAGTTAATAAACAAGCAGAAAAGCTTAGGAGCTAGTACACATCCCTGGAGGACACCCTTAGTTATTCTGATTCTATCGGATGTTCGCCCATCTATGCCCCATCTGACCACTGCAGTGTTGCCCGTATATTTTGGCTCTGTATTGCAGTCAGCAAGGGACACCGGATGCCCTGCTTCCTCAATGTATTCCAGAGACGCTCCCTAGGGACAGTGTCGAAAGCAGTGTGCAGATCCACAAAGACTGCATACACACTAACTTTTTCAGGACTGCGTACCTATCACTCACCAACCTTAGTTGGAGGCTTTAGTCGACTGTGCTCAGTCCTTCCGAGAACCCCGCCTAATAATGATTAATTATTGACCCGCTGCTTGACCAGGAGTCTAAATGTGCTAGCAATGCCCTGGCAAAGTTTTCCCCCCTTGCATCCAGGAGTGAAACAGGCCTAAAATTCAAGGGGTTGTCTTTTGGGGCCTTTTTTTATAAATTGGAACCAACTCTGTTCTTCTTCAGGACTCTGGTACCGGATGTTTTGCTCAGAACTGCATTAAACAGCCTGGTTAGATATGGCACCTAGACTGCAATCTCATTCCTAATATCGATCTGACGGCCAACATTTTTGTCGGTAAGTCTTACAGGATGCTGATGAAATTCAAATGAAACCAAATAGACAATATGGGAATGTGACTCAGAAGGAATGCAACATATTGAAAAATCTACAGGGGTACACATCTATAATATACAAACCAGTTCCCAAAGGAGGAGCATAAGAAATGACTGCATGAACCACCACACAGAGAGCAACATTTGTACATACCTCTTTTATTCTCACTGAAAACAGCCATTTAGTTTACATACACCGCAGCAATTGTGGCTCCAAAATCTCCAGGACGTATGGGCAATACATCTGTAGGAGACCCTGACCATCATTTTGTCACTAGGTGTCTCAGTGCTATTCAACACAGCCCAGGTATTTGCACATACACACTATTTTCACAATGTGTGCATGTTCTCATGCACTCAGGCGTGCAGAATTGCCAGAGCATTGGTGTTCCAGGGGTTACAACGTTTTTATGGAAAGCGAGCAGCCACTGGAGCAATGTGTTTGATGTTCCCAATCAATCATCTCCTTGTCAATGAATATCATTCTGATAATATTATTGTTTTCTCCCCCTTTTCCTGATAGTATTTTCTGTTGACACACTAGGCAAATAGAAAGAGATCTGCTGAATCGCATGCTTGATGTGCAGTAGCCATCAAAGCCAGCCACGGTGTGGTGCCATGGTAGAGATGAGTAATGAGCTTTGGGGGTGCAACTGGCCCACTCACCATCGCCCAAGGTAGCAAAGCATGACCTTCATTCTTTATTAGACACAGCTGTTCAGAGGCCAGACACAGAAGAAAAACAAAACAACTATACCATAGGCCTCATTATGAGTAGGGCGGTAAGGGATACCGGGCACCGTTAAGGAGACCGGTGCCGGTAATCCCTTACCACCCTACTATGAGGTCCCTCGAGCAAATAACGGTACCGCAAATTGCGGTACCGTTATTAGCTCCCTCCCCATTCCCATTGAGCCATATGGGGGCTGAAATGGGAATGGGGATTGCCTTTTTCAATGGGGACTTACCGTTCCCGCAAAGGTTGGACTACACCGGTAAGTCCCCATTGAACCAGGTCGTAGACGATACAGGTATAGGAGGTAGTCATGGCACAAATAGCCCCATGACTACCACCATACTCGGAATGAGGCCCCATGTCTTCATCTCATCATGTTCTGCACATTCACCACACCAATATGGGGCCTCCACTGTCATAAATGGTACAACAAGAAATGGCCATGACTCTTGCAAAGAGATCTCCAAATGGCATAACTCAAGTATGACTGCCAACTTCAATCACGGCACCTCACTGCTCTTTAAAGATAATACCTGTGGATACATGAGAAGATTACCCCATTTCCCTGACATCCACCTTAAATTCCTAAACAAAACACCCGCCCCATGTTAAACACTCTCAACCACACCTTCACAGACATGGTCCACCCTTATGCTCCACTGAAACAATGCCTCAACCGAACTAAGTCTTCTGCATGCTTATACTCGCAAGAGCTCACCAACCGCAAACTGATCTGTGGTGAACGTTACAACTACAAGATAACATGAGCCTCCTGCTCATCACTAAATAACATCCTTTCCACAGCCAAAGTCATAAACTACTCCTCAACCATTGCAAAGGCATTCATGAAAATCCCTCTTCAAGGCAATCACACATTTCAACAACCCTCTCATACTCTCATAGTATACAAGTCTTCTCGATCATCTGCCAAGTTGGACACTTCTTCACATTTAAAATAGCAAATTCACAAATCCAAACTTATCTCACTGGTATAAGTATTTCTCTCAGAAATACACTAACTGAGAAATGTTTAAAGACAACACATGGATGACCTGATGAGAACGCTCACAGTGATCAAAAAAAGCCACGATGTATGAAGTTGGCATCCTCTCCATTAAGAAAGTAATCACAGGGCAAGTACTAACACCATAGTTACACATTGTCAATGCCTCATTCGCACAAGGCATCTTTCCTGATTCAATGAAGTCTGGCCAGTCCTACCAATTAAGACCCTGGCAATAACATTCCCATGATGTGCTCTCTCTTCATTGTAAAACTCATAGATGCTTTCACTCATCACAAAAAATCTCACAACAAAGCTTCTTTCATGACTCCAACTAGCCTTTATCTCAGAGATACCACACAGATAACCACCATACTAGTTATCACCAAAACTTTACATATAAAGGACAAGCGACGCTGCTATCTACTCGCTGCTATCTACTGAATCGTGCATGACATCTCTGCTTGCTTTAACAGCTGGACACATAGCACTCATCAATACACTGCACTCCTGCACTGGGTTTCAGGACTATGACTTTCACGGCTTCACCTCCTAACAGATCAAAAGTCGCCATCTTATTCAGAAGGACACCAAGAGATCACTTCAGCAATATATAAGCTGCGTATTAACACATGAACCCATCCTCTCATGAGAAATAGTTTGTGTTCTTGTAGAGCACTGTATACACAGTACCTCACGCTTCAAATTGTTGTAATAACAGGTGTTATTATTACAGCATGTAATTGATTGGACCTCAGAACAAGGAAAGATGAATCAGCCCTGCCACGGGATTCAAACTTGCAAATGCAAGCTGATCCTATAAGGCGAGCACTGCATGGAACAGCTAGAGGAACTCCTGGCCAGCCACAACATCACAGTACACCAATATGCTGACAATACTCAGCTCAAGCGAAATGTCACTGTGTCAATGACATCCATTGACTAAAAGCCTTCCTTCTTTTCACTCATAAAGAACAGAATGTTTAGGTATTACCCACTTGAAGGTAAAACCTATGGAAACATAATGCAATTGTAAGTCCCAACAAGTACAAATAAGCTTCAAACTGGTTGAACGACATGAAGCTCAACAGGTTCCGCACGACTCCCAAAACACCCTCTTGGATTAACCATTGATGGTGACTTCTTCAGAGAACACGTCGCCAAAAAAGGCCATACACCCTGGTACAAACACACTCTCCTGGGAAAGATCAGACTTTTTATCCCAAATTCATACTTCAGAAATTTCAAACAGGTCCTGATCCTATGCTATCTGGATGGCAGCAATAACCTTTTATGAAATTCCATAATCTCCTCTGTGGCCCTCCTGAAGGCCTGCCACCATGCTTCAATTCAGCTCATCACAGGCTCAAAGAGATGTGACCACATTTTTATGTTAAGGTGGTCCCAGTCACTGATAATCGATAATAGGTAATCAATAACAAAATTAATTGAGTAACACCAAGTACAAGAGAAAACCCAGCTTTATTCAATTATAAACGCGTGGGAGCGCATGCAAAACAGCATTCTGTCACTGATATAATACAGAACACAAGCTTTTAAATGAAATACACATCACAAATGATGTCATGGTGAATGATACCAAAACACTTTTATTGGTTCATAAATTATAGCACCTATACGTTTTATATGCAAGGTCTACTACTATTGGTTATTCTTTAACTCCTCCTAAGTGCAGTCCTACTAAAATGCTGCACTTTATTCTAACATATCATTGGTTGGCACTATACTACATTAGCTAACATACTGGACACAATCATAATTGGTTAATAGTTTGCTCATCCAACCTTGGGAACTTTAGTGTGATGTCAGGGTGCGTAGTGAGGAAGGTGAGATGAATAGACCTCTATGATTCAGTTTGATGAAGTTACTCCCTTCTTGTTCCCCTCGAGGCCTTACATGCCAATGTGTTTGTGTCCTTGGCATCTCATCGGTGCATAGACGTGATAAGGGAATAGCAGGTGCACTATCTAGTTAGTCCTGGAATAAATGATCACTGTTCCGATCACATGGTGAAGGATCACTGTTCAGAGCACATTTCTGTCTATGTATTGCTATCCTAACCCGTGTGTGCTGCGTTGTGCGTTTATTCACTAGGAGGTCATTTGGAATTGTAGCTATTTGCACCTGGAGATCAAGGCAGTTTGTACTTTCTCACTGCTATCTATAGAAACTAATTAACTTTATTGTTGCAAGCTGTGTGCTTCTGAAGAATGTTATCTAGTGTGGTTTTGATTCCTTGTCAGGGTCCCCTTCCTTACTGCCCTTGATGCCTGAGCATCTGTCTGAACATTGCGGGGCTTGGGATTCAGTGCAAAGCAGTTTTGTCAGGATTCTGTATCTCCGAATGAAGGCTTTACAAAGATCTGGCTGAAAAATATCATTACTCTAGTTCTTTCTCCGCCACGTTGATTCTCTTCATGTCTCATTTGTTGCATGTCACCATACATTATTCCCTGCCTACATATTCTGCAACCTATCCCTACCTACGCCCATCTCTATGGTACTTGTGTAACTCTATCTGTGCGTGCACTCTACTTCTCACCCTACTTGTGTAGCGCAATGTCAACTACAGAGAAGATGCCTTGGCTTGGGGTCTAACTGATGAGAGATTGAAGGCTAATTAGCTATGGAAGACAGTTGTCTGACCGTATTCCCTCACACCTGGCTTTCATTACTTACGTGCTGCTAACAAGCCGAATGTCCAAGGTTGGTAAGAGAGTGCCAACCAATCATGAGGGCCAATGTAATAGTGGACTATACATTGTTGCAGAAGCCTATCCGCTGCTGTTGTTATGCTATTATTGTTATGGTGTTATCAGTATTTTACGTAGTTAGATGTTGTTCTATGCGTACCTACCAGATATGGGGCAGCCAATGATGATACTAACACCTATGCAAACTTTAGTTATATATGTTCCTTCAATCAATCCCTCCGCCTGATAGGTTTTTTTAATTGCCACGTAGGATGATGTCATAGATGACGTACATCGAGTTATAATGCCTTTTGTGCAATTAAAATGCATTGAGAGTGGGTGATCTACTATCGGTTTGCCCGGTTTCCCTACTTTACTGAACTGATAATAAAGTAGTATTTTGCCATATTCTTTGAGTCTGTCTGGTTATTTGGGCCAGCGATCATTTATTTGGTAATCCCATTCGGCACTTGGAATGCTCCAGGTGCTACTGCACAGCTTTGTCATCCATCCCATGTAATACGACCCATATTCTCACGCCACTGCTGCATCTAGCTGTATCATAATGACCTCTTTTTCTGCTATATCCGAGGGCATCTCTGCTCTGAATCGAAACAATGCATACAAGCGCAATAATTTGTCTTTTCTCAGTGAGAGCTATCCTATCAACACCTGTACTCTGTAGGAACACTTCTGCGATTAACAGTGTCAGCTCAGTTCCCTTTGGCCATAACATTCTTGTATGAATTCCTTTGCATTTGCATAATGAATATCTGTGCCGAACATATTCTTTCCTCCGTAAATGAAATTGGCACATTCAGTTTACTCATCAAATCCATCCCCAATATGTTCACCAGTGTCTTTTGGGAATGTAACAATGGCACAGCCAACGTATGCTCACCTACTGTTATGGGCAAGTTTTCTCTAGATGGAACCCTTGTAATAGCCCCAGAGAATGCTTGCATGTCCATTTCATTTTCTGACAGTGGAAACATCCCTTCTTTGACACAAGATCTCGTTGCCCCGGTGTCTACTAAAAAGGAAAATGTTCTGTCTCCTATTCTCACCCCCACCCGGGGTTCCTCATCTGGGTCCGGAGTAACAGTTAGTACTGGATAAATCAAGCCAGTCTGTGAGCTGTCCTATTCTGGGTACATGCTCATCCCAGTCCCCGTGAAATTGTTCCCTCCCACAACTGTCACCCCCCTATTCTGGGCACCGGTGTTTGCAGCAATATGTTCCGGTTCCACTGTCCAAACTTCTGTGTTTGCATTTGTAATATGTTTGATGGCTGTTGTTGTGTTTGTTGTTGCTGTATCTTGGATATCGATACATGTGATTGTTGCTGTGATGTATGCTATTGTGGCTGTGGTTTGTATTGCATTACCTGTTGTACCTGTGACTGCTCTTTACCATTTGGAAATGATTGTTTTTGTGTGTAATGAAATGTGCTATGCTCCTGCTGCAATTGTGGTGAGTCATAAGCACTGTATGCTAGCGGATATACAGGCCTGCTTCTTAGGCCATACTGCTGCCATCCCTGCTACACAACCCTGCTACTCCTATGTGTTTGTGAATAATGCCCAGTATTGCCCCAAAATCTTATGAGACACCCAGATCATGGTCTCATGCCTCAAACCCTCCTCTGAATCCAGTTCCAAACCCATACCCTCTTCCTCTCAGTGCATAACTCCCACCCCTCTCAGTGCATAATTCCTACCGCTGGGGTAATGATTACTTTGTCTGTCCCTGAAAAATATCCAATGGTACCTGGCTGTAGACCTTCCTATCCATAATGCTCTCCCCCAATATTCCTAATCATTGCTCCCTCTACCAATATCTTTGACAATTTCTTTTTCACTAATTTTGCTTCTTCCATTTTTCTCTATTCTATTTTATTCATTTCCTTTTTCGGTTTCACTCGACAAAAAAAATGAACTATGTTGAATTATATTTCGGGACAGGGTTTTAATTCAATCCCCACTTTTTTCTTTAATAGTTTTTTCATGTCTTCAGGGAGCCTCAGACATAAAATGTGATAAAACACAGTTATTTCTTTGTCCCAACTTTCACTCGTCTCCAATCACCACTTCCCCTTTTTCTCCTGTATATATGCGGCTTTGTCCTCATATATCCCTATTTTGCAGGTTTGGGAATTGTACTCTCAATGCCCATCAAACGTCTGCTCAGAAATTGTTAAAGGGTGATCCATCATGTGTGGTACTCTGCGCTGTTACCCCAGGATATCTTTCCCATTTCCACATTTCTTCTGACTGCTCCCCCAATATATAAGTAAATAGACTCTTCATATCCCCTATTGACAATGTCATCCCTGATGTTTTCTTTTCCAACTCATAAATTCACTTCCCTGCTCCTGCTGTGAGCAATAGTACTGTTATCATTAAGTTGTCTTTGTCAGTCTGTTGCTATGGTATATACTGAGACAGCCCTCTCCCTTTCTAGAGCAAAGGTAATTGCATCATCCCAGCCTTTTGTTCGGGCGCAACCGCACCCTTCTTTCCTTTTAATGCTATCACTATGAGATTTGTTTGACGGCCTGGCAAGCTCCTTAATCTGTATATATCTATATCTATCTGGAACACACACAAATGATTGTAGCTATGATTGATCTCTGCCTCACTAACAACATCTTTGTTTTCAATGAAGAATATTTCAGGCAAATACAGGGCACGGCTATGGGGACAACATTTGCCCCATCCTATGCCAATTTGACTATGGGGGCGTGGGAAGCTACAGAAGTGTGGACAGAACAGAATCATGATTTTACTGAAAATGTGGTTCGTTGGCTTCGATATATAGATGACTTATTTGTAATTTGGAAAGGGACAGAGGTTTGTTGGTATGATTTTGTAAAGCATCTGAACCAAAATGAGAACAACTTAAGATTCACGGAAACACACAGTTATTCGTTCATAACTTTCTTGGATGTTAATCTGAGAATAGTGGGGCAAACTCTAACGTGTGAATTACACAGAAAACCCACAGGATCAAATTCGCCACTGCATGCGAAAAGCGGGCATCCAAAGAGTTTGATCTGGAGTGTACCATATTGTGAATTTATAAGGTTAAGAAGGAACAGCACAACTTTAGAAACATACGATGCAGAAAGCAAAATCACAGCAAGAGGACTTTGACAACAGTGTTACCCTAAAAAAGTCATTGAAAGAGCGTATTTAAAAGCCAGAAGTCATGATAGACAAATCCTCTTGGCAGACAAAGAAAAAGCTATGAATAATGAGAATGAGGAAGTACCACTCATACTCACACCTCACGCCTATCTGAACTACACGATGCCTACAAAACTTTCACTATAGATGGTCACAAGACACCGGTAGCATCGTCCGTCAAAACTCTCATCATATACCTGGACTGCCTTCTGTGAAAGGTAAAGTGAGCAAAAAGCAGATGGCTGCGAACTCTCAAAGTGGTTAATGACCACTGAACAGGTTATCAGTTGTGTTCTTTCGAGAGAGGGATGCCAGCTACATTTTTTGTATTTTTGGAAGGAACTTGGGGTTGGTCACCCTAAGTTACCTGGGGGCAACCAGACGTGGACTCCCTGCTCACTGTGCTCAGAGAGGCACAGCTGCACCAGCTGCACCTCACAGTTGAGGCCCAACAAGGCTGAAACACGTGTATGGGGTTGCTGTTGGTACTCTTGTTCAGAAGTGAATTGCCATAACATTTCGGTGCTGGACTTGCCATATGGGCGGGACAAAGACTGATATGCAAATGGGTATTTCCCATCTGTGAAAGGTACAGTGAGCAAAGAGCAGATGGCTGCAGACTCTCAAAGTGGTTAATAACCACTGAACAGGTTATCATGCCGTGTTTCTTCGAGAGAGGGGCACCTGCTACATTTTTTGTATTTTTGGAAGGAACTTGGGGTTGGTCACCCTAGGTTACGTGTGGGAAACCAGACATGGACCCCCTGCTCACTGTGCTCAGAGAGGCACAGCTCTACCTCAGTGATGAGGCCCAACAAGGCTGAACCACATGTATGGGGTTGCTGTTGGTACTCTTGTTCAGTAGTGAATTGCCATAGCATTTTGTTGCTGGAATGCCCATGTGGGCGGGACAACGACTGATATGCAAAAGGTTATTTCCCATCTGTGAAAGGTACAGTGAGCAAAAAGCAGATGGCTGCAGACTCTCAAAGTGGTTAATAACTACTGAACAGGTTATCATGCCATGCTTTTTTCGAGAGAGGGGCGCCTGCTACCTTTTTTGTATTTTTGGAAGGAATTTGGGGTTGGTCACCCTAAGTTACCTGGGGGCAACCAAGCATGGACTCCCTGCTCACTGTGCTCAGAGAGGCACAGCTCCACCTCACTGATGATGCCTGGGAAGGCTGAAATACGTGTATGGGGTTGTTGTTGGTACTCTTGTTCAGAAGTGAATTGCCATAGCATTTCGGTGCTGGACTGCCCATGTGGACGGGGCAAAGACTGATATGCAAATGTTTATTTCTCATCTGTGAAAGGTACAGTGAGCAAAGAAGCAGATGTCTGCGAACTCTCAAAGTGGTTAATAACCACCGAACAGGTTATCATTCCATGTTGCCTGCTACCTTTTTTGTATACCTGGATTCCTCACTCACCATGACCCACCAGGTCATTCACATTGCTTCCTCCTCAGGATATGAAACCAAACTCATCAACATCAAACCCTTCCTCTCCTCCCAGGATCGCCTCGAAATTGCCCGCGCCCTCAAAGGATACAAACTGCACTATTGTATTTCACTTATCTGCGGAATATCAGAAGAAAACATGCATAAACTCGAAACTATCCAAAACAATGCACTCCGAGATGCACTCGACATCGAAAGACATTCCCACATATCGGAGGCCTGACAGGTGTCCCACTGGCTCCCAGTTAAGGATAGAATTAAATTCAAGACGGTCTCAATCACCTACAAATGCATTACCAATGAAGCACCCCAATACCTCATTTACACCTTCAAAAAGTACTCCTCATCCACAGTGGTGCCCCCAGAATATTTTTATAGGGGTGGCCTGGTGAGGCCACGGGAAATCTTGGGGTGGCATACAAATCTCTCCTTATCTCTCCTCCCTTCTCTCTTTCTACTCCCCTTCCTGTTCCCTTCGATCCGCTGAACGTTTCCTTCTCACTGTACCTCCATCCCCCTGTGCCTCCTCCCGTTTCCGCTCCTTCCAACTCCTAGCGCCCCTGCACTGGAACTCGCTTCCTCTCGCAATCCACTCCACCCCGACCTTCTCCTCATTCCGCACTTCCCTTAAATCTCTCCTCCTCCATTCCCCTCCTTGAAACCCCCTCCCCCCTCTGCATCCCCCCTCCTTATTCTTTCCCCTTGACTATCTCTCTCCCCTCTCCCACCTCCCCTCTCTCTCCCTTCCCTTTCCCTCCTCCAACTCATCACCACCCCTCCCCCTACCCAGTCCCACTCCCCTGTCCCCCCTTTCCCCTTCAGTTAATTGCTCTTTTCACTGTTTTGTTGAATGATTCATATTGTAATTTTGCTTCCACCGTTATATTGTTTATGTTTTTATGTATTTCGTTGTTCCACTGTAAAGCGCCTTTGTTGTAAGGCGCTTTATAAATCAATAAATACAAATACAAACACATAACTGCACATAAGAGGGGGCGTGACAATGATGTTTGTGGGCAGTAGGGGCTTCTTTGGGTACACTTCGACCATTGACCGCTAGCATCTGTACTCTATTACGCATCTAAGATAGATGCAAAAAAGGCCCAAACTGTCATTGACAAATGTGGTCCACTTTTTTTTCAGGTTCCATGGTCTTTTTTTTTTGGTCACAGTTTCACCATGCGTCAAATACTAGGAATTGCAAATCTGTTAGAAAAGAGTAACAGGTATGATACTTTCTACCCCATCAGGTCTCTCTCTCAAGTACGGGTCCTTAATATTAAAAACAGAACTCCTAAGCAGTGGCTGGCCATCGAGAACTAGCCACTTAGACCAGTGTCTCTGGGTGAGTGGCTATGGGCCCCTAAGAAGTATTTCCCTAATAGTGTATTGCAGCACTTTGTGATGGGACCCCTTTTGAAACTATGGTGGAACAAAAAAGAGATAGAAAGTCTTACAACCTGGCCCTCCCCATTGAGCTGTATCTGGGCTCCACCCATCAGAAACAGAATTCCTGAACAGTACCGGTATCAGGAATGGTATGAAGCGGGCTTAGAAAGAGTGGGGCAAATCCTAAAGTGAGATGGATGCATGTCAATCCAGGACCTGGAGGCAGGACTGCACATGAGATCCTTTGTTGTGTTCAAATATCTGCAACTGAAAGGTGTGCTCACGAAACCAGAGTGGAAAGATGAGCTTCAAAGAGACCTCACCAATTTTGAACGGATACTTAGTGACACCCACTCGAGTAAAGGCCTCACCTCCCGTCTATTCGGATCCCTGATAGTGGAACGGGAAAAAAACCTGGAGAATCTAAAAAAGAGATGGGAAAACGATCTAGGTCCCCCACAATCAGACCAACTGTGGTCAAAGATGTGTGAAATTGTGCAACAAATATCTATCTCAGCGCAATATAAACTGCATGGTCTGAAGGCACTAGTGGCAGTACGACCCCCTCAGACTCTCAAAGATGTTCAGTCATGCTAGCCCCTTGTGCTGGAGGGAGTGTGGAAGCCCTGCCGATTACTGGCATATGTGGTGGGCTTGTCCCAAATCCCAAACGTATTGAAGTGAAGTTCTGGCCTGGATAAGGAACATAGAAGGGATTACCAGGGACAGGGACCCAAGGGTGGTGTTATTCGGACTTGAGGAACAAGAAGGGCGCTGGGTAAAGTCCTGCATATGACTCACTTCCTCCTGCTGGCCGCCAGGCTCTGTATCACTATAGCCTGGAAAGAGAAGGACCTTCTGACAGAGAAAACATGGGCCAGAAAAGCCAGAGAACTCTACGCAATGGAAAACATTATGGGGGCCATGCACAATATATCCCCTAGCAGGGAAATGGAATGGGCTCCCTTCCTCGAAGCCTACAAAGGAATGAATGAATAGCCCAATCCCAAAGTACACTCTTTGAACAACTTGCACGTGACCCAAGGACCAAAACTCACAGCCTGTCTCGTCTCCATTGCGGGGCAAGGGGGGAATAAGGGAGGGAGTGCGGAATAAGGGAGGGAGGTGGGAGTTAAAATCAAGTTAAATTTTAAATGTTACCCAAACTGATACGTTTGAGATTAATGTTTGAGCACTGTTCAAGAGAGGTGCAGTTACATACGCTTTGAAAACAATCAATAAAAGTAATTTTGAAAAAAAAACAGAACTGCTACAGCCTAGCTGCAAAAATTATGGAAAATATCCTAGTCATTTACATGAGAGCCACATTTCACAGGCACATTCAAGAGGCACCTCACCTGACAGCCAGGGTAGTTTCTAGCAAACTTGGTGCCCAAGGCGAAACCTCAGAATGCGCCCCCACCCCACTGACTGGCACACGTCACTCCCAAACTATACCTCTGCCGTGCGACAAAACCCCTCCTCAATATGAATAAATAATGCTATATAAATGAAGCTGGTCTCATTACATTGTAATTCAAGTACTTTACAGAAGAATTCTAATGTGAAAACACAGCTGTTGCTGCCCAAGTAAATGGTTTTTCTGTCACCTGCTCTTAGGGAAGGCTTTGCCTAAATGCAGTTTTAAATTGTCCGTACTGGCACACTGCGGTGTGAACAGCTTATAGGGGTCTGATGGCCCACTGACCTGGCCCTGTGTTGCAGGTGTTGTGTTCGTACCACCTCACTTGTATTTCGCAAGGGGCAATACTGGACTAACCATATGAATTATTATTACTATTATTATTATAATTATTATAACTCCAAGATGGACAGTCTGGTACACTCTTATTGTGCTCTTTCAAAATAACTCTCTGAGAGTGGGAAAGGGGACAAATAGCACCAATGGGGATTCCTGTATACTTTGCATTAAATCACAGAGCCTTTCAGGACTATAAAAGTGATCAGAGATCTCTACATTTGATAAACAACTCTGTGATAAAAAGGATTGTATGTGTGAATCTCTAAATGCATAACTGATGGATGTCTTGGTGCTCACATCACGGTTCACTATACTCACCCTAACATTAAAATGTTTGTACCTTGAACCATACATGCTCATTTGGACAGCTTACGTTTTTGGATGCGAGTATAAAATGGCTGCAAAATCAGCCACTCAAATGGGGTACACCGTACAAGGGCTCTTTTGCTTCTTGTTTAAGTGTGGGGACAGTATGGCACGCTCGTCAGAATCACATACACAAAACAGTCCGGTATGCTCCTATATGGACATTAGGCACATCAGACAAAAACAGGTATATGTACTGTTACATAAGTGAGCACCACCTAGACACCATTAACCAACAGGTTCAGGGTGGTGACTTGTGCAGCACACAAATAATTTCTGCACACATCACTGCATTGATTTGCCATGGACTACTGTCTGCATGGTGACACACAATGAACTCCACTTTCCTAATCAAGGTGCCAAGTGACATTGAGTTGCCATCTGGTCTGTTGTGCGCCCGGGCCAAGAAACAGGGCTGCTGACAACCATAAATGGAAAGATTCCCAACTGACTAAATTACGTTTCTATTGTGGAAAAAGAAGGCTCGGCACTCTGGCTCAGTTGCACATATATCATCCAATAAAGCAACGCCAGGTCAGGGTGCCATGCACAGACACCCTCTGCTTACCTCAGCTCTGTGAAGTGTGGTGGAAATAAACCTCTCGGTGCCGCAAGGCAGCACAGGTCTCCATATCCTTTTGCAGTGCCACCAATCCAAAAATATTGCCAGCGTGTTAACTTTGCCCCCAAACTGGCACTTCAGATTAGCACCTTGCACTGCGGCCAGTTGCTAATAGCTTTACTGCCATGGACCTGCATGGCTTCTGGGCTCATAATAGCCTGTGTAGCTCTGAGCAATAATGCTTAGTTATCAACAACTTGTGAAAGAAAGCCTGGTCCTACCATAATTAAAGAAACACAATTTAGATCCATTCTGAGGGCCCATAAACTATAAGCTCATATCAATGTTTCATTTCAGAGCTGCAGTTTTTGACTCAGAGGTAATGGTTCTGAAGCTGACATCATGGATGTGCATAGGAAATGAGTATGTCTTAGGGGTAGAGGTCATCCGCAACATAATTAGCATTTGACACAGTGGCATACATACAGTAGTCTCCTTGACTGGGCGATGGGGATTATTGAGGCAGCAATGCCCTGGATGCACTCTTATCATGAACAGAGATCAGGGTGCCAGCTAAGTAGTTCTCTTTCTGCTTCCATTGGTGATCGCACCCAAGTCAGTATAGTAGGTTAGCCATGGAGGGTTACTTTTTGATACGCTTCTGCCATTGCAGCCATAGGTACAGAGATTGGTGAAATCCCCCCACTGTCTGTCTGTACACCATGTCAGATGTTAAGTAGGCAGCATCGAACGTTCTCGTTACAGGCGGTCCCTTTATCTTGTGTTTTATACTGCTCTGCTATGTTCCTAAACATCTCCAAGAAGGCGAGCTTCCAGCTGTCCAAAATATGGCTGTTTGCATTATGCTTGACCTCGAGAATTACGGCAATGTGTCTATGCATCGAAAAGCACCTGGCTAGTTACAGTCCCTGTGAGTTTCCAGATGCAGCTTCGGGTTGCCAGCCTGGTCTTGGTGTGAAACAACACAGTATGTGCTGGGCAGACGGCACAACAACCTACATGCAGCCAGAACTTTGGAAACCAGGAAATAAATACAGCCTGAGAAGCGCGAGCCAATTGCCAAAGCAGAAATGCACGCCTCCAGGCTCAGGCTGTATTTATTTCCAGGTCCGTCCACTGCGGGCGGGGGGCTGCTGCAAACCGCAGCAAAAAAGAAAAAGCAAAAAAATAAAATACTTTTTTTGTTCGCACTGAACAACTGGGCATGCTATTTTCCGTGCAAAGTTCAGTGTGAAGAAAAAAGAAAAAAAGCTTTTTTTTCTTCAAATTTCACAGGGTGCCATCATTTTTATAAGGGTGGCCATGGCCCCCCTTGGCCACCCCTTGGGGGCGCCCCTGCTCATCCACCCCGACTAGATCAGCCTACAAACACTGTCTGATCACCCCACGCTACAACAGGAAAAGAGCCGGAGGGGCAAGCTTTTCAGTCCAAGCACCAGCTCTTTCGAATGAGATCCCACCACACCTGCAAAATGAACCTTCTTATCACGTCTTCAGGAAACAGCTCAAAACCGTGCTCTTCAACTAAGCTCTGACCTCGCCCATGCACCCATAACCCTTTCCTTCTAAGCAACTAGCGCTTAGATGCCTGTAGGTTTTTTGTGTTCCAAAAAATATAAATAAATGTGCCTCAGAATGGCGCGCCTAAGTGCATTTAGTGCAGCGCAAGTAGTTAACTTCAACCCCTATTCTCGTTAAGCTGTATCAGCCATGCATTTGGCGCAAAATGACAACAATAGGTGTTGCCGAAATGGCCATTTTAAGAGGTGTACAACCTGATTTACAAAAGGTTTTTTAACGGGATTGCGCCATTGTAAAATGCTTTTTTTAAAATCAGGCCCATAAACTAGCAATAGGTTGAAATGTCGCTCGCAAGCACAGTGCACAATTTTTCTCCACTGTAATTCTATGAAGAGCTGGTGTTGCAATTACTTGTAAAGAACATCTGATCATAATGTGAATGCGTGCCTACTATTTAAAATGTACTTTGTGTACAATTGCCATTAACACAGAATGTGTGCATAATTACCCTAATGTTCATACTGGGGTAAAGCTCAGTGGCAACACGCTCATCTTGCAAGCAAAATGAAGCAGAATGCCACAGGTTCGAATCCCGGGTTCGCGCTTAGGAACTTTTTCAGTATATAGCGCGTTAGAAATAACCAATTATTATAATGTAGCTCTTGAAACTAAATAATAATTTCTTGACATGTCAACTGAGGCTGCATTAAAGATGTTATCACATTAACACCTTTTATCTTGGGTACCTTCAACTGTTTGCTTGTAGCCACTGACATTAACCATCCTTTGGGAGCCTTGAATAAACTGGCCTGCACATCGAGTCGCTTTGCCTGCATATTATGCTGGTTAAACTTGCATCTCTAATGCCCAATTACCATCAGAAAGTAGCTTTGACGAAGCAGTAGCTTTGACTATTGTATGGAGTTCACGCACACAGAAATACTTAGGCAGATGGGGAATATGCTGTGGCTAAAGCAGCCAGCGAGTGCCGTGAGGGTGAAGGGGGCGTGGAGGAATGTATGAGTGTGCGGATTAGGAGCATACATGAAATGCTAACGACATGTTTCTGAAGTGTTGAAATATTTTGAAGGTAAATGAAGGAATGAAGGTTTAAGGGCATTTGAGGAAGGATGTAGAAACAGATAAATGCGTAACTCTGTTATGGAGGAATGGATTATTAAATAAGCATCTAGCGTTGGATATATGAGTGTGAAGATATGTGAATCCATGTTAATGTGATGATGGGTGAATGAGTAATTCTGAGAATAGCCGTGCAAATCCCACAGCAAGGCTGTGTTTCCTGACCCCACTGTTTACCATGCAGTGGGTCACAAGGCTGAGCATGTGCAACACATTGTGTGGGGGTATATGAGTTACAGCACATACTCTAATTTAGCAAAAGCATGGGATGTGACAGGATACATGGATGTCTTTCAGTCAGAGCCTATGTCCCTGGTTCACGATTAAGATGTGTCGCAGAGTAACAGGGGTACTTCAGCTGCTAACTCCACTAATATGTTGAATGCAGTTGACACAGTCATGTCCTACCCATACAGTGATTGAGGCACCTTTTGGTTTTGGGAGCAATGGGTGGCTCTGGAGGATGCACTAGCATTTTAAATGATTACATCTCTGTGTTGGCAAGGATCATTTTCAGTGCATGGTCATTCATAGTTCTACCTGGATTAGCATGAGGAACCAAGGTGTAGCGATTTTATTTATATATTTATTGATTTTAACATTTGTATAGCGCACTAAACCCAACGGCATCAAGGCGATGGATGAAGATAGATACATTTACGTAGGTAGTAACGCTCATAGTAGATGCATAAACTTGTTACATTGTTGTATGTGGCGACATTTGTAGAGTTGCAGGTGGTTGGGTAACATAACGCTATTTTTATTTTATTGTTTATTTGTTTAGTTGATAAAATCAACCTATTTACAATATTTACATTAAAACAGCATCAAAAACATATAGAATTTTCCAACAACAAACATAAGCAAAAGATAAATATTTCAATTTAGAGAAAATCCATCAATCGAATCAAATGACTTTACATTACATAAAAACAAACTAAAGGACAGCTGAGAAGTTACATAAGCACATAGTAATATAAAAGGAAGTAAGTCATACTTCATCTAAGATCGAAACAATAAAAGGGAATATAACATTTTTCCTGCATATACGAAAATACTCTAAGGCTTGTCTCCTCAAGATTAGTGAAGGAGAAATTTGTTCCCATACAATTTACATTGCTGCATTATGTTTCAGGAAATATAGCATCTAAGAAATGTACAATGGCCATTTGTATGGCTAACTTAGGCAATGAGAAAATGTGTGGCCAAATATCCGACTGGAAAAGCGAGTTTTGTTCCTCAATACATTTTTAAAAAAAGACCTTTCACAATGACTGTAATTGAGAGCAGTGGACCAAGCAATGTTCCAAGGTTTCTTTTTGATTTGGAGTTTTACAGAACCGACACAAGTTTAATTCCATCTGTTTCCTCCTGGCCATTACATCTAGAGTTGGCCATACATTTAAAAGGAAGCGGGGGAACTTGTAACGGAATTTGGATGAGGGAAATTTAACCAAATAATCTGCCGTAATTCTATAAGGCTTATGACCAAGTAGACTACGATCAAAATCTTTTTATGCTAGACATTTGGTTTGGTTGACACACCAATCATATTGATGGATCTTGGTTTTGGCACGGCCTTGATTGGTTAGAAGCAGTTCTAAGTCTATTGAGGCGTCCGCCAAAGCATTTAATGTAAATTAACACCAAGGGCCTCATTACACGGTAGGCGGTAAGGGTTTACCGGTACCAGTATTTTACCGGTACCGGTAAATCCTTACCGCTTTACTACGAGGTCCCTTTGTGGGTTGGGGAATTTACCGTCTGCTTTTTGCAGGCGTTAAAAACCAACCCGCAAAGGGACCCAGGGAGCTAATTACGGTACCGCAATTTGCGGTGCCGTAATTAGCACCTTCCCCTTTCCCATTATGCCCTATGGGGCAAAAATGGGAATGGGGAAGGGCAATGGTGGAAGGGAGAATTACCGCCCCACCAACCTTGGAATGGGGCGGTAATTCCCCTTTCCACCAAGGCGGAGTCGGTATTTTACCGGCATGAACCATGGCGCTAATTGCGCCATGGTTCTCCGCCTACCGTGTAATGAGGCCCCAAGTCTGAGAAAACAAGTGATACTGCAACAACAAATGAGTGGCCACTTTACCAAGGATGTTTGAACGATTTAGGGCTAGAAGACATTTTCGTAAGAGGGAACAACATTTCCAGATGACATGACAGTGCATTGAAAGAGAACCCAACTCATAGCGAATTAAAGGGAGGGGGGTACAGATAGGAAGATGTAAAACTTGTTTCCAAAATAAGGATTCCAATTTGTCCCATCATGTAGCATCTTTCGGTAGAGTCGCTTCCGAGTCATAGGTCAGAATAGGAATTACTTTTTGATGATAGAAGGATAACACATGTTTTATTGTAAACTTTCCAAATGTGCCCAGTAAGATTTTTGCTTGGGAAATCAAAGAGCGAAGTTTGCCTCTCAAATCTGGTTCATAACATGGATTAAGCAAGAAGGCTGAGAACGTTAGCCTAAATATTTATATTGTGAGACTTTCTCAAGCGCGATCTCCTGTAGCTTCCAGTTGTATGATTTTGTTTTAACACTTGAGTTCCATTTGGAAGTCATCGTTTGGGTTTTATTTATGTTGATAATCAGATGATTCTCGTTTACATAGGTATCTAAACCATTTAGTAGATGTTGTAAACCTGTGTGAGTTTGAGAGATTAGAATTAGATCATCTGCATAAAAAAGATATGCAATTTTATGAAAACCCAAACACGGCGGATCGCTCTTGATGCGACCAAAGGCCACTCCCAAATCATATATAAATAGATTGAAGATTGTGGAGGCGAGTATGCACCCCTGCTTCAGCCCTCTGTACTTGCTAAATTTTGATGACATAGATCCTCCTGTTGACAGTCTGACCTGCATGGAGGTGTTGGTATGTAAGAGAATAGTTAAGGCCACGAGTGATGGGGGACAGTTATATTTGACCAATTTGTTGTACAATAAGAGTCAATCAATTGAATCGAAAGTGACTCTAAAGTCAACAAAGGCCAAATATAAATTCTGCCTCCTAACTGCATAATCTGACTGAAGCATGTTCAAGGTTATGATGTTTGGAATAGTCCCCAAGCAACAAAGCCTGCCTGAAAAGGATCATTATGATGAGTTTGTGCAGACCACTGATTCAACTCCCTCAAGATTAGACGAGAGAATATTTTTCCCAGCGCATCCAATAGCGTGATAGGTCTATAGCTAGAGGGCTCTTTCCTATCTCCATTTTTACAAATTGGGACTATGATGGAGTGTGTCCAAGTCGGAAGCAAGGTTTGAGTTTTGTTGACAATGGAAAAGATGTTACACAACATTTTGGCCCAGATTGCTGGATGTTCTTTCAGCATCTTGTTAGATAGACCATCTGGGCCGCAGGCCCTTGACTGGCTTACCTTTTTAATGAAAAAGCTAATGTCATCCAGATCAAAATGTAGATAGAATTTAGAGGGGGTTTTGATGGATTCTAAGGATGTGCTGCCATCCAGGACTTTATATAGATTGGTAAAATGCTCAATCCAAGCAGATTCTGAAGCTTCATTAGCTTGTGTGATGACTTGAGACCCTACAGTGTCTTGATTGAGCAGAGTCCAGATTTTGGCTACATTTTTATTATGTACATGGTTAAGTAGAAGCTGCTCATCAGATTGAAAGAGCTTGGAACGCCTGAATTTAAGGCAGTTTTTGTACTTAGTTCTAATATTTATTAGAGCTTTAAACCTGATGTGATTAGGCAGATTCATTGCTTCTCGCTTTTGTGATCTGTACAGTCTTTTTCAGAGATTTAATTCTGGGTCAAACACATGCAATTTTGGAATGCTATTACCATTTTTTTGGAGAGAGGAATGCAAAGATGTTTGAAAAGCATGCATCATATCAGAATATACAACACTACTGGAGCTTGTTTGAGCATATTCTGGAGGCTTCCGATTCACACATGTGTGAAAGTTGCTCAGAGCTTTTTCTGACCATCATAGTCTATTGCCCGCATTGTTCACCACAAGATAACCTTGAGAACATGTTTCTCTTTCCAAAGAGGAAAATTTTGTAACAGCCAGTTAATTGTTTGTGATCACTCACAGAAGAATCAACAATCTCAAAATCAACAAAATCTGGAATAGTGGACGAGGCTACACCTCTCCGCCATGTCGAACTAGAGGGGATATCAGACAAGAAGGCGCCATTCCATCTGAGCAAATTATGGTGTTTCACAAATTGATTTCATTTGCTCAATCTACTTGAGTTATTTTTGGGACTAGTAGAGATGCAATCAAGATTCAAATCACCCGCAATCAAAAAGTTTCCTACGGAGACGTCCAATAGAATTAAATGAAGGACTTCACCTAGATCTTTTAAGAAGCATTCGTCTGTGATCCCCACCGGGTTCCAATACACATTTACAATGGCAAAGAAGGTTACATGTAGTTATAAACGGACCATTTTGATAAACATATTGGGCGAAGACCAGGGTGTGATGGAAGTGTTAGCATCGGCTCGTATGGCTATGAGAAGACCGGCAGAGACTCTGCCAAAAATTCCTTCCTTGGAGCAACACACAGCACCAGCTAATCAAACTGGCAGAGTTTAAAGAAATGGAAGCTTTCTTTGAAATATTAGCCAAAAATATTTTGTTAGAGTAAAGGCGGCACCCTAGACTGGATTCTGACCCTCAACATCCCAGTGAATAACTGTTAACCTTTTACCTTGGCGAGAGCACTCACTAATTGAATTCAAATTATCGCACCACAGTACAACCACGATCACCACTAAACCGGCTCCCATCCTTAGTCGCAATACTCAATGACTTGCACAGGAAACACTTGCTATTACCCTACTTAACCATCTCATGGACCTTGACACCAGCTCTGCTTGGCCGTAAACCATTGCAGCACATATTAATCAATTTCTCACGCACACACTTAACCAACATGCCCCCCTCAAATCCTCTATTCCCAAACCTCACAAACATTCTAACATCTGGTTCTCTGAAGAACTTATCCCGCTCCACCTACAAAAACGTTCACTAGAACACCGCTGGACAAAGCACCCCTCCATCAACTACTTAGAAGCATTCAATTCAGCAGCGAAAGCGTACAAACATACCTTGATCGCTAAAAAAGCCAACTCTTACAACACAAGCATCTCTGAAGCTAATTCCAATGTGAGAGAGCTGTTCTCTATCCCAAAAGAGCTTGAAAATCCCCATACAAAGCGTGGTGTTCCACCATCCAATACATTTGAGAAACTAGGTGAAAATATTACGAGCAAAAAAGCACAACTGGCCTCCCAATACCCCCAACCCATCCCTCCACCACTGCCCGGAACAGCTCCCCTTAGCGCCTCAATTTCACTTCTTCCCAGTTACCACTGAAGAGGTCTGAAACTCCATCCAGCGCCTCCAAGCCTCGTACTGCAAAGGAGACTTCTTTCCGGCACACCTCTTAAAAAGTCTGCACCAAAACACTCGCCCCCACCACAACTGGCTTCATCAACACCTCTTTTTCCACCAACACTGACTCCACCTTCCTCAAAGAAACATGGGTCAAACCACTCATCAAGAAGCCCTCACTAAACCACTCACTCCCCACCCACTATCGACCCATTACCACAGTACCTTTCCTTCCAATAATACTCAACCGCATAGCATATACCAAAATCCAAACCCACTTAGAGCATTCTCACCTGCTAGGCACCAGGCAATCAGGCTTTCGACCCAAACACAGCATGCAGACAGCACTGCTTGACCTCTAAATCTAGCTAGACACCTTTCGTGATTATGGCAATGTAGCCATCCTTCTCCTGGACCTAATGCCAGTAAGGATGTCTGTCATAATGCCAGTAAGACCGAGATCCTTCTTATTGTGACCCCGACTCCCTCCTTGCTTCCTAAAGTCTGGCTGCCCTCCTTGGGCCACCTCCCCTCACCCTCTTGTGAGGCTAGAAATTTGGGTATCATCTTGGACTCCTCTCTCTCTTTCTCACCCCACATTGCTGACCTTGCCAAGAAGGCACTCTACCAGCTTTACCTATTCAGATGTATTCTCTCTTTCTTCACCTTCCCACTGAAACACAATGTCTCCGGAGCTGTGGTTCTCTCAAAGCTTGACTTTTCTAACAGCCTCTTCCTTAATCTACCTTATCTCCTCACTCCGCCCTCTTCAACTAATTCAGAATAGGGCCACAGGATTTATCCTTGGCCTAAAGCCCAGGGACTGCATCACTCCATTGGCTCCCGGTGCTTACAAGGATCAAATTCAAGACCCACAGCATCTGCCACAAGGCTTTCTGGGGCC
The DNA here is from genome assembly GCF_040938575.1 of Ambystoma mexicanum. Classification (NCBI taxonomy): domain Eukaryota; kingdom Metazoa; phylum Chordata; class Amphibia; order Caudata; family Ambystomatidae; genus Ambystoma; species Ambystoma mexicanum. The sequence goes on from NC_090935.1 coordinate 326,486,609, forward strand.
TGTGACTGCTCTTCATTCAACTCTCTTCCCCTAAATACCTGCCTGCCAAAGCTCTTCAGTCCACTAGCTCCAACATTCTGCAGGTCAGGCATTTCTCCAAGCAGAGAGTGGAGGTAGATCTCTCTATTCAGCCGGCGCTTCTCTCTGGAATGGCCTCCCAGCCCCTCTCCATCATGAGCCAATCTCCTCAAGTTCTGGAACCTCCTCAGAATGTCCTTTTCTCCTCCTCCTTCCATCTCCCCGTCCCTGCTATTCTCTTCCTCCACTGCGGCTGGATGCCTGTATCCATTATGAGTCCCTGATTTCAGGCCCTCCTGCGTTCAGTCCCCTACAAGAACTTACCTTCGGGCACCCTTCCCCATCCCCTCACACTATTCCCTTCCCCTAGCTTCCCCTAGCATTTGCCCGCCTGGCCACCCCATTGCACCTGCCCAGCCCCGTGGGCACCCCTTCTTCCAGCACTTCTCCCTCTTCCCACTTTCCATCCTTCCCCGACCTGCCTCGTTCCCCCAGCATGTCTTGACACTGCACTTGCACAATCCGAATGCCACAAAGCCTAGTAGGACTGTTACTGTTGTTTTTCTCCTATGTCCACTCTCCCTTATTTTGACTGGTGGTGCCTGGAAAAACATTTTGCTGTATAGGCGCCATACAAATGTTCAACAAATAAATAAATAAATATCAGTGGCCTTTGACCTCATCAACCACAACATTCTGTGTCAACACCTTACAGACAGCTTCAACTTTGTCGAAGATTCCACCACATGGGACAAATCTTTCCTTAGCAACCGCTCTTCAAGAGTCTTTACTGGCAATGCCACCGCTAATCCCATCACCATCCCCTTGGGCATCCCACAGGGCTCCTTTATCTTCCCAACCCTCTACAACACCTACACCAAACCTTTATTCGACCACCTGGATTACATTAACACCCTTTACACCAATTTAGCAGATGACACCAAATTCCCCTGCCCGTTTCAGGCAACTGCACCCAAGACATCGAAACAATAAGCTACATGTACTCCATCAAAAATGGATGGCCTCCCACAACTTATGCCTCAACGATGACAAGACAGAGCTGCTAATCACAGACCCCCCTGAACCGACTAAAAAATCTCAACCCTTGTTACTCAACCTTCCCCATAGATGGCACACCCAACCAAGTGTCAAAACACGGCAAAACACTGGGGGTCTACCTGGACGCAGAACTATTGATTACTAAACATGTGAATGCCCACTCTTCATCCACTACCTATACTGCCAAACTAATCTTACTTAGCCGCAAATTCCATTCTCAAACCAACTGCCTAACACTGGCCTGTGCTCTCTTAATCAGCACACTTGATTATTGCAACATACTACTCACACGCCCTTCAGCTAAAACCCTTGCTAAACTCCAACTGCTGCAAAATAACACCCTAAGAGCTGCCACAGGACTGAAACCTTCTGATCACATCACCACCACCAGGCACGAGGCACACTGGCTACCCTTTAAATCCTGAATAGAGTTGAAGACACTATCACCCACCGCTGCCTCCACAACAAAGCACCAACATACTTTTTTTTCTTAAATTAATGTTTTATTGGTTAAAATATTTAACCTTTAACATAACATGACATGATGTACATCCTCTTTAACAAAATGATATAGGTCCTCTTAAACATGACCCCAGTCATGGATCCAAGTTCAGTCAGTCCAAGTTCAATCAATTCATCAATGTGTTTCTTTAGTAAGTGAGTAAGTCCTCCCCTTATGCCATGTTGGTATTTAAAAATTTTGAACAGATGGAGCCTAGGACTCGGGCTCTACAGGGTAGTCCTGACTGATCCTTTCAATTTGATCTTCTTTACCCCACACAGTTCTTAGGTCTGGATCTGCAGTCTTGATTATCAGAATTTGTTCTATGAACCTGATTAGGTCAAGAGTTTTACCGAGCTTCACACATCGGTAAAAGCACCAACATACTTCACATACCACATTGCTACCAAAACCCCACTGTGCCCTCTTCGCTCATCAGCCAGCATCGTTCTCCACACCCCCAAGTCCATTCGCAAATGTGCAGGAGGATCCAGCTTCTGCTACACAGTGCCAGTACTTTGGAACTCACTCCCCAGCACAATCAGAAATGAACCCTCCTACTACACCTTCAGAAAACATTTGAAGAATGGATGTTTAACAAATATTACTGATCGTTCTTCTACTATCTTTGGTATCTTGGCTGTATATTACGTACCTGCCTTTTGCCTACTCTGTACAAGCATTTTGATACCTTCGGGTCGTGGCACTACATACATGCAATAACAAACTAAATAAATAAATAGATAGATAAATAAATAAATAAGAGCAATATCACTTGCGTTGTTTTACTGACCATAAAGTAACTTATTTAATGAAATGTCACATTCTGGTTTAAAAATAGTGAGTAGGTCTTATAATCAAAATGCTATATCATGTTAATTAGGCGCCAATATGAGGGCCTATTTTTAGAAAATCATCAAGAAATCTATTTTTCACAATATTCCTCCTCCTACTACTACTACTACTCAAACCTATGTGTATAATATTAAGATATGTATCATAATGATTGTAATGTACAACCGATTTCTTTAGCTAAGACTGTGTGTGTGATTCAGATCACTCTTCACCTTTGTTTTTGGCAACTATGAGAATCAGTGCACATCTGCGTTCATAGACTTGAGTTCTTCTTTTTTTGTTTAATGTTTTTATTAGAATAATAATTGCATAAATTAACAGCAGACATAACATCTGACCAATAATGAACAATCCTTAAGTAGGTAGTTGAACTATGAATAAAAATAATTCATAAGTAAGACCAGAAATAATAGTCTAAAATCTGCTATATAAGAACAAAAGAGTTTTCAAAAGCTTAACTAGGGGGAGACATAAACAAGGGAGACAAACAAGAAAATTATGGGTTGTGGGGAGAAGTGTACAGATCAAAGTACTCTCTATAATATCACGACAACAGATATGAAGTGGATAATATGAGGATTGTACATAAATAAATTCATGAACCATGTGTAGAAGCATTGAAACTATTTAGATATAGAATTAAAAAATTGGCATTGTACTTTAGCCATGCAATGTTCCATTCTCTGTATGTGACCAATATTATTCCACCAACCTCTACAATTTAAGGAACGAGAATTCTTCCAATTTGTTGTTAAAAGTTTTAAAGCAATAATTATAAATAGATCATAACGTTTTCCTTTGAAGTTTGTAAGTCGTGACAATTAATAGCAAGGTTACGTAAAACAATATTCTCAAAGGAAAGTGGAACATCAATCTTAAAAATTAGTTTAAGATTTTGCCAGACATCCCGTCAAAATGAAAAGAAAAAAGGACAATTAAAAAACATATGTTTGCACGAGGCTTGGCCATAACCACAGGTCCAACAATTGTCACCTAGACCATTCTTAGATTTGCAGAGTTTAACAGGAGTAATAAAAGCCCTATGAATGAAAAAGAGAAAGTGTTGTGTAATGTTAGCAGAAACTGAGATGTTTTTGACTTTGGAGAAGATTAAGGACCATGTGTGTTCATCTAGGGCTAGGCCAAAGTCCCTTTCCCATAACCGACATATGATGTGTGCTGCATAATTGGTGTTAAGTGCTGAATAAATGTTAGAGGCCCTGAGGTTGGGTGATGTGGTTAGTTGCAGCATTCTAAGGGCATCTGGTTAGAGAATGTTATTTGAAAAATGATGAAGAGTGTCAAGACAAGCGTTGACCAACTCGTTGCAAAAGTTGAAATCAGTGTTAGGGATAGAAAATAGGTGTCGCAGTTGCTTAAAGGGTAAAATAATTGGGCCATTGATAATTACTTGAATACATCTAATACCATTTTTAAGCCAATATTTACGATTCAAAGTTCTCTTATTAATGACAATTCTTTTGTTATGCCAAGTCAAGGGAGATAAGTCTTTATTTGGTGCTTTATTGTGGGGAAAAAGGAATGCCTTTAGAGCAGCAGTAGTGGCTTTAATAGGATCAGATATAGCCAAAGAGGAATAGTTGAACCGATAAATATGATCTGCCGGATCATAAGGATAAACCATGTTTTCCTCCAATCTGGACCAAGATGGGGTATCTACCCTAAGGGAAGAGTTAAAACAATATCGGGATTGTTTCACAAGGAAGGCTGAGTGATAGAGTTTGTAGTTTGGGAACTTTACTCCCCCCTTATCATGAGAGGCTTTTAATTTGCCCATTGCAATCCTTTTACATTTGCCGGGGCCCTATAAGAAATCCAGTAATACGGAGTAGATAGGTTTAAAAAAAGAAAGGGGGAGGGAAACCGGAAGTAGTTGAAGATAATATAGGATAATGGGAGAGAGCATCATTTTGATTGTGTCAAGCCTACCTCACGAAGATAGGTAGAGGGGGGACCATTTTGACGTAAAATCTTTAAGTTTGTCAAGTAATATTTGGTTATTAAGTTTAATAGTGTCATGTATCGTGGGAGCAAAATGTATACCTAAATATTTAATAGAGTCCTTGCACCATTTTAAACCAAAAGAAACTATCACATGTTTAAAACAATATGAGTTGAGGGGAAGAATTTCAGATTTTTCTTTGTTGAGTTTATATCCAGAAACAAGGCTGACATGGTGAAGTATATCGAGCAGATGCGAAAGGTGGTGTTTGGGATTTTTGATAAAAATAAGAACATCATCTGCATAAGCGGCAATTTTACAATGTGTGGAACTTCTTGCTATTCCCGGTAAATCTCTATTAGATCTGATGAGTTCAAGCAAGGGTTCCAACGCGAGGATCTACAGGATCGAGGAAAGGGGTCAACCTTGCCGTCTTCCTCTGAGTAGAGGGAAGAAGGAGGAGGATTGGCCATTCATACAGATAAATGATTTGGGGCACAAATAGAACAATTTAACTTA